>NC_092402.1:12545801-12869112 GCF_030028105.1 Mobula birostris | reverse complement strand
TTAGTATGCTAATTGGTCACATGGGTGTATTGGGTGGCATGGGCTGGCTGGGCCGGAAAGGCCTGCCACCATGGTATATCTCTAAATTAAATAAAGAAGCAACATTTCACATTGCCAGGCCTTACTCCAAAACAGCAGCTGAATGATGTTGGACGTTATTTATAAAATAAGAGCATTAATTAGTTCTAAAAATACTTAAAGATTCTTGATGCCCACTAATCCATTCAAATTGTGCAGAGAAAATTTACAAGGATGTTGCTGGGACCTGAAGACCTGAGTTATTGTGAAAGATTGAATATGCTAGGACTTTATTCCCTGGAATGTAGAAGAATGAAGGGAGTTTTGATAGAGGTGTATAAAATTATGAGAAGTATAATTACTTCTATCCTATAAGACACAATGTGCAAATATCTGTTGAGTGTGGACATACACATATGCAGCTAGGGTGCCTAAGACTTTTGCACAGTACTGTAGTAAAAAGGGTACTGATTGTGGATGATCAGCCATAATCACAGTGAATGGTGGTGCTGGCTCGAAGGGCCAAATGGCCTACTCCTGCACCGATTGTCTATTGTCTATTGTATAGATAGGATAATGCAAGTAGGTTTTTTCCACTGAGGTTGTATGAGACTACAACTAGAGGTCATGGGTTAAGGGTGAAAGGTGAAATGTTTAAGGGGAACTTGATGGGAAGTTTCTTCATTCAGAGAGTGGTGAGAGTGTGGAATGAGCTACCACCACAAGTGGTGAATGCAATTTTGATTTCAACGTTCAAAAGTTTGGATAGGTACATGTATGGGAGGGGTATAGAGAGCTATAGTCCAGGTGTAGGCAGATTAATGGTTTGGCACAGGCTGGATGAGCCAAAGGGCCTGCTTCTCTGCTGTAGTGTTCCATGACTTTATGACTCCTGATGGTTTCTAGATGGAATCCGTTCAGTGTTGGGGTGAGTGAAGTTATCCACTCTGGTTCAGGAGCCTGGTGGTTGATGGGTAATGACCCCTTACCCCACAAACATGCCAAACAAAGAGCATTTCCAAGAAGGAAGTGTCTTCCATCTACCCCTGGCAGTCAAAGGCCCTCATCTTCACTAAGCAGAACCTCTCAGAGGCACACCTCAAGGATGTGTGCTTAGCTTACTGCACTGCTCTCTCTGGAGCCTGCCAAATAAATGGCAAACTCGGTGTAAGCAGTTTGCATGATGAAATGGCAGAGCAGACTTGATGGGCTGAATGGCCTAATTCTGCTCCTATGTCTTATGGAATAGTCAACCAAAGGTCCATCAGCTGCCCAGGTCCTGACCAAGGTCTGTGGCCAGCATGTCAGCCAGGTTAGGTAGGGAGTGAATTCAGTTTCAGATTAGAAGAAGTCCTGAGACCAGGGATGTTTTCAGATGGGGGAAGGAGAAGTGAAGATATCACAGCGAAGAGGTGGTAGACATATAATCTGTCTTTGAAATGTTGAAGGGCAGAGCAGAGCTCTCGGCTACAACTAGTAAAATATTCATCGTGACCCATTTCACTCTTCATTAGTCTCAGCCAAGCGGTTCTGACAGTCTTTCTCATCGCATCTGTGAATGTACCCATCACTCCTGTCTGCTGCTTTGAACAGTAACTCTGGGCAGTTCAAATCCCTCTGCTGTATGGGTAATGTTTACCTTGCCCATCATGTTAAAAGTCCCTCGAAAATAAATAATAACTTTTTAATAGGAGCTCATTGGCATTAATGTTTCATGTTTCTCTGCTACCATAACTATGTGCTATGTGCTGTGGGTGCTGAGTGTGACCGTTGGTACTGTGTTTTGCATTTGGCCCCGGAGGAATGCTGCTTCCTTTGGCCGTATTCATTGGTATGGTTGAATGACAATTAAACTTGAACCTGATTTAATGATCCTGTTTAAAGATGTTCTTTAAAGCTGTGACATGCAGACTTCTTCCCTTTCTATTTCTTTCCCCATCAGAAGTTACTTCACGTCCTCTCTCGGTACTCCCACCACTGCACTGATTTCCAGTAACAGTGGCAAGGTTTGCAGTCTGCCCCAGCACAATCCTCACTGATTTGGTTTTGCGCAAATGACACCCACCACTAAACATATCTTTACCTCCCCACATTCCGGTAAAAAATGCCCCTCCCATCTTCTGCTATACCCCACTCTGACCTCTTCTCACCTGCCAATCACCTCCCCCTGGGTCGCCTCCTCCTTCCCTTTCTCCCATGGTCCACTCTCCTCTCCGATCAGATTCCTTCCTCTCCAGCCCTTTACCTTTCCCACCCGTCACCTCCCCCTGGTGTCCCTCCTCCTTCCCTTTCTCCCACGGTCCACTCTCCTCTCCGATCAGATTCCTTCCTCTCCAGCCCTTTACCTTTCCCACCCATCACCTCCCCCTGGTGTCCCTCCTCCTTCCCTTTCTCCCGTGGTCCACTCTCCTCTCCGATCAGATTCCTTCCTCTCCGGCCCTTTACCTTTCCCACCCGTCACCTCCCCCTGGTGTCCCTCCTCCTTCCCTTTCTCCCACGGTCCACTCTCCTCTCCGATCAGATTCCTTCCACTCCGGCCCTTTACCTTTCCCACCCATCACCTCCCCCTGGTGTCCCTCCTCCTTCCCTTTCTCCCACGGTCCACTCTCCTCTCCGATCAGATTCCTTCCACTCCAGCCCTTTACCTTTCCCACCCATCACCTCCCCCTGGTGTCCCTCCTCCTTCCCTTTCTCCCATGGTCCACTCTCCTCTCCGATCAGATTCCTTCCTCTCCAGCCCTTTACCTTTCCCACCCATCACCTCCCCCTGGTGTCCCTCCTCCTTCCCTTTCTCCCATGGTCCACTCTCCTCTCCGATCAGATTCCTTCCTGTCCAGCCCTTTACCTTTCCCACCCACCTGGCTTCACCTATCACCTTCTAGCTATTCTCCTCCCCCTCTCCACATCATTTTATTCTGGCATCTTCCCCCTTTCTTCTCAGTCCTGATGAAAGGTCTTGGCCTGAAACACCAACTGTTTATTCATTTCCATAGATGCTGCCTGATCTGCAAAGAGCCTCCAGCATTTTGTCTGTGTTAAATTTCCTATTGTATGTTTTGATGCACATATGATAAATAAATGAACCTGAATCTGAATCAAACGAGTAATGAATTATAGCCACTGGTGTGTCTTCCTCATGAGTGCAGCAATATTTTTGCCCCAGTATAGAATTTCTGAGATGTTGATGTCCAGAACTTGAAGCTGCTCACCCTTTCGACCTCTAACCCCTCTTCTGCACTATGTTTTTATTCTTGTTTATTGAAAATGATCATGCCTGCTCTGTACTGGTGCCACAAAGCGACAAACTTCATGACTTGTCAGTGACAATAAACCTGATTCTGATATTGGAGGGTTGGGTGGGGAGAGGGAAAGAACACACCATTGTAAACACAAGAGATTCCGCAGATGCTGGAAATCCAGAGCAACATGCACGCAAAATGCTGCAGGATCTCATCAGGTCAGGGCAGTACCTATGGAGGGAGATTTCTCGGTGGCCAACCATTTTAATTCCAATCCCCATTCTCATTCTTACATATTCATCCATGGCCTCCTCTAATGCCATGATGAAGCCACACTCAGGTTGGAGGAACAACACCTTATATTCTGTCTGGGTAGCCTCCAACCCGATGGCATGAACATTGATTTGTCCAACTTCTAGTAACTTTTCCCCGTCCCCATTCTTTAATTTCCCTTCTGCAACGCCCACTTACCGCTTCTCTTCTCCTCAGCTGCTGATCTCAAGGACTCTTCATTTCATGTCCTCAATATTTATTGTTTATTTATTTATTATTATTATTATTTCTTTCTTTTTGTATTTACACAGTTTGTTGTTTTCTGCACTCTGACTGAATGCCCAAGTTGGTGCGGTCTTTCATTGATTCTGTTATTGCTATTATTCTGTAGATTTATTGAGTATGCCCACAAGAAAATGAATCTCACAGTTGTATGTGGTGACATATATGTACTTTGATAATAAATTTACTTTGAACATCCCCCTGGTGCCCCTTCTCCTTCCCTTTCTCCAATACTCCAATCTCCTCTCCTATCAGATTCCCCTCCATGGATACTGCCTGACCTGCTGAGTTCTTCCTGCATTGTGTATGTATTATCCTCCCTTTGGAACTGATTATGAAGATCCAAGGTGGAAAGGGTTGCTTTCCAATGCAATGTGTGGAGATGGAGGCCGTAGCGAGACCAAGGCGTTGTTTAGGTCACACCCATTCACTTCTAAGAGGCTATATTAATTTTGTACTGCAGCAATCAAATTTACAGCCATTAGGTTCTCACCAAGTCCCTGAAGGTTGTTCTAGACGGGGTGGTAATGAGGACAAGCTCCCACTACCTATTAAATGCTCCCAATGGTGAGCACATCAAATAGCCTCTGACAACCAAGTCCAGCTCCTGGACTTCACGTGTGGCTTCGCTACTAAGCCCAGTGGAACCGTTTCTACTGACAGGAGAAGGGACAAAGGTGGTTTACTGGCACCTTAGAACCAGTCGCTTCGGGCAGATGGGGCTCATCAGTCATGGTTGGCAGCTCAACTAGGAGAAGGAAAACTCTGATCTCAAACTTCCGCTGCCTCGCAGCTATACCCATTCATGGGGAAAGCTTTGGAAGTAAACCCCGAGGAAAAAATCTGGAGCTGGGGTCCCTAAGGGCAGTCTTACGTTTAGTTCAACGCTGACTGGCAACTCCTGCGATGCTGCTGGTGCCAAACTGTATTGGTCTCTGCTGTTCCTTTGGATTCACCAATGCGTGGAGAGAGGGAGCTTGTTACAAGGGCAACAGCTTTCTCAGCCTATCGTACTGTGCTGGCTTGCGTATCACATAGACAGCTGGGATGCAATATCCATGGTCGACCTCGACCAACAGCGGGCCTCAGATTCGCACCCTAACTTTGTCATAGACTCACAAATGCAAAGTACAAAGGTAATTTATTAACAAAGTACATATATGTCACCATATACAACCCTGAAATTAATTTTCTTGCAGGCATTCACATTCAGTACAGAGAAACAAAAAAAATGCAAAATAAATAATAATAATCAATGAATATGTGAACATGAGATGAAGGGTCCTTGAAATTGAGTCCATAGGTTGTGAGAATAGTTCAGTGTTCGGGTGAGTGAAGTTGAGTGAAGTTACCCCCTCTGATTCAAGAGCCTGATGGTTGAGGGGTAATAACTGTTCTTGAACCTGGTGGTGTGGGTCCTGAGGCTCCTGTACCTCCTTCCTGATGGCAGCAGTGAGAAGAGAGCATGTCCTGGATGCTGCAGGTCACTGATGATGGATGCTACTTTCCTGCAACAGCTCTTCTTGTAGATGTTCTCAATGTTGTGTTGTGTTTGTGATTCAAAGTTAAAATTGCCATCTTTGAGATAACAAGCTGTATCATGACCAGAGTGCTCCAACCTGGCAGGATGGTGGGATTTGCTCACCAGACCACAATAAATCCATGCTGCTGAATTCCCTAAATTCAAAGACATCGCAGTGGAAAGAGATAGCTGGAGTTCTAGCAAATCTCACTGGAAGAATCAAGTAAAATTGTAGGAAAAAACCCCACTGCCAGGTCATTCTCTGGTGTAATTTGATAGCTGTCTAACATTTATGTATAAAAATTGCATCTTCTGTTCAGCACATGGTAGCTGTCAGCTTAACACTTTGTAGCACCAGCATTCAGAAAGCTGGGTTCAGCCCTTGCCAGGGTTTGTACATTCTCCCTATGGCTGTGTGGGTTTCCTCTGGGTGCTCCAGTTTCCTCTCATATTACAATGGTGTACGGGTTAGGGTTAGTAAGTTGTGGGCATGCTATGTTGGTGACACTTGCAGGCTGTCCCCATCACATTTATTTTTTATTTAGAGACACAGCACGGAGTAGGCCTTCCAGCCCTTCGAGCCAGCATCCCCCGACAGCCCCAATTTAACCCCAACCTAATCATGGGACAGTTTACAAGGATCAATTAACCTGCCAACTGGTACACCTTTATACTGCGGGAGAAAACCAGAGCACCCAAGGAAAACACACGCATTCCACAGGGAGGACGCCAAAATCGAAATCTGAACTGCAACGCTCCAAGCTGTGCTAACCAATGCTTGCACTATGCTGGGTGTTGACTCAAATGACACATTTCACTGTATGCTGCAATGCTCGGATGTACACGCAACAGATAAAGCGAGTCTTTAAAATCTTTATATTTTGACTCTAATGAGAATTGATTGACCTATGGATGAGATTGTCCTTCTGCTTACTGCTGGGTGACCATTTTGAAATTATTGAAGCCTGGTAGGCAACTGATGAATAGATTCAGCAATATTATTGTAGCATTTTGAATTCTCATGGTTACAGTCTCAGGGTTGCATATGGTGATGTGCATGTACTTTGATAATAAATTTACTTTGACCTTTGAACTTTGAAAGTCAACTGTTTATTCGCTTCCACAGATACTCCCTGCCCTGCTGTGTTCCTCCACCATGTTGTGTGATTTCCAGCATCTGCAGAATATCTGGTGTTCAGCAGTGGAAAATTCATCCCATACCTGTTGTTTATTGGTGCTTTAGGATAAATGTAGACCAGCAAAATGTCCTGGCAATGAGTTTATTTGCTTATTTAGCTAGAGATATAGTCTGGCACCAGGCCCTTCCGGCCCAATGAGCCCATGCTGCCCAGTTACACACATGTGACCAATTAACCTGCTAACCCACACATCTTTGGAATGCAGGAGGAAACCAGAGCACCCAAAGGAAACCCACAAGTCACAGGGAGGGCGTACAAACTCCTTACAGGCAGTGGTGGGAATTGAACCCGGGCCGCTGGTGCTAACCACATAACAACTCTCTAGTATTTGATCTAGCCCTCTCCTCATGTCCTTCTCAACTGGTTTGGCACTTAGTAATCCATAGAACTAGACCCTCAACATCAGTAGTATCACCTGATGAATATTTACACA
This sequence comes from Mobula birostris, assembly GCF_030028105.1. Taxonomy (NCBI): domain Eukaryota; kingdom Metazoa; phylum Chordata; class Chondrichthyes; order Myliobatiformes; family Myliobatidae; genus Mobula; species Mobula birostris. The sequence goes on along the minus strand of NC_092402.1, from coordinate 12,862,146 downwards.
AGAAAACCCAAGTCTGGGTTTCAGGCCCAAAGACCTTCCCAAGGCTCGTTGTGGATTCTGGGCTCCATTGATTTCAACAGAGTTCAATGCACTTACATTATTCAGAGCGCTAGATGAAGTCGCCCATCTCAAACACTATGTTGCCAATGAAACCAAACTAAACGCAGCTCAGGATAGACCACATCAGACAATAACTTTGCCCATGAACCATATTTCTTCAGTAATCACGATTAATTTTTACAAATTCAAAGATTCAAATCAAACTTCATTGAACTCTTTGGTTACACAGCTCTTTTAGCAGTTTAATAACCTCTGAAAGCCATTAATCTATTTAGATTAGGGTTAGGTTGCTGGAGTTTAATAGAATGAGGGGGGATCTCATTGAAACCTATTGAATATTGAAAGGCCTAGAGTGGATGTGAAGAGGATGTTTCCAGTAGTGGGGGAGTCTAGGACCAGAAAGCACAGCCTCAAAACAGAGGGACATCTATTTAGACCTGAGGTGAGGAGGAATTTCTTTCGCCAGAGGGCAGTGAATCTGTGGAATTCATTGCCATAGGTGGCTGTGGAGGCCAAGTCATTGGGTATATTTAAAGTGGAGGTTGATGGGTTCTTGATTAAGTCAGGCTGTCAAAGGTTACAGGGAAAAGGCAGGAGAATGGGGCTGAGAGGGAAAATAAATCAGCCATGATGGAGTGGCGGAGCAGACTCGATGGGCCAAAAGGCCTAATTCTGCTCCTGTGTTTTAAGAGACAGGAGAAGAATGAGGCCATTTGGCCCAGTGAACCTCCTCCACCAGAGGGATAATAAATCAGCCATGATGAAATGGCAGAGCAGACTCAATCAGCCTAATGGCCTAATTCTTACGATTATGATTATAATTAATTGGAGCAGTAGCATAACAGTCAGTGGAGCATTTTACAGCATCAGTGGCCCAAATCCAATTCCTGCCGCTGTCTGTAAGGCGTTTGTACATTTTCCCAGTGACCATGTTGGTGCTCCACTTTCCTTCTACAAACGTACATCCTGAAGATATACAGTTAGTTTTAGTCGGTTGTGGGCATGCATTTTGGCACTGGAAAGGTGGTTGATACCTGTGGCACATCCTTGGATTGTGTTGGTCACTGACACAAACGAAGCATTTCACTGGATGGTTCGATGTTCTGATGTACAGTATTGTGTAAAACTCTTAGTACTGTAGTAATTTTATATATCTCACTGCACTGCGACCACAAAATAAACACATTTCATGACATGTGTGAGTGAAGATAAACCTGATTCTGATACGGGTCTGTATTGTGGACTGAGAGTGGGAAGGGGGGACAGGGAGAGGGGAATCGTGTTTGGGAAAAGGGGAAGGAAGAGGGGAGGGAGCAGGAAGCATCAGAGAGACATTCTGTAATGATCTATAAATCAATTGTTTGGAATCAAATGACCTTGCCTGGTGTCTCAGAGCTGGGTGTGTCTGCACCCTTGCAACCCCCCCCATGGCACTCCTTCTCTGTTTCCTGTCCCACATCATTCCCAACATCCTTTGCTTGCACCAGATTTATAAACTCCCTCTCTGCTCCACATTGACAAAATACAAAAGTAATGTACAAAAGTCTTGGGCACATGTATATAGCTAAGGTGCCTAAAAATTTTGCACAGTGCTGCTTTACAAGAAACAACATTCAAAGTGCCTCGCACTTTTCAGGGTGTGTAAAAATTTCCTGCTCTGAGCAATGCTTGGTCTGTGCAATTGTAAAAAGATAGGGAGAGCGTTGCTTGTATTTAGTATTTTTTAAGCTTCTGAACTATATTTTATATATCAATGCAAATTTTACTTTGCTTTTATTTTTAACAAGAACTGTTTCACCCGACCCTGAGAATAAATAACCCAAGGATTTCGAATAAATAGGTCACAGTGTCACCTCAGCAGTGATGCGGAGTAATTTTCAATGCATAAGCACACCAGCGATTTGATCAGAGGAGCATCACTTCATTTGACATTTGCCAGAGTTGTTCAGTCTCCCAATTAAAGATAAAGATTAGCTTTATTTGTCACATACACACCGAAACATGCAGTGAATTGCATTGTTTGCATCGAAGCAAATCAGCGAGCATTGGGCTGGGCTTGCAGTGCCTACGTTAATGTGCCCACTAACCCTAGCCTATACGTCTTTGGAATGTGGGAGGAAATCCGCGTGGTCACGTGGAGAACGTACGTTGGCGGGAATTGAACTCCAATCAGTGATCGCTGGCTATCAGTGATCAGTGATACCCTTTTGCACAGTGCTATTCATATTTTGATAATAAATTTACTTTGAACTTTAAGCTTAGAACTTTGAACTTGCCTTTCTCTCTTTCAGGGGTGTGGTCCGGATCGACATCAACCTGGAAAGCCTGGATATTGACCAGTGTTCCACCGGGAATGGGTGGTTTGCAGATTCCCATTGGTGTGATGTCAACACCACAGAGGTAGGGCATCTGAAACCTGGAAATGGAAGTCTGCGGCAGAATCAACTATGTGATTCAAGTTAAAATGTGATGAAGTTTTCACAAAGCATTCAAGATGGTGCTGAGCTGCATTGTCCATTGGGTTCGTGGCTCAGGCTTAGCTTCTTAGGTTCGTAGGGATGGTTTTTGTGGACAACGCGGGGAGTTAGGGGTCGGGTAAGGAGTAGGTACAAGGGTGAGAGGAGTGAGAGGTCAGGGGCAGTAAATGAAAAGCTTGGGGAAAGGAGCCAGAGGTCAGAGTTCAGGTCAGAGTGCTCCAAAGTTGGTGGCCATAATCCCCGAGTAAGGATGTCCAAGGTCCTGTAGGCCCCGAGAACCAGGCCAGACGATCCCTGAGGTCGGTGAGTGCTGGAGTCAGAGGTATGAGGTCCGCTGGCTGGTGATCCCTGAAGTCAATGCATCCTGAGGTTGGAGGTCAGAGGTCACTGAGTCACAGGATTGGAGTCCCAAGGTCAGTCAGCAGGTCCTGAGGTTAGAGGCCTGTGATCAGCGAGTCCTGGGGTCAAAGCCCAGAGGTCAGCAGGTCTGGTGGTCGAAGACTGGAAGTCAAAACCATAAGGACAGTGAGTCCGGAGGTCGAAGACTGGAAGCCGAAGCCCTGAGGTCAGTGAGCCTGGAGGCCAAAGACCGAAAATCAAAGCCCTTGGGTCTGCGAGTGTGGAGCTACTGTCTGAAGATTGGAGGCATAGGGATGGCCAGTCCTGGAATTGGAGGCCCTTCTGTGTGCGTGTAGGTGGGGGAGGAGGGGATAGAAAAGGGTTCGGTTTGTTGTTGCTGTTGTTGGTGTCATTCTGCTGAACGTGGTGGGCATGCCACAGTACTGTGCAGAAGTCTTAGCTATTGCTTGGGTGCACACAGTACTGCAATGGTCAACATGGAGCAGAGAGCCAGTTTGTAATTCCGGCGGGAGTGAAGGATGTTGGGAATGGTGAGGGTGGAGTGTCATGGGAGGGGTGTGGGACAGGTGGCAGAGAAGGAGTGCCAGGGGTGAGGGGGGTGCAGACACACCCAGCTCTGAGACACCAGGCAAGGTCGTTTGATCCCAAACAATTGGATTATTGTTCACTACAGAATGTCTGTCTGGTGCTTCCGGCTCCCTCTCCTCTCCCTTCCCCTTTTCCCAACCATGAATCCCCACTCCCTGTCAGTCCACAATGGAGACCCATATCAGAATCAGGTTTATCATCACTCACATATGTTTCTTGCCTGCCGGTGACATGTAGAGTCATTGTGAAATGTCATGCATTAAACAGCTGAATCACATTCTCAAAGTCAGAAAAAGTCAGAATTAAAATTTATTATCATCAAACTATGTATATATTACTTTGAAAATAAACAAATACAAAAAAGCTATAGCGGAACAAACAATGATATGCAAAAGGAAACATTGCCACCATTGACTGTAAGGAGATTGTATGTTCCTCCCAGGACGGTGTGAGCTGCTTTTCTCCCACGTTCCTAAGACGTACGGGTTAGTAAGTTGTGGGCATGCTCTGTTGGCAATGGAAGCATGACAATACCTGCAGCTTTCCCACAGCACATCCTCGGACTGCCGGCTGATGATGCATGCAGCACATTTAGCTGTATATTTTAATGTTTCAATGTCATCATTATGTGCCCGGTTGTCTGAGGTGGGCAATCATGGTCTTTCCATGACCATGATTGTTCTTGACAAATATTTTTACAGAACTGGTTTGCCTTTGCCTTCTTCTGGGCAGTGTCTTTACAAGACGGGTGACCTCCAGCCATGATCAATACTCTTCAGAGATTGTCTGCCTGGTCTCAGTGGTTACGTAGCCCCCTGGTAAGCCTCAGGCTCGCTCAGCTCGCTTTTGTGCAGGGGGAGCAGCCTTCGGCCCCACCAAACTGGGTAATCAAATTTGTGTGGATGCTGTGTGATGTACCCCGCCATGCCAAATAACAGACAATACACCATATGGGATTAAATGATTACACTTTATAAGTATTTCTTGGTGATGGGTTAGTAGAAACAAATACAATAAAGGCACCAAAATCAGTAACTCTATCAGTTCTGTGCACAAATAATTCGTTGGAGCTCTTACAGAACCGGGTCTCCTTTTCCTCCAGTCGATGTCCTCCGAACTCCGTGGACCCTCGAATGGGACCACCCTTGGTGGTCGACCGAACGCTCTACTCGAGTCTGTCCTCATCTCCTCTCCTTGTTGAAGACCCTGGGCCTTGGACTCTCACTCGGGGTCCGATCCATCGCCCAGCTTACAGCATTGTGTCTCCTCTCTCTGTCCCCATCTGCCTTCTGCCCCAAAGCCCGCGAAAACAATAGCTTACAGACACGCAAGAAAGAATAACATCTATCCCAATTGGTTAGCAAATGAATACAATTCTCGTTATCAGTAATTATAACCCAAACAAGCTGCTACCATTAACCCAGCACTTAACATTACAGCCATTTTATTATAACATAACAAAGAAGCTATTTTATTAGCCTTAGCAGTAACATAAAAGAAGAAACCCCTTACAGTCATATAACCAGGACTTGTGATCTGCCGGCTGCTCATACGACCATCCACCACCTGCTCCCACGTTTTCATGTGACCTTGATCGGGGTGGGGGTGGTGGTTTAAGCAGGTGCTACACCTTGCCCAAGGGTGACCTGCAGGCTAGCGGTGGGAAGGAGTACCTCACACCTCCTGTGGTAGAGACGTATCTCCACCCCACCACCCTTTCGATGTATATGTGATATATAATGCTAATCTTTAAATGTAATAAACATAACGATGCCAGTGCAAGGTGAGAGAGAGAAAAGGAAATACTATAAGACCATAAGACGTAGGAGCCGGATTAGGCCATTCGGTCCAACGAGATTTTCTGCCATTTCATCATGGCTGATTTACTATCCCTCTCAACCCCATTCTCCTGCCTTCTGCCCATAACTTTTGACACCTTGATGTAGCAAGAACCTACAGTGTCAGCCCCCGCTTTAAATGTACTCAATGACTTGGCCTCCACAAGCATCTGTGGCAACGAATTCTAGAAACCCTCTGGCTAAAGAAATTCCTCATCTCTGATTTAAATAGACGTCCCTCTGTTCTGAGGTTGTGCCCTCTGGTCCTAGATTCTTCCACTGTAGGAAATATCCTCTCCATGTCCACTCTATCCAGACCTTTCAATATTTGATAGGTTTCAATGAGATCCCCCTCATTCTTCTAAACTCCAATAAGTAAAACCATCATAAGCTCCTCACCTATCATCCCACTAGCCTCCGCATCCAGCACATCATTCTCCAGAACTTCCGCCATCTCCAACTGGATCCCACCACCAAGCACATCTTTCCCTCCCGCCCACCTTATGCTTTCCACAGAGATTGCTCCCTTGTCCATTTGTCCCTCCCCACTGATCTCCCTCCTGGCACTTATCCTTGCAACACCTGCCCTTACACCTCCTCCCTCACTACCATCCAGGGCCCCAAACAGTCCTTCCAGGTGATCCGACACTTCAACCGTGAGTCTGGTGGGATCATCTATTGCACACGGTGGTCTGGGTGTGACCTGCTGTATATCGGTGAGATCTGACGCAGATCAAGAGACCGCTTCGCTGAGCACCCACACTCCATCTGCCAGAAGAAGTGGGATCTCCCAGTGGCCACCCATTTTAATTCCACTTCCCATTCCCATTCCAACATGTCAATGCATGGCCTCCTCTACTGTTGAGATGAGGCCACACTCAGGTTGGAGGAATAACACCTTATATTCCGTCTGGGTAGCCTCCAACCTGATGGCATGAACATCGATTTCTCAAATGTTCGGTAATGCCCCTCCCACACCACCTTCACCATCCCATCCCCTTTTCCCTCTCTCACCTTATCTCCTTGCCTGCCCATCACCTCCCTCCGGTGTTCCTGTCCCTTTTTCTTTCTTCCATGGCCTTCTGTCCTCTCCTATTGGACTCCCCCTTCTCCAGCCCTGTATCTCTTTCACCAATCGACTTCCCAGCTCTTTACTTCAACCCTCCCCCTCCCGGTTTCATCTATCACATTGTGTTTCTCCCTCCCCTCCCCCCACCTTTTAACTCTACTCCTCATCATTTTTTTCTCCAGACCTGCTGAAGGGTCTTGGCCCGAAACGTCAACTGTACTCTTTTCCATAGATGTTGCCTGAGTTCCTCCAGCATTTTGTGTGTGAGCTCCTCATATGTTAACCCTTTCATTCCTGGAATCATTCTCGTGAACCTCATCTGGATGTTCTCCAATGACAGCACATCTTTTCTTCGATAAGGGTCCCAAAACTGCTCACAATACTCCAAGTGCAGACCGACCAATATCTTATAAAACCTCAGCATTACAACCAGGATGCAATGTGATAAGAAACACTGAAATTGAAAATTGTTTTAGTTTGCTTTAGGAGTTGGCGAATAATTTCTATTTATAGAAGAGATCTATTACATTAATCAAATATTAAGGGAAGTCCAGTGCCTGATATTTTGCCTCAAAGCTGTATTATATAAAGAAAAGAAATATTCTCAGAAAAATTGGCTTTGACATTTAAATTAAAAGATACAAGAGTAAATATTGAGCTTGGTTTTCATGATACATATGAATGCTATATTGCTTAGGAGCCCTGTGTTCTCTGAGCTACACACACAAAAGTCATTGAAACCTATCAAATATTGAAAGGCCTAGAGAGAGTGAACGTGGAAAGGATGTTCCCTATAGTAAGGAAGTCTAGGACTAGAAAGCACAACCTCAGAGTTCAAGGATGTCCCTTTAGAACAGAGATGAGGGTGGTGAATTTGTAGAATTTGTTGCCACAGATGGCTGTGGAGGCCAAGTCATTGAGTATATTTAAAGCAGAGGTTGATAGGTTCTTGCTTAGTGAGGGTGTCGATGGTTATGGAAAGAAGGCAGGGGAATGGGATTGAGGGGGATAATAAATCAGCCATGACAAAATGGTGGAAGAGACTCGATGGGCTGAATGGCCTAATTCTGCTTCTTTGACTTAAGTTCTTCTGATGTAGTGCTGGAGGAACTTAGCAGGTCAGGCAGCATCATAGAGGGGAATAAACAGTCAATGTTTTGGGCTGAGACCCTTCGTCCAGATGACCTAAAACGTCAACTGTTTCATAGATGCTGCCTGGCCTGCTAAGTCCCTCCAGCATTTGTGTGCCGCTGGTGAGGCTTAGCGACTGCTTGCTGGTGGCAATTCAAAAAAAGAAAACGACTAAATACTTTATTAATCACACTTTTTCTGGTAAGCAATCACTGCAAACAACAGCCTGTAACTTCCCTGTTTGCTTACTTCTATTATTTGCATGATTTGCCTTTCCCTCTCTCTTCGCGCATTGGATGTTCAAAGGGCTTCTTTGGTTTTAAAGGTTCTATTGGGTTTCCTTGTTTTGTGGCTGCCTGTATTGGGACAAATTTCAAACATGCATAAAGAATACATTCTTTGATAATAAATGTACTTTGAACTTTGATCTGCAGAATCTTTTGTTCCACTGTTTTCTCTCCCCTTTCTGGAGATCTTAAGCTTTCTCTTCAGGTTCTCAGTGCATTTTTATATCACTAATGCAGCAAATGCAACACAGTGGTGCAGCATTTAGCGCTGCTGCCGCACAGGTCCAGTGATCTGGACTCAGCTCTGACCTCTGTGCTCTGTGAGTGAAGCCTGCACCTTCTCCCTGTGACTGCGTGTGGTTCCTCACACATATCCTCATTGCTATCGTCAGGCAGGAGGTACAAGAGCCAGAAGAGCCACGCCTAAAGATCAACAGCAGCTGCTTTCCCGCTGCCATCAGGTCCTTAATAATGGACGCCGCCTTTTTGAGGCATCGGCTTTAGAAGGTGTCCTTGATGCTGGGGCGGCTGGTGCCAAAGATGGAGCTGGCTGAGCTGACAACTTTCTACTGCCCTTTCTGATCCTGTGCAGTGGAACCAGTGAGAATGCTCTCCATGGTACATCTGTAGAGATCTGCGAGTGTCTTTGGTGACACACCAAATCTCCTCAAACTCCTAATGAAATATAGCTGCTGCCGTGCCTTTCTTTGTAATTGCATCGATATGTTGCATATATTATGGATTCTGGTTAATTGGGCCATTGTTTAATTGGGGCAGCTGCTTATTTGGGACAACTCCTAAAGAACAAAAACTGAGAAAATAGCGGCAATTCTCTTCATTCATTTGGGATACTATGCCACTTAATTAGGGCAGGAAACTGTTGCCAAACAGTTTCTATCCAGCATCAGTCATGTGAGCTTGCGTTGGACACTACACCGTGCTTGGAGTGAACAGTTTTTAAATAGCGTCAGTTGCATATGCTTGTGTTCAAGAAACACCAATTTTTGTCATTAATATTTGGCAAGAAATAAGCAGTAAGGCCATTGAGAACTGTGTTGCTCACTGCGGTTTCAAGCATTGAGGCTTGGAGATGTCAGAAAGAGCCGGGATTGAAAATGAAACAATTTCACTACTTCAGCATTAGGAACTATGAAGAATTTGAAGGTATCAAAAATCATCTTGAATGTTACAATGAAAATGAAGATTTGGCACATACAGTCGTCAAAAGCATTGTATGAAGGCAGGCCATTAGGTATCTGCACTGATTTTGTTCATTTGTTGTCAATCAAAAGAACACAGCAGTGAAGACTGAATGAATTCCTCTGTCAATAACTATTAGGAGCTAATACACAGCTTTATAGTACTGTAGTAGTACCTGTAGTATTCCAATTTGTTCTGTATTTCACTGAAATACATAATTTGTTATTCACTTAAACAGTAATTTGTCTTTTTTTTATACCCTTTTAACCATTTTCATGAAACCGGCTATCTGAGGCTGTTATGTTTTGTAACTTCAAAACATTAAACTAATTCAAAGTAAAACAGAGAGCTGACAGATGCGAGTCCTAGGTTGTTTAATTTTAGCAAAGTGCAGACACATCATGCAGTAGTGCCATGGCATATGCAATCCACGTATTTTTACCAATAACCTGTAGTGAATTATTTAAGTGAACAGGACAGTTTAATCAAATAATATATTTACAATATTACTAAAATATTAAATATACAACAGAGACAGCTGCTTAACTGGGCCAAAATGTACTGGTCTTGATGTGTCCCAATTAACAGAATCCACTGTATATAGCATTGAGTAGAGGGTCAACATGATTATATTGAATGGTGGCGCAGAATTGAAGGGCTGAATGGATTTTTCCTGGCTTCTAGTTTTTCTATATTTCTCTCTCTGTTGTGATTTAACAATGTTTCTTTGGTACAGCGCTTATGGCTAATTTGTTTATTTTTTTCAATGTATTGAGATGAAGTGAAAAAGTTTTTGTATGCATAACATCTAGACAGACCATTTCTTAAACACCAGAGATTCTACAGATGCTGGAAATCCAGAGCAAAGTGCTGAAGGAACTCAGCAGGTCAGGCAGCATCTATGGAGGGGAATAAGCAATAGATGTTTCGGGCCGAGACCCTGAGGTTCCTCCTGCAGTTTGTGTGTGTTACAGTGGTGGATAGTGGAGTTAGGCTGGGCAACTCTTCCTTGACTGGCACAGTCATGCTGTGCCAAATGATCTCCGTCTGTGTAATAACTGTTTTGTGAGTTCTTGGTTTTCATTTTATGAGGAGGAATGTGAGAGGCGGGAAAGATGTTGCCAAGGTTGCGTCCATTCATGTGATAGCAGGTACTTCAGTAGAAATAGAACCTGGACGTGAATCAAGAGGAGGCAAGTCATGAGTCCCAATACCATGTTCTCTCCTAATTAGGGTGCTAATCCACTGCTGTTAAAAGTGTCCTAACTGGTTGCATGGTGGTCTGGTACAGCAATTTGGATGCACAGGAAGAAACCAAGGATGTAATGTTGAGGCTTTATAAAGCACTGGTGAGACCTCACGGGAGTATTGTGAGCAGTTTTTGGCCTCTTGTCTAAGAAAGGATGTGCTGACATTAGAGAGGTTTCAAAGGAGGTTCATGAGAGTGACTCCAGGATTGAAAGCCTTAACATGTGAGGAGCATTTGATGACTCTGGGTCTGTACTCACTGGAATTTAGAAGAATGAGGGGTGACCTCATTGAAAACCAATTGAATGTTGAAAGGTCTCGATAGAGTGGGTGAGGAGGATATTTCTTATGGTGGAGGAGTCTAAGACCAGAGGATACAGACTCAGAACAAAGGAACATCAATTTAGAACGAAGGTGAGGAGAAATTTCTTTAGTCGGAGAGTGGTGAATCTGTGGAATTCATTGCCACAGGAAGCTGTGGAGGCCAAGTCATTGGGTATATTTTAGGCAGACGTTGATAGATTCTTGGTTAGTCAGGGCATGAAGGGATACGGGGAGAAGGCAGGAGATTGGGGCTGAGAAGGAAATGGATCAGACTTGATGAAATGGCAGAGCAGAGTCAATGGGCCAAGTGGCCTAATTCTGCTCCTATATCTTATGGTCTTATGCTAACAAGCTGAAGAGAGTGATGGACCCTGCCCAATACATCACAGGTACATCCTTCTCCACCACAGGCACAGCCTCAGGAATGCAACGTCCATCATCAAGGATCCCCACCGTCCAGGCCATGCCATCGCAGTGGCAATCAGGAGAGTCAGGTTTGGTCCTGACCACAGGTGCTGCCTGTGTGGCATCTGTCTGCTTTTCCTATGGCCTCCTGAGCTTCTCCCAACCCTCCTGATTGTTTTGAAGTGAGCTGGTGGATTAAATATCCACTGTAAATGATCCCTTATAATACACACGAGGAGGCAAAGGATCAAAGATAGAATGTGTGTGAGAGAGAGTGAAACTTCAGGGCAGTGAGGAATAAAGAGATTGGGATTGGAAGTGATGGGATTGCAGAAGCTCAAAGTGAATTTATTATCAAAGTACATATGTACAACCCTGAGTTTCATTTTCTTGTGGGCATATTCAATAAATCTATAAAATAATAACCATAATAGAATCATGAAAGAACACCCAACTAAAGTTTTCAACCAGAGTGCAGAAGACAACAAACTGTGCAAATACAAAAAGAAAGAAATAATAATAATGAGTAAATAAGCAATAAATATTAAGAACATGAGATGAAGAGTCCTTGAAAGTGAGCCATTGGTTGTGGGAACATCTCAATGATATGGCAAGTGAAGTTGAGTAAAGTTACCCCCTTTGGTACAAGAGCATTATGATTAAGGGGTAGTAACTGTTTCTAAGTTGGGAGCTAGCAACTCAGGGGCAAATGGCCTTACCAGTGTTATAGTAACTAAGAAATAGACATCACGAGAAGAGCAATATAGTGAGAAATTAAGAAATTATAAAATCTGGGAATTTCCCAAAATATTCCTGGTAAATGTCAGTTCCCAATTGATTCTATGGCATTGGAATGGACAAGTAGCAGTAATACTGTGGGTAAGTAGCGGTTAGCACAATTGCTTTACAGCACCAGTGATCATTGTTTGGGGTTCAATTAACACCAATGTCAGTAAGTTTGTATGTTCTCCACGTGACAGCGTGGGTTTCCTCCGCATGCTTCTGTTTTCTCCCACATTCCAAAGATGTACAGATCAGTGGGCACACTAATGTAGGCACTGGAAGCTTGGCGACACCCGTGGGCAGCCCAGCCTAATGCTCGCTGATTTGATTTTATGTAAACAATGCAATTCACTGTATGTTTCAGTGTGTATGTGACAAATGAAGCCAGTCTTTATCTTTAATTGGGAGACTTAACAACTCTGGCAAATGTCAAATGAAGTGAAGCTCCTCTGATCAAATTGCTGGTGTGCTTATGCAGTACAGTGCAATATATAAAATTACTATAGCACTGTGCAAAAGTCTTAGGCGGCCTAGATATATATATATGTGTGCACAGTACCGTATGCACATCAAACAAAAACAATGGAAAAAGTAAAATGTTTTGACTAGTTGGTATCAGCATTCAGCAGTCCAGCAGTTTATTAACAATGGGCTACCAACTTCCATTCTGTGTTTATTGTTACAATTTGTAACAGTGTTGCAACTTGATACACTGACAATGCAAATACATTGAAGCTATAAAATATTTCAAAGCAAAGGTTGTGGTGTGTTTATTGTTTAGAAAACTTATGGTTTATATTCATTAACACACAATTAATTACAAGGTATTTCACAATTATATTAACATAGATGTCAAATTTATATTAAAATAGATTTCAAAATCATATTACCATAATTACAAAATTATATTAACATTATACAGTGTAAAAGAAAATTGCAGCTGTGAGGCAACAAAGGCTATGTGCGCAGGAGTATTTCAGTTACTGTGCAGCCACACACCCACCCAGCTTAGAGGGAACAGTGAACAATAAAGATTCTGCAGATGCTGAAAATGCAGAGCAACAGATGCAAATTGCTGAAGTAACTGAACTTGAATTTAAGGAATATACATAAAATGCTGGAGGAACTCTGCAGGTCACGCAGCAGCTATGGAAATGAATAAACATTCGACATTTCAGGCTGAGACCCTTCTTCAGAACTTGAAAGGAAGGAGGAAGATGTCAGAAAAAGATGGTGGGAGGGGTGCGGAGGAAGTATAAGCTGCAAAGTAATAGGTGAGAACAGGTCTTTTTCCATTCCCCATTCTGGTTCCCCTCTCACCCTTTCTCTTCCTCTCACCTGACCCTCCTCCTTCCCTTTCTCCCATGGTTCACCCTCCTCTACTATCAGATTCCTTCATCCTCAGCCCTTTGCATTTTCCACCTATCACCTCTCAGCTTCTTATTTTATCTCCCCTCCCCCACCTACCCAGTCTCACCCATCACCTGCCAGCTTGTACCCCTCACTATCTTATTCTGGCCTCAGCTCCTTCAGTTCCAGTCCTGACGAAGGGTCTCAGGCCTGAAATGTCAACCGCTTATTCCCCTCTATAGTTCCTTCAGCATTTTATGTACATTGCTTAAGTTCAACTTCAGTTTATTGTCATTCAACCATGCACATTCATTCCACCAAACAAAACAACATTCCTCTGGACCAAGGTGCACAGCACAGCACATATAACACACATACACAACACATAAAGTAATATTGCCACCAGTAGCAGTGGCAGTGAAGCAAGCATTTCAGAAGTTTCTCCAGATATTCCTCCATGCTTCTCACTGCTGTCTCCATCAAATCAGGATTGTGCACGGCATCCAATGAATACACAGCCAACGTTTTGGGTTAAGGCCCTCCTTAGGGGCTCAACACAACCAAAGCATGTGGTAGAGCACAGCCTGCAAGTTCACCACACATTCCAGCAACAACATAGTATGCCCACCACGCTCAGCCGTACAAAACCACCAGAAGCATCACATCCACCTCCCTTACACACACACAGACAGGCCTCCAACCTCAGGATAGGCCACCTCCAGGCCTCCAGTCCTTGGCCCCGGACTCTCAGGATGATCCATCAAATGGAATATATTCCAAGCCAGTCTTGCACATCTAGAATCACTGGCAAATTTGCCTTTCAACTTGAGAATGTCTGATTCAACATTTAATCTCCAGGCTTAATCTGACGTTTTGATTGTCTGTGATGACATAGAATAATGTTAATGCTATTGGGGAGGCTTTAAACTAGATATGCAGGGGGATGGGAACCAGAGTGCCAGAGCTGACAGTGTGGCTGGGGTGAAAATAAATTATGTTAAAAGTTCAAGCAAATCCGCTAATAGAAAGGTTGTGAGTGGTGGTAAAAATCTTCTGAGGTGTATATATTTCAATGCTAGGAGTATTGCGGGGAAGGCGGATGAGTTGAGGGCGTGGATTGACACGTGGAATTATGATGTTATAGCAATTAGTGAAGCTTGGCTACAGGAGGGGCAGGACTGGCAGCTTAATATTCCAGGGTTCCGATGTTTCAGATGTGATCGAGGCAGAGGAATGAAAGGGGGGGGGGGTAGCATTGCTTGTTAGGGAAAATATTACAGCAGTGCTCAGGCAGGACAGATTAGAGGGCTTGTCTACTGAGTCCTTATGGGTGGAGCTGAGAAACAGGAAAGGTATGGCCACATTAGTGGGATTGTATTACAGACCACCCAATAGTCAACGAGAATTGGAAGAGCAAATCTGCAGAGAGATAGCAGGCAACTGCAGGAAACATAAAGTTGTGGTGGTAGGGGATTTTAATTTTCCATATATTGATTGGGTCTCCCATACTGTTAGGGGTCTAGATGGTTTAGAGTTTGTAAAATGTGTTCAGGAAAGTTTTCTAAATCAATATATAGAGGGACCAACTAGAGGGGATGCAATATTGGATCTCCTGTTAGGAAACGAGTTAGGACAAGTGATAGAAGTCTGTGTAGGGGAGCACTTTGGTTCCAGCGATCATAACACCATTAGTTTCAACTTGATCATGGACAAGGATAGATCTGGTCCTAGGGTTGAGGTTCTTAACTGGAAGAAGGCTGAATTTGAAGAAATGAGAAAGGATCTAAAAAGCGTGGATTGGGACAGGTTGTTCTCTGGCATAGATGTGATCGGTAGGTGGGAAGCCTTCAAAGCAGAAATTTTGAGAGTGCAGAATTTGTATGTTCCTGTCAGGATTAAAGGCAAAGTGAATAGGAATAAGGAACCTTGGTTCTCAAGGGATATTGCAACTCTGATAAAGAAGAAGAGGGGGTTGTATGACATGTATAGGAAGCAGGGAGTAAATAAGGTGCTTGAGGAGTATAAGAAGTGCAAGAAAATACTTAAGAAAGAAATCAGGAGGGCTAAAAGAAGACATGAAGTTGCCTTGGCAGTCAAAGTGAAAGATAATCCAAAGAGCTTTTACAGTTTTAAAGTTTCATTAAGAGCAAAAGGATTGTAAGGGATAAAATTGGTCCTCTTGAAGATCAGAGTGGTTGGCTATGTGCGGAACCAAAGGAAATGGGGGAGATCTTAAATAGGTTTTTTGCGTCTGTATTTACTAAGGAAATTGGCATGAAGTCTATGGAATTAGGGAAACAAATAGTGAGATCATGGAAACTGTACAGATCGAAAAGGAGGAGGTCCTTGCTGTCTTGAGGAAAATTAAAGTGGATAAATCCCCGGGACCTGACAGGGTGTTCCCTCGGACCTTGAAGGAGACTAGTGTTGAAATTGCAGGGTCCCTGGCAGAAATATTTAAAATGTCGCTGTCTACAGGTGAGGTGCCAGAGGATTGGAGAGTGGCTCATGTTGTTCCGTTGTTTAAAAAAGGATCGAAAAGTAACCCGGGAAATTATAGGCCAGTAAGTTTAATGTCGGTAGTAGGTAAGTTATTGGAGGGAGTACTAAGAGACAGAATCTACAAGCATTTGGATAGACAGGGACTTGTTAGGGAGAGTCAACATGGCTTTGTGCGTGGTAGGTCATGTTTGACCAATCTATTGGAGTTTTTCGAGGAGGTTACCAGGAAAGTGGATGAAGGGAAGGCAGTGGATATTGTCTACATGGACTTCAGTAAGGCCTTTGACAAGGTCCCGCATGGGAGGTTAGTTAGGAAAATTCAGTCGCTGGGTATACATGGAGAGGTGGTAAATTGGATTAGACATTGGCTCAATGGAAGAAGCCAAAGAGTGGTAGTAGAGAATTGCTTCTCCGAGTGGAGGCCTGTGACTAGTGGTGTGCCACAGGGATCAGTGCTGGGTCCATTGTTATTTGTCATCTATATCAATGATCTGGATGATAATGTGGTAAATTGGATCAGCAAATTTGCTGATGATACAAAGATTGGAGGTGTAGTAGACAGTGAGGAAGGTTTTCAGAGCCTGCAGAGGGACTTGGACCAGCTGGAAAAATGGGCTGAAAAATGGCAGATGGAGTTTAATACAGACAAGTGTGAGGTATTGCACGTTGGAAGGACAAACCAAGGTAGAACATACAGGGTAAATGGAAGGCACTGAGGAGTGCAGTGGAACAGAGGGATCTGGGAATACAGATACAAAATTCCCTAAAAGTGGCATCACAGGTAGATAGGGTCGTAAAGAGAGCTTTTGGTACATTGGCCTTTATTAATCAAAGTATTGAGTATAAGAGCTGGAATGTTATGATGAGGTTGCATAAGGCATTGGTGAGGCCGAATATGGAGTATTGTGTTCAGTTTTGGTTACCAAATTACAGGAAGGATATAAATAAGGTTGAAAGAGTGCAGAGAAGGTTTACAAGGATGTTGCTGGGACTTGAGAAACTCAGTTACAGAGGAAGGTTGAATAGGTTAGGACTTTATTCCCTGGAGCGTAGAAGAATGAGGGGAGATTTGATAGAGGTATATAAAATTATGATGGGTATAGATAGAGTGAATGCAAGCAGGCTTTTTCCACTGAGGCAAGGGGAGAAAAAAACCAGAGGACATGGGTTAAGGGTGAGGGGGAAAAGTTTAAAGGGAACATTAGGGGGGGGCTTCTTCACACAGAGAGTGGTGGGAGTAGGAATGAGCTGCCAGACGAGGTGGTAAATGCGGGTTCTTTTTTAACATTTAAGAATAAATTGGACAGATACATGGATGGGGGGTGTATGGAGGGATATGGTCCGTGTGCAGGTCAGTGGGACTAGGCAGAAAATGGTTCGGCACAGCCAAGAAGGGCCAAAAGGCTTGTTTCTGTGCTGTAGTTTCTATGGTTTCTATGGTTTAATAAGACCATTACTGATTCTTTTATGTGATTTACAGATATTCCCTGGACAGTCTGTACGTGCCAAAGTTTCAAATAATAATTAATTTAAATGCAGCTTACAGTAGTCAGGATGTCACGACATCCTCACTCCTGTCCTGATGAAGGGTCCTGGCCCGAAACATGGACTGTTTATTCATTTCCATAGATGCTGCCTGACCTGCAGAGTTCCTCCAGCAGTTTGTGTGTGTTGCTCTGGATTTCCAGCATCTGCAGACTTTCTCATATTTATGATTTGATCCTCAATACTGTGTTTGTCAGTCCTTGTTATTTATAGTTTTTCATAAATTCTTTTGTAGTTCTTTATTTTCCCTTAAATCCCTGCAAGAGAATGAATGTCAGAGTAGAATATGGTGACAGTGATCTACTTTGATGATAAATTTACTTTGGACTTCGAACACCGTGGGAGTTTGCAAGTAGAAACTATTAATTTTTAGTTCTACATTTTGATAATTTTTGTATTATTATTTATTTACCTCAGGCTGTGAAATTAGTGATTAGGTCTTGTCACTAGGACAGCTAGCTCTTTACTGATTATTGGAATGTTTACTGTTTTCCTGTGCTGTGCATGACATGCATTTTGTATGATATTTTGTTAACTTATTTGAGGTAGGTTTTTGTTTTATGTGCTGTGTGGTCCGGAGGAGCGTTGATTTTATTGTGGTTGTATACGCATACAGTCCAATGACAATAAACTTGAACCCGAACTTGAACTTGCCATGTCTGTTATGAGACTCATATTTTTTTTTTAAAAACTTAGAGATGCAGCACAGTAACAGGCCCATACTGTCCAACGTGCCTGCAGCGCCCAAATACACCATGTGACCAATTAACCCACTCTCCCGTACATGTGGGAGGAAACTGGAGCACCCGGCGGAAACCCACATGGTCACAGGGAGAACGTATAAACTCCTTAGAGAGAGAGGCAGGAATTGAACCCGTGTCACTAGCGCTGTAATAGCGTTACGCTATAGTCTTCCGTTTCTCTTAGTATGGCAAAAGTTGCTCTGCAGAAGTGGTTAAACTACTCGATTGGTATCTAAATGCTTCTCACCTTGGTCTAGAGACAAAAGCTGGAACCCCCACACCCTGAGCTGGGGAGATTAAATTCCAATAATTAAATACATTTAAAATGAAAATCTAATGTTGACAATAATAACCATGAAATTAACAGATTGGGGTTAAAACATCATTTACCTCCCTATTATCCCCCAGGGAAGTGTATCTGCCGTCTTATATATTACTCAAGACCCATCAATATTACAAGAGCGGAGCGATTAGTTAAGGCAATAAACCCTGACTTCATTGCTAATGTCCATAAACAGTGAATGAATTAAAACGAGTGATTAAAGTGAACTCCAAACTTGAATTCAGAACCTCACAAGAAAGAAGAATTCTAGGTTTAGTTCATGTTAAGTTTATTATTAAAGAAATGCCAAATTCTTTCTAAAAATACCTTAAATTATCAGTTAAGAGGAACATCAGAGAGAGATACCACAGAGAGAGAGAGAGAGATAGAGATACCACAGAGACAGTGACACAGAGAGAGAGACAGACAGTGACAGAGAGAGACAGAGAGACAGAGGCAGAGACAGACTCAGAGAGAGAGAAAGGGAGATACACACACAGACAGACAGAGAGAGAGAGAGAAAGGCAGAAAGACAGAGAAAGAAAGATGGAGACTGACAGAGACAGACTGAGAGATGGGGAGAAGGGAAAGAGACAGAGAGAGGGAAAGAAAGAGAGGTAGACAGGGAGACAGAGAGTGAGAGACAGGGAGAGACAGAAACTTAGACCTCATGATTTCCCAGAGTTCTCTCCCCACAATTGCTGGCCGTGCCTTTAGCTATCTGTTCTCTAATCTCTAAAATTCTTCCCAATTCTTTCTGCTGCTTTAAGACCCCACAAAACAGCCAGCATTTTTCATGCTGTCAGCAAATTTCGTTTTCAGAAAACTTTTCATCAGCTATTAACCTCTTTAAATATCAGCATTGTTTATTTTATAACAGCACTGTGAAACACCCTGCAATGTTTTACAACGTTAAAGGCACTATATAAATGCAATTTGTTGTATTTAGTACCTGTAGATGTGAACATATACTGTATACTTTCCCATCTGTAGCTCAGGAAGAAATGGAGCATTCAGTCTCCAAACCATCACTGCAGTGAGTTTAATGTTCCAGTTTGAAATGACAGTACTGTGCTAAAGTCGTAGGCATACATACTGCATATAGCTGGGATGCCTAAGTCCTTTACACGGTACTGTAGTAATCTTCTTCTTCTTCTGTACTGCTGCCAGAAAAAAAACAAATTTCATGATGTATTTGAGTGATGATAAACCTGATTCTGATATGGGTCTCTATTGTGGACTGAGAGTAGGAAGGGGGTTGGGAGAGGGGAGGGCGCGGGAAACGCCAGAGAGATATTCTGTAATGATCAATAAATGAATTGTTTGGAATTGAATGACCTTGCCTGGTGTCTCAGGGCTGGGTGTGTCTACACCCGCCCCTGGCACTCTTTCTCTGCCACCTGTCCCACACCCCTCCCGCGGCACTCCACCCTCGCCATTCCCAACATCCTTTGCTCCCACCAGATTTACAAACTCACTCTCTGCCCCACGTTAACAAATACAGTACTGTACTAAAGTCTTAGGCACCCTAGCGATATATATGTGCCCACGACCTTTGCACAGTACTGTAAATAATCCAATATTGTCTGAATGTGAGATTGCAGAATGTGTAAGGTGAAGGAGAAGACTTGATACCTGCAATACATACACACAAAATATCTGTTTATTAAGGATAAATATAGTTATCAGAACCAAAGTGATTATGAGGAATAAAAACAGAAAATGCTGTTAAAAATTATGTAGCTATTTATGTAAGAAATATCCATACTTTATATGCAGTAGAAGTGCAAAAGAGAGTGTCAATAGTGAGGTCGTGTTTGTGGGTTCATTGTCCATTTGGAAATCTGAAGGCAAAGGGGAAGAAGCTGTTCCTATCACATGGACCGTGTATCTTTAGGTTCCTGTACCTCTTCCAAATGGTAGCAATGTGAGGAAGGCATGATGGGGGCCCTTTCATGATGGGAGCTGCCTTTTGAAGATCTGGATGTGCTGACATTGGAGAGGGTTCAGTGGATATTCTTGAGAATGATTCTGGGAATGGAACACTGAAATTCAGAAGAATGAGGGGGGATCTCATTTAAACCCATCAAATATTGAAAAGCCTAGGTACAGTGGATGTGAAAAGGATTTTTACTTTGGTGGGGGAGTCTAGGACCAAAGGGCACAGCCACAAAATAGCGGGACGTCTATTTAGAACACAGATGAGGCAGAATTTGTTTAGCCAGAGGGTGGGGAATCTGTGAAATTCATTGCCATAGTCGACTGTGGAAGCCAAGTCATTGGGTGCATTTAAAGCAGAGATTGATCTGTTCTTGATTAGTCAGGGTGTGAATGGCTATGCGGAGAAGGCAGGAGAATGGGGTTAAGAGGGAAATGGATCAGTCATGATGGAATAGCGGAGCAGACTCGATGGGCTGGATGGCCTAATTCTGGCCCTATATCTTATGGTCTGATAATGTCCTTGAGGATGGGGAGGCTGGTACCCATGATGGAGCTGGCTGATTCACAACCCTCTGCAGCTTTTTTCAATCTCTGTGCACTGGCCCCACCGTACCAAATGCTGATGCAACCAGTTAGAATGCTCTCCATGGTACATCTGTAGAAATTGAGGAGACAATTTATTGGTGTATTTGCTGATACACCAAATCTCATAGAATCAGATAGAACACAGAACAGTACAGCTCAAGAACGTGCCTTTCAGCCCAAGATATTGTACTCAACTAAATAAGTTAAAGATTTCTAATTATATTACTCTATTCTGCATGTTGATGGTTCATATTTTTCATATTTGCATATTCATGAGCCTCTGAACCTGGTGGAACATTCCAGGCATCCACCATGTTGTGTATTTAATATTTCAGTAATATTTGAATAATATTGCAAACATATTGTTTGATTGCACTTTCTTTGTTTGTATGCATGATTCATTATGGATTATTTGTAAAAGTACATGAATGGCATATGTCATTGTGGCAGCACATTGTATGTGCACACCTCGCTAAAGTAAAATGAAGAGTACACATTTATCCCCAGCTCCCATGTTTTCTTTTGATTCATTTATGGAGTTATAAATCATAACAGTGGTGACAGGTTGTTGCAAGGACGAGGCTGAGGACGAACCCAAGTGCAGGACACAAGCACAGAGGCAGAGTCGTGAGGCGTTAGCACCGCCGTGAACGGGGAACCGGTGTCCAGGAGAGTCTTTACACGGAGACAAGGCTTACGTAGAGTATCCAGGAAATGATGCGGAGCTTAGAAATGACAGTCCCAAGGAATCAGGAAACGAGCTGGGGAATTGCCAGACGGGACCATGACAGGTTTTCCCCTCAACGGGAGCCTCCAGGCGATTCTCCAGACTTGTCCGGACGGTCCCGATGGAAGCCTTGGATGAAGGAGGGGTCCAGGATGAAGGAGCAGGGAACCCAGGAACGCTCCTCTGGGCTGTACCCTTCCCAGTCGACCAGGTATTGAAGGCCCCTGCCCTGATGACACACATCTAGTAGCCGCCGGACGGTGTGTGCCGGATGGTTGTCGATGATCCGGGCGGGTGGAGGGGTTTCGGTCGGAGGACACAAAGGGCTGACGGAAAGTGGTTTTAATTGGGAAACATGAAAAGTAGGTTGGATGTGCACAGATCTTGGTAGTTTAAGTCGGACTGCTGTGTGGTTGATGATATTTTCAACCTTGAAAGGTTCGAGGAAGCGAGGGGTGAGTTTCTCAGGCTCGTTTCTGAGAGGGATGTCTTTGGATGAGAGCCACACCTTCTGCCCAGGTCTATACTCAGGCGCAGGAGTCCGGTGTTGATCGGCAATCCTCCCATTGCGATCGGCTGATCTGAGCAGGGCCGTGCGTGTGTCCTCCCAAACCTTGCAGCACTGATCGATATGGGCCTGAACAGACGGTACCGCAATCTCCTCTTCTGGCGCGGGGAACAGCGGGGGTTAGTACCCAAGGGAGCACTCGAAGGGAGACCTTCCAATGGCAGTACTAACCAGAGAGTTGTGGGCGTACTCAATCCACGCGAGGTGGTCACTCCAGGTAGATGGGTTGTTAGTTGTAATACAACGTAGTGTCACCTCCAAGTCCAGGCTGACCTGTTCCGTTTGCCTGTTCGTCTGTGGGTGGAAGCTGGATGACAGGCTGACCGATGCACCTAAGACTTGACAGAAAACCTTCCATACCTGCGAGACGAATTGGGGACGATGTCCATGGGGATTTCCGTGTGAAGGGGGTAGACCGGTGATGAAATCTAGGGCGATGTGTGACCAAGGACGACCAGGGACAGGTAGGGGACGAAGTAATCCCGCGGGTGGCCAATGGGAGGCTTTTCCACGGGCACAGACGGAACATGCAGAGACACAGGGACGGGTATCCGCCTCCACGGAAGGCCACCAAAAGTGTCTTTTCAGGAGAGCCAGTGTCCGATCACTCCCGGGATGGCAGGTAAACCGAGATGTGTGTCCCCACCAGAGAACCTGAGACCTGACGGAATCAGGCACTAAAAGGTGATCAGGGGTCAGGGTCATCCCGTTGGGCTTCCTTTACTGTGGACTTAATCTCCCAAGTGAGGGTTTCCACCACACAGGATGGTGGGAGGATAGTGTCTGGGCTGGAAGTGTCCTCCTTGGAGTTGTATTGGCGGGTGAGCGCGTCCGGCTTCCCATTCTTGGATCCTGGACGGTATGTGAGGGAAAACTTGAACTGTCCAAAAAATAATGCCCAACGGGCCTGGCGAGAGTTCAAACGTTTGACGGTCTGAATATATCCCAGGTTCTTTTAATCAGTCCAAACAATAAACAGGTGTTCCACCCCCTCCAGCCAGTGCCTCCACTCCTCCAATGCTAGCTTGACTGCCATTAGTTCCCCATTCTCCACGTCGTAATTCCGCTCGGCAGGGGACAGTCGGCGAGAAAAGAAGGCACAGGGATGAAGCTTCTCGTCCAGAGTTGATCATTGGGACAGAACTGCTCCTACCCTGGAGTCAGAGGCATCAAACTCAACAATGAATTGATGGGAGGGGTCCAGTTGGACCAGGATGGGAGCGGTTGTGACCCGCCTCTTCAGGTCAGTGAATGCCGAATCGGAATCCCAACGAAAAGGTGTGGTAGGCAAGATAAGTCGGGTGAGGGGTGCCGCCACCCAACTGTAGTTCCTGATAAATTGGCGATAAAAGTTTGCAAACCCCAAAAACCGCTGAAGTTGCTTGCGAGTTGTGGGTCTGGGCCATTCTTCCGCCGCCCGGAACTTCTCAGGATCTGCCCTCATCTGCCCACTCTCGATGATGTAGCCCAGGAAATTGAGCGAGTGAACATGGAACTCACATTTCTCTGCCTTCACAAATAACTTGTTCTCCTACAGTCTCTGGAGGACTAGATGGACACGGTGAATGTGTTTCTGGAGGCTGCTAGAATATATTAAAATATCATCTAGGTAGACGAACACAAAGCGATTAATAAAGTCTCTCAGTACATCATTGATTAGAGCTTGAAAAACGGCGGGGGCATTGGTGAGGCCAAACGGAATGACCCAGTATTCGAAGTGGGCCAATGGTGCATTAAAGGCTGCCTTCCACTCGTCTCCCTCCCTCATCCTGACTAGATGGTAGGCACACTACGAAGGTCCAACTTCGAGAAGATGGTGGCTCCGTGAAGTGGTTCAAATGCCGAGTTAATGAGGGGCAGTGGGTACTTATTTTTAACTGTTATATTGTTTAGGCCTTGGTAATCAATACAGGGATGAAGTGACCCATTCTTCTTCTCTACAAAGAAGAAACCCGCGCCCACCGGGAAAGATGAAGGTCGAATAATGCCCGTTGCGAGGGACTCACTAATGTATTTCTCCATGGCCTCTCTCTCCGGTCGGGAGATAAAGTCGACTGGTCGTCTATAAGACGAGGCCCTGGGGAGAAGGTCGATAGCGCAACCATACAGGCGATGCGGAGGCAGGGAAAGAGCCCGGTGTTTGCTGAATACCTGTCCCAGGTTATGGTATTCTGCGGAGACTCCAGTCAAGTCGAGGGGTTCCAAGACAGGCGGGGTCGCGGTAGCCTCCCTAGGGGGTGGAGCCGACCACAGACAGGTGGCGTGGCAAAACGGGCTCCAACTGGCTATCCTCCCGGTAGATCAGTCGATGTAGGGGTTGTGGTGGTTCAGCCAGGGATATCCTAGAACTACGGGGGCTTGAGGAGAATGGATGAGATTAAATCGTACCTCCTCTCGATGGTTTCCGGAAAGAATCAAGGCCAGGGGTGGCGTACAGTGGGTAACCCGAGCCAGCAGTTTTCAGTCCAGCGCCCGGGCCTCCAGAGGGGTACTTAACGGCTCCCGGGAGCAGTCCGGGAGGCGATGTCCTCGTCCAGCAGATTTCCCTCGGCACCGGAATCCACCAAGGCGGATAGAGACAGGGACTGTCGTTGATAATTCACGGTAGCCGGGATCTGCATCCGGGTCTGGGGGACTGAAGGGAATGTCGTCCGGCTCACCAGGGTCCCTCTTTCCACCGGTGAGCCCTCCCTTGTGGCCGCAGAGGACAGGTATCCCGGAAATGTCCCAGCTGGCCGCAATAGTAACAATCCCCAGCTCTCCGTCTCCGAAGTCGTTCGGCAGGGGAGAGACGGTTCCATGGTTCCGTCCCAGCTGCATCGGTTCCTCCCCCAGGGTAGTGGGGACGGTCAGAGCAGGAGCTGTACTTGGGGCGGCTGGGGAAGGGAGGCTGGCTGAGGATGGGAAAGTGGGACGGGGGCTGACCCGAGAATCGGGGTGACTGGTCTTTTCTCTCAGACGCTCTTGAAGTAGATTATCGAGCCTGGTGGCTGGAGAGATCAGAGAGTCCAGACTGTCCGCGTCATCCCTCGCTGACAGTTCATCTTTTACCTTATCTGAGAGGCCCTGTCGGAGCACCTTCCGTAGGGCCTCGTCATTCCACCCAGAGTCAGCCGCTAATGTTCAGAACTCGATGGAGTATCTTGCTGCGATTCGTGAACCCTGACAGAGAGTTAGCAAGCACTTAGCGGTGTCCTTACCGTGAATGGCCTGTTCAAAGACCTTTCTCACTTCAGAGACGAAGGAGGGGAAGGAGCAACAGACCTCTGGTTGGTTGTCTCAGATCGCAGCAGCCCATGCCGAGGCATCCCCTCGTAACAGCCCCATGATGTACGCAATTTTTGATCTGTCTGAGTTGTACGTACATGGCTGTTGCTCAAAGACCAAAGAGC
This sequence comes from Mobula birostris, assembly GCF_030028105.1. Lineage (NCBI taxonomy): Eukaryota > Metazoa > Chordata > Chondrichthyes > Myliobatiformes > Myliobatidae > Mobula > Mobula birostris. Next base: position 12,836,701 of record NC_092402.1, on the reverse strand, counting down.
ACTGTGATAAGAAGGCCCGGTACTTCCCTAGGTCCCCAGCGTAGGGTTCCGGTTCAGATACGTACGGCTCTCGAGGGGATTGTGTTGCCATCCCAGGCTGTGCAGTTCAGGACACAGGCGCTGAGTTTAACCACTCCATCCAAAGCAGCTGAAGTGAGTTTTGCTGATATCGTGAACATAATGCAAGAACATTTAGAACTGAAACCATTGTTGATTGCAGAATCAAAAGGAAGGGAAGTCTATTTCAGCTTATGTGGCTGAATTGAAATGATTGTCTGAGCATTGTCATTTCAGTAATGGGCTTAATGATACAATGAGAGATCATTTAGTTTGTGGAATCTTATAAGAAAACATTCAAAAACGGCCCCTAACTGAAGTACAACTCACATTTAAAAGAGCAGTTGAAATCTCTGAATCAATGGAGTTGCAGGCAGGAATGAAAGTGAGCGTGAACAAAATTGCAACGTCTAAACAGGAACCAACCTGGATGAACAAACTGTGTTACTGTTGTAGCAGGACCTCACATACACCACACACATGTAGGTTTAAAGATGAAACTTGTAGAAAATACTACAAAGCAGGGCACTTGCAAAGAGCATGTCAGGCAGAGAAAAATAAATGGACTGCTCAGGGAAAAGAAAAAGATAAAAAGTCAAGTTGCAGTTTCAAAAAGAGCACTAGTCTGTATGCTATTGATGAAAAATCTGATAATGATGAGTGTGACACGGGACTGAATAGCCTTGAGATTTACAATGTGAAAACTAACAGGGGACAAGCAATATGGCTTATACCAAACGTGAACGGCAAATTAATTAAAATAGAATTGAGTACTGGATTAGTTTGAACAGCATTTCAACCAATTTCCCCCGGGATCAATAAAGTATGACTATGACTATGACACAAAGATACTAAGCTGAAGCTTGCAGATATCCAACTAGGAAATTACACTTGAGAAAATATCACTCCTGTAGGAATAACATTTTTAACAGTGAAATCCAACAACTCATAAGCAACATTGGGCTTGTATGTAATGTAAACAGGAGGGCCAGCATTGTGGGGCTGTGTTTGGCTGAGACAACAACAACTTGATTGGAGATCCATCCCCCATTTGCATGCCACATCCCCTGTAACAGAGTCAACTGAAAGTGAATGAAGAAAGTTACTGGGTGATGCCACAGCACTGTTCAAGGATGGCATCGGAAAACGCAAACATATCAAGGGTGACATAGGGTTAAATGAAAATTCCACACCCAAGTTTTACAAAGCCCGCCTGCTTCCTTATACCATCCGTGATAAAGTAGCCAGTGAGCTAGACTGCATGGAGGCTGAAGGAATTCTTTCCAAGGTTAAGCGGAGCCCATGGGCAATGCCAGTGGTTCCAGTAGCCAAGAAGGATGGGTCTGTCAAATCCTGTGGTGACTGTAAGGTCACCATCTACCCAGTACTGAAAGTAGATGAATACCCTTTGCCCAGTATAGAGGATATCTTTGCAAACTTTTCTGGAGGGAAACATTTCAGCAAAGTGGACTTAGCTGAGGCCCACCTACAGATGGAGATGGAAGAAGAGTCCAAAGTGTTTCTCACTATAGACACTCACAAAGGGTTTTATCACTATGATAGGCTTATTGTCGGAGTAGAATCTGCATCTGCACTCTGGCAGGAAGCTATGGACCAGATGTTGCAAAGCTGCCCAGGCACTCAGTGTTACCTGGATGACATCATTGTTAATGGTGAGGATGACAAGGGACACTTTCAAAATCTCAAGGCAGTGTTAAAAAGATTAGAAGATTATGGGCTCAGAGCATCAAGTGTGAATTCTTTAAACCAAGCATCACTTACTGTGGTCACACAATTGATGCACAAGGATTATACAAGTGTGCTGAGAAAATTCAAGCAGTGGTGGATGTCCCAAAGCCAAAGGACGTGTCACAGTTGTGGTCCATTTTAGGATTTGTCAATTACTATAATAGGTTCCTGTCAAACCTGGCTAATGTGCTCCACCCCTTAAACCCATGACTACAGATCAGGAATAAATAGCGATGGATAAAGCAGTGTGAGGTAGCTTTCCAAAAGGCAAAGGAAATGGTCACGTCATACACTGTATTCACATATTATAATCCACACCATCCAGTGAAGCTTGCCTGTGACACCTCACCGTACGGTACAGGTGCAGTCTTGTCACATGTTTTGAGTGATGGAAGTGAATGTCTCATAGCCTTTGCATCACGTTCCCTTACTGCTGCAGAGAAAAATTACGCACAGATTGACAAAGAGGCCTTGATGTCTGGTTTAGAGTGTAAAATGTTTCAACCAGTACTTGTATGGGAGAGAGCTTACCTTCATTTCTGATCATCAACCACAGAAAGGTGTTCCACTAACAACAGCAGCAAGAATGTAGAGATGGGTCTCTTTCTTGGAGAACACAATTACAAGATCAAATTCAAGAGGACAACTAATCATAGAACTGCTAATGGATTGTCCCATTTAACGTTGGGAAAGAAAATACCTGAAAAATTTACAAAAGAGGATATTATATATATATATATATATATATATATGTGTGTGTGTGTGTGTGTGTGTGTGTGTGTGTATATAAACCAAATGGTCCTCTAGATCATGGTGCATTCACAAAACATATATCACGCACAACTCATTTTTTTTATAGGCATCCGTTAGCCTTGTGAGACCATGGATTTGCGCCTTGGAAGGTTTCTGGGGTGCAGGCCTGGGCAAGGTTGTATGGAAGACTGGCCATTGCCCATGCTGCAAGTCTCCCCTCTCCACGCCACCGATGTTGTCCAAGGGAAGGGCACTAGGGCTGATACAGCTTGAAGCCGGTGTCGTCGCAGAGCAATGTGTGGTTAAGTGCCTTGCTCAAGGACACAACACGCTGCCTCAGCCAAGGCTCGAACTAGCGACCTTCAGATCACTAGACCAACGCCTTAACCACTTGGCCACGTGCCAACACACAACACATAAAACAAAATATTACCACAAATAGGTTACTAAACTTATGTAGTAGTGGTGTTACAACAATGTTTTACAGAACCAGTGACCTGGGTTAACTCCTGCTGCTGTTTGTGAGGAGTTTCTGCATTCCCCCTGTGGCTGCGTGGTTTTCCTCTGCGTACTCCAATTGGTAGATGTACCGGTTGGTAGGTTAATAGGTCATTGTAAATTGTCCCATGATTAGGGAGGAAACGTCGAACGTCGACTAGGACAGGATTAAATCAGGGGATTGCTGGGCGGCATAGCTCAATGGGCCAGAAGGGCCTATTCTGCACTGTATCTCAATAAATAAATAAACAAAACAGTACAGTAAATGTTAAACAGCTCACTGTCCTAGTGATGAGACCTCAATGGTGGCAGAGTATTCATTAGTCTCACAGTTTGAGCGAAGGAGCTCTTACCCAGTCTGGCCGTCCTAGTCCTGATGCTCCTGTACTTCCTTCCTGACGGTAGTGGGTCAAAGAGAATGTGGGATGGGTGTTAGGGATCCTCAACGATGCATTGGGCCCTTCGTATACAACGCTCCCGGTAGATGTCACAGATGGGGCCGGGGGAGACCCTGGTGATCATCTCAGTGGTTTTTACTGTCCTCTGTAGGGTCTTGCAGTCCAATACCTTGCAGCTTCTGTACCACACCATGATGAAGCCACATACTTCTCTCTCAATGGTGCTCCTGTAGAACAGGGGTCCCCAACCTTTTTTGCACCGCGGACCGGTTTAATATTGACAATATTCTTGCGGACTGGCTGACAGGGGAGGTGGTGGTGTTCAAGTAGGGTTGCCAACTTTCTCACTCCCAAATAAGGGACAAAAGTAGCAGTCAAATACAGGACACTTGTGGCTACCCTGAGAAAGACTACCATGACCATGAAGCCTTGCACGGGCACCTGTGTGCGCATGCATGACGTACGCATACATGACGTGCGCATGCATGTACATGCCGATTTTTTTTCTACAAATCGGTTTTGGCTTAATCTTCCCAATTCTGTTAAGTGAAACTACACTGTACATACAATATTTCTACTTTATATAGGTTGTGTATTTATCAAATCATTCCTGCTTTTACTATATGTTAGTGTTATTTTAGGTTTTATGTGTTACTTGGTATGATTTGGTAGGTTATTTCAAGTTCAACAGTGCGTGACAGGGAATGAGGAAAGGTGCAGCTGACTCATATCACCAAATCATATCGTTTCCTCACGGCCCGGTAGCACATGCTTTGTGGCCCGGTGGTTGGGGACCACTGCTGTAGAAAATCTCAATCTCCGTGACGATCTGAGGCTATGGGAGTGGGTCATCGAATAAAGGACCACTCCCCATCCCCCACATGAATTGCAATAACAGAACTGATACTTCTCTCTTAATACATAATTTAGTTAAAGTCTCCATGTGTACTAATTCATTTTTAATGGAATACATATTAAACTCCTTTCCTGCACACAGGAAGATTTTAATTGAAAGGCAAGTCCGGTTGCTATAATTTCATGATCAGGAAGCAATTAGGAAAATTAATCACTGCAATATGTTGTAATCTGCATTTGTTCACTTCTGGGCATAAAATACACAAGCAACAAAAGCAGAATCACATATGGAAGGAAATTTATTAAGCCCGGTGGACTTGGTGAAAATGGTACCCAATTAGCCCCTCTGCATCTTAATCAACCTGCAAAGATTTCCTCTTTGCCTCGTTGGGTACTCAGCTGGTTCCCCCCATCAGCTAGTGATTTGCAAGTAAGGTTGCGGTCAGCAGATCAGAGCCACACCATTGGTTAGTTTCACATGCGAGACTGCAGACGCTGGAAATCTGGAGCAACGCACTATATAAAAACAGTCACCAGACCCAAAGTGAATCTGAGTAGTAAAAACAGGAGTGGCTACAGACATTTAGTGCATCATGCGCTGTCTGTAGAGGGAGAATAATAGATTCATAGAACACTACAGAAAAGAAACAGGCTTGTTGACCCATCCAGTCCATGCAAACTATAGTTCTCCTAGTCCCATCGACCTGCACCAGGACCTCCTCCATACCGTTCCCATCCGTATACTTATCCAAACTTTTATACATCTTCAAAATAACATTCCAACTCCAGTCCTCAAGTCCTGGTGACACCCTTGTACATTTTCTCTGCACTCTTTCAATCTTATTGACATCTTTCCTGCAGATGGGTGACCAAAACTGCACACAATCCACCAAATTAGGCCTCACCAACGTCTTATACAACTTCAACATAGCATCCCAACTCCTGTACTCAGTATTTAGATTTATGAAGGCCAAGGTGCTAAAAGCTCTCTTTCCAACCCTATCAACCTGCACTGCTACTTTCAAGCAATTGTGGATCTGAACTGTATTTGTCAATGAGGGGTGCAGAGCAAGTTGGTAAATCTGGCAGAAGAAAAAGATGTTGGGAATGGTGAGGGTAGAGTGCCAAGGGAAGGGTGTGGGACAGATAGAAGAGAAGGAGTGCCAGGGGTCGGGGGTGGGGGGGGGGGGGGGCGCAGCCGCACCCAGCCTTGAGACACCAGGCAAGGTCATTTGATTTCAAATAGTTGGTTTATTGATCATTACAGAATGTCTCTCTGGTGCTTCCCACACCATCCCCTCTCCCTTCCCCTTTTCTCCAACCATGATTCCCCTCTCCCTGCCCCCCTTCCCACTCTCAGTCCACAATACAGACCCGTATCAGAATCAGGCTTATCATTACTCACACATGTCATGAAATTTGTTGGGTTTTTTTTGTGGCAGCAGTACAGTGCAATATGTAAAATTACTACAGTACTGTGCAAATGTCTTAGGCATCCTAGCTATATATATATGTGCCTGAGAGTTTTACACAGTACTGTATATATACAGTCAGGTGGCAATAATCTTGATCTTGATTCATAGAGCAATACAGCATGCAGAGACACACTTTGGCCCAACCAGTCCATGCCAACCATGGTGCCCACCCAGCTCGTCCCAATTTCCTGCATTAGAGCCCATATTCCTCTAAGTTTCAGTACTGTATCTATTATTCTTAAATGATAGCATCGTATCTCCCTCAACTATGTCCTCTGGCAGCTTGTTCCGTATTCTCACCACCCTCTGCGTGAAAGGTTTCCCCTCCATGGTGATACCGGTGTGTTGGTGAAATGGGCTGAGAGACAGAGTTTAATCCCAATAAAGCGTGAGGCTCAGAGTTACACCATGAAAGGTATGGTCCGAAGGAGTATTGAGGAACAGAGGTTCGTTGGTGTGCAAATCCAAAGATCCTTGAATCCTGGCCTTCATCAAATCAGGGCACTAAATACAAGAACAGTGAAGTTATAGTGGCGGACCAATCGATTCACAGAGAGAGCTTCGCACAGGTTGGGGAGAAGAGTTTTAAAAAGGAGCATTTTGCAGGGCTCACCACGTTAGCTGTGGACCAATCACTTTGCTGAGAAAGAGAGAGAGAGCTTCGCATATGTTGGGGAGATATGTTTAAAAAAGAAGCGTTTTGTGGGGCTCACCGCATTAGCGGTGGACCAGTCGATTTGAAGAGAGGGAGCTTCGCACACGTCGGGGAGAAGAGTTTGAAAAAGGAGCATTTCGCGGGCTTGGCGCCTTAGTGGTGGACCAATCGATTTGCGATTCATTAGCAGGAGCAACTAAAGGTAAAGCAGGGTCAAAGCGGAGCGGCCATTGTGTGAGCGGACCAGTGTAGGAGTGGGAACTTGAGGCTTCGGTGAGGAGGCACAGGTGAGTAGCAGGTAAGGCTGTTGTAGTGGTTGAATAAAAAGTCACCAAATTACAGCTAATTAAATAAAGTAGGGATGATGTAGGATCAGGTGATGTGCTGTAACTGCATGATGAGGGAGCTGGTGGACCCCATTGTGGTCCTGGTGACCACACCTGCAGCAAGTGTTGGCTGCTGGAGGAACTCAGGCTCAGAGTTGAATCTGAGCTTCAAACACTGCGGCACATCAGGGAGGGGGAGAGTTACCTGGATTCTCTGTTTCAGAAGGCAGTCACACCCATTAGATTAGCTGCCTCAGATTCGGTCTGTGGTCAGGGACAAGAGGGTGTGACTGCGACTGAGGTGGGTAGTGGGATCCAAGAGACAGTGCTGGAGGAGCCTCAGCCCTTGAGCTTGTCCAACAGGTCTGAGATTTTTGCTCCCTGTGTGGATGAGAGTGGGGGCTGTAGGAAGGATGAGCAACCTAACTGTGGCACCGTAGTTCAGGGAGCCAGTCAAGAGGGAGGAGAGAAGAGAAATGTCGTGGTAATTAGGGGTGGCATAGTCAGGGGAATGGCAAAGTTCTCTGTCGCAGGGATAGAGCGTTCCGAAGGCTGTGTTGCCTGCCTGGTACCCGGGTTCAAGATATTTTATCTGACCCGCAGAGGAATTTGCAGTGGGAGGGGAAAGATCCAGTTGTCATGGTCCATGTGGGTATCAACGGCATAGGCAGAATGAGGAAAGAGCTTCTGTTGAGGGAGTAAATTAAAAAGCAGAACTAAAAAGGTGGTAATCTCTGGATTACTACTTGAGCCACTTGCAAATTGGCATGGGGTCCAGAAGATTAGAGAGTTAAATGCGTGGCTCAAGGATTGGTGTGGGAGAAGTGGGTTTGAATTCATGGGAAATTGGCCCCAGTGTTGGGAAAGGAGTGAGCTGTTCCAATGAGAAGGGTTCCACCTGAATCGTGGTGGAACCTGGATCCTAGGGAGTCGCATAACTAGGGCTGTACACTAAATAGCAAGGGTCTGGGTTCAACACATTGGAGAAGTATGGATAAAGTAAAAAAAGGAAGTGTGGGTAAAGATAAAGTAGAAGCAAAAGATAAAAAAGAGAAAAGTAAGAGTGGAGTGATGAAGAGTCAAGTGCAAAAGAGAAAAAATCCAAGGATATCAAATAATATTGAAGGATAGGCAGGAATGTAAGGGAAGTGGGAGTAGCGATCTTAATTAAAGATGAGATCAGGGCGATAGTGAGAGATGATATAAGATCTAAGGAGCAGAACGTTGAATCCATCTGGGTAGAGATTAGGAATAGTAAAGGGAAAAAATCAGTAGTGGGAATTGTCTATTGGCCATCGAATAATAATATTACTGTGGCACAGGCAATAAACAGAGAAATATCTGAGGCATGTAAGAATGAAACAGCAGTTATCATGGGGGACTTTACCTTGCACATGGATTGGGTGAATCAAGTTGGTCGAGGCAGTCCTGAGGAGGACTTCATAGAATACATCCATGATGGCTTTCTTGAACGGCATGTTACTGAACCTACAAGGGAACATGCTTTCTTAGATCTAGTCCTGTGCAATGAGAAAGGTAAAATTAGTGATCTTGTAGTTAGGAATCCTCTTGGAAAGAGTGATCACAGTACTATTGAGTTTCTCATACAAATGGAGGGGGCAATAGTTTGATCGAAAACCAGTGAATTATCCCTAATCAATGGAGACTACAATGGAATGAGGGAGGATTTGACTAGTGCGGATTGGGAACACAGGCTATATGGGGAGATGGTGGAGGAACAGTGGAAGACTTTCAAAGAGATTTTTCACGGTGCTCAACAAAAGTATGTTCCAGTTAAAAGCAAGGACAGTAAGGGTGGGGAGAGCCAGTCTTGGATAACTAAGGAAATAAAAGAAGGCATCAAATTAAAAGCTTGTGTGTACAAAGTCGCCAAGAGTGGTGGGAAACAGGAAGACTGGGAAAACTTTAAAAAGCAACAAAGAACTACTGAGCGAGCAATAAAGAAAGGGAAAATAGATTATGAAAATAAACTAGCACAAAATATAAAAATGGATAGTAAAAGTTTTTATAATTATATAAAGTGGAAAAGGGTGGCAAAAGTGAACGTGGGTCCCTTGGAGGATGGGAAGGGGGAACTGATATTGGGTCATGAGGAAATGGCCAAGGCTTCGAATGACTATTTTGTGTCAGTCTTCACGGTGGAGGACAAGTCTAACATGCTGAAGAGAGACGTTACGGATGCGACGCGAGGTGAGGACCTCGATACAATTGCTATCACTAAAGAGATAGTGCTGAGCAAACTTGTGAGCTTGATGACAGATAAGTCCCCTGGTCCTGATGGAATGCATCCTAGGGTACTGAAAGAAATGGCACAAGTCATAGTAGAGGTTTTGATGATAGTTTACCAAAATTCTCTGGACTCTGGGCAGGCTCCAGTGGATTGGAAGACTGCGAATGTCACGCCACTGTTCAAAAAAGGACGTAGGCAAAAGTAGGTAACTATAGACCAGTTCATCTAACATCTGTAGTTGAGAAAATGTTTGAAGCTATCATTAAAGCGGAAATAGTGAGGCATCCAGAAAGAAACGGATCCATCAAGCAGATGCAGCATGGATTCAGCAAAGGCAGGTCCTGTTTGACAAACTTATTGGAGTTCTTGGAGAATATAATGAGCGCAGTGGATAGAGGGGAACAGATAGACATTATTTACTTGGATTTCCAGAAGGCGCTCAATAAAGTGCTGCATAAAAGACTTATCAATAAGATAAGGATGCATAGAGTTGGGGGTCATGTATTAGCATGGATAGAGGATTGGTTAACTAATATAAAACAGAGAGTTGGGATGCATGGGTGTTACTCTGGTTGGCAATCAGTGGTGAGCGGTGTGTCACAGGGGTTGGTACTGGGCCCATAACTGTTCACGATATACTTTAACGATCTGGAAGAGGGAACTGAGTGTAGTGTATTTAAGTTTGCTAACGACACTAGATTGAGTGGAAAAGAAAATTGTGCAGTAGATATGGAGAGTCTGCAGAGAGATATAGATAGGTTAAGTGAATGGGATATGGAGTACAATGTTGATAAATGTTGGTCATCCACTTTGGAAGGAAAAATGGAAGAGCAGATTATTATTTAAATGGTAAAAAATTACAGCATGCTGCTGTGCAGAGGGACTTGGGAGTGCTTGTGCATGAATCACAAAAGGTTGGTTTGCAGGTGCAGCAGGCTATCATGAAAGCAAACAGAATGTTGGCCTTCATTGCTAGAGGGATTGAATTCGAGAGCAGGGAGGTCACGCTGCAACTGTACAGGGTACTGGTGAGGCCGCACCTGGAGTACTGTGTGCAGTTCTGGTCTCCTTACTTGAGGAAGGATATACTGGCTTTGGAGGCGGTGCAGAGGAGGTTCACCAGGGTGATTCCAGAGATGAGAGGGTTAGACTATGAGGAGAGATTGAGTCGTCTGGGACTGTACTCACTGGAATTCAGAAGAATGAGAGGCAATTTGAGAGAAACATATAAATTTATGAAAGGGATAGATAAGATAGAGGCAGGAAAGTTGTTTCCATGGGTAGGTGAGACTAGAACTAGGGGACATAGCCTCAAGATTCAGGGGAGTAGATTTAGGACAGAGATGAGGAGGAACTGCTTTTCCCAGAGAGTGGTAAGTCTGTGAAATTCTCTGCCCAATGAAGCAGTGGAGGTTACCTCAGTAAATATATTTAAGACAAGGTTGGATGGATCTTTGCATAGTAGGGGAATTAAGGGCTATGGTGAAAAGGCAGGTAGGTGAGATGAGTCAATGGCCAGATCAGCCATGACCTTATTGAATGGTGGAGCAGGCTTGACAGGTCTGATGCCCTACTCCTGCTCTTATTTCTTATGTTCTTATAGAGCATAGACCAGAACACAGTACTGGCCTTTCTGCCTGCAATGTTGTACTGACCTTTTAACCTGCTCCAAGATTAATCTCACCCTTCCCTTCCACATAGCCGTCTATTTTTGCTTTCATCCATATGCCTATCTTGGAGTCTCTTAAATGTCCCTAATGTATCTGCCTCTAACACCTCCCCTGCCAGGGCGTTCCACACACCCACCCCTCTCTGTGTAAAATATCTACCTCTGATATCCCCCCTATACTTCCCTCCAGTCACCTTAAAATGATGCCCTCTTGTATTAGCCATTTCTGTCCTGGGGAAAAGGCACTGGCTGTCCACTTTATACAAACAAGTATATACCTCTTGTCAGCTTAACACCTCTATCAAAGGTGACCGATCAGAGTGTTCTCCACCGTACATCTGCAGAAATTTGCTAGAGTCTTTGGTAGCGTACTAAATCTCCGTAAACTCATAATGAGATAGAGCTGTGGAAGTTCTGAGTTTAACCATTGCCCATTAGAGAAGGCTATGGGATCCATCCCTTCTCCAGGCACTTGAATGTACAATGTGTGGTATCAAGGAGGGAATGCACTGACCCAAACATCAACCAGTTGTCTTCTTAGTTGGTTGCATAATATCGCTCCAGAGCTTTAATGGACCAGAGAGAATACTATGCACTGAAGAAAGCATTTCGTTCAAAGGTGATGTCTTTTACAGACAGGGGAGGAGAGCGTCCTTCCTCAGGCTCATAGGCAACATTAATCCTTCAATCAATGTCACTAGAACAGATTACAGGAGCTCCCTGGGTTACAAATGTCCTGACTTTCGGAAATCCAACTTCATGAAAATTTTCCAAAATGTTTTCAAAGCATTTTCAAGCTGATATTAATAATAATTATTATTATTATATTATGACTGATAAGTTATTACAGATAGGGCAATTCATAATAACCATCTGGATATAATAATAGAGGATAAACAAGCAAGAACAACTTATTCCAAACACACATAACTTACAGAAATCAATAAGTGAAAAATACAAGAAATTTGCTGAATTGAAAAACCTTTGAACATGAACAGGAATATTGTCCCAATAGTAATATCTACAACTGGTGTCATCCCAAAGGCACTACACAATAGCATTAAACAATTAACTCTACACAGCAATATCTATATAAATCTTCAGAAAGCCACAATATTAAACACCACTAGAATAATCCAAAAGTTCTCAGCAATTGAGAAATGAGTGTTCTTGCCTATTACCTGTCTCTCAGGTTTTACCAGCTTGAGCTGAGAAAGAATAAAAATACAATAATAAAATGTTTCATATTATTCATTAGAATCAGTATCAGATTTATTATCCATTCAACCATAAAATATAGCAGCAGAATGAGACCATTTGGCCCATTGAACCTGCTCCTCCATTTCATCATAATACCATATTATCATTGATATATGTTGTTTTGTGGCAGCAGTACATTGCAATACAGAAAATAAACTATAAATTACAAAAAGTATATACATATATATATATAGTGTGTGAGCATGTAGCCAAGTGGTTAAGGCATTGGACTAGCTACCTGAAGGTCGTGAGTTCGAGCTCCCAGCCGAGGGAACGTGTTGTGTCCTTGAGCAAGGCACTTAATCACACATTGCTCTGCGATGACGCTAGTGCCAAGCTGTATGGGTCCTAATGCCCTTCCCTTGGACAACATCGGTGTCGTGGAGAGGGGAGACTTGCAGCATGGGCAACTGCCGGTCTTCCATACAACCTTGCCCAGGCCTGCGCCCTGGAGAGTGAAGACTTTCCAGGCGCAGATCCATGGTCTCGCAAGACTAACGGATGCCTTTATATATATACTTTAAGTATCTATATATAATGTATATATATATACATATATAGTCTCTTCAGGCTTCTGTGCCTCCTCTGTGATGAGATGAGGGCATAGTGACTAGATAGAGGATATATTCCATTAATTTTATGATAGTAGTGTTAGGGTGATTGTTCATTGAAATGAAAGCTAGTGTAGCTAGTGTGTGCAGAGCGATAAGACATGGGTTTCTGTAGGAAGCAGGAGTTTCTGACTTGCAGACAAACCGGCATACGAACGGTTCTTGGGTACGGAACTCTCAGGTAACCCACAGACCACCTGTACCTGGTCACTAGCACAATGGCGACTGTGGGATTATGCTGTGCGCAAATCGTTGGCCTGGTTTGAATTACATAGCGTGGATGTCAGTGCTGTGGGAATACAGGACACTTTCTGTTCTGGTTGTAAATATCGGCTGGTTGTAGGATCTGCGGTCTGGTGACATCATGTCTCCTGAATTAATGGCACCTTTAAAATATATTCAGTGTGTCTCAACAGGTATGGTGAGCAACATAAACTGCATCATTACGATTCTCAATCTCTCACTACAGTAAAGACACTTAACTGCCTTGTAACCATGACAACATCACTTTAAGCTCCATTTGCTAACGCAGCCATGATTTGCTGCAAAGCACATCACTTGTAAATAGTTTTTACATGCCTTCTTTCACGTCGACACAGACGTTTATGTTCCTGAACGTTTATGTGATGTTTCTTTGTTCCCTATGATGGATGAGTCACTTGGTACAGGGAAAAATAACAAACCTGATATTTACAGATTTCACAATAATTTAGTGATTCTGAAATAATTTGTCCATTTATGAAGGGTAAGAACTGTGTCTCCAAGTACGCTTTCAGAGTGATTTTCTGACAGGTTCTCAAAGGGCTGGAAGGGCCTATTCTGTGCTGTATCTCAATAAATAAATAAAGACAATATTGTTTGATTCTGGATACTTTTAAAACGTCCAGATTTTCTTATTATTTACCTTTCCGTCTGCTGCACTTCACGGATCTGGTGGTACAAAGGAGGAGACTCGGCCTATTGTGTTCTTAATCTGCTGCTCTTTCCCCACAAGCCTGAAATTTAGTATAAAAACAGAAAGTGCTTGAAATACTCAACGTCAGGCTGCATTAATAGGAAGGGATTTTTTGTTTACTTTCGCAAGAGAATATCTATTTTCCATTCAGTAGTGATGGTGTAACATGCCTCTGCCACCCTGTCAGAATACATTCTGGAGAACAGTCTTAATTTATTCTGCATTCTGTAATTGTTTTTCCTTGTACTGCCTCAGAGCACTGATATGATGAAATGGTCTGTATGAACGATCCATATCCATAGATCCCTCAAAGTTGCTGCACGGCTTGATAGGCTGGTAAAGAAGGTGTATAGTGTATTGCCCTTCATTAGTTGGGGGACTGATCTCAAAAGCCACTGGGTAATGTTGCAGCTCTATAAAACCCTAGTTAGACCACACTTGGAATATTGTGTTTCGTTCTAGTTGTCTCATTATAGAAAGGATGTGGAAGCTTTAGAGAGAGTGAAGAGATTGTCTCTGTCTCCTGTTTAGGAGTGAGTCTGTGTCAGCATGAAAGAAGGAATGTAAAGACTATTTATAAGTGATGTGGTATCTCTGGATGGCGGAGTGGAGATAAGTCTCTACCAAAGGAGGTGTAAGGTGCTCTTACCCTCCGCCAGCCTACAGGTCACCCTTGGGCAAGGTGTAGCACCTGCTTAGCGCCCCCCTCTCCCGATCAGGGTCACATGAAGCCATGGGAGCAGGTGGTGGATGGTCGTACGAGCAGCCGGTGTATATCACAAGTCCTGGTTATGTGACCACTGACACCAGGCAGACAATCTCTGAAGGGTATTGATAATGGCTGGAGTCACCCATCTTGTAAAGACACTACCCTGAAGAAGGCGATGGCAAACCACTTCTGTAGAAAAATTTGCCAAGAACAATCATGGTCATGGAAAGTCCATGATCATCCATGTCATATGACACGGCACGTAACGAACGAACGAATGAACGAATCTCTTCACTTTCAAGATTCAAGCTTGTTCAAGTTTAAAGGAGAATGATCTGATGCAGCATAAAAATAAAATAAACATAAAGAATACAATAAATACAAATCTAAAACCCATCTTATAAAATGGATGTACGAGTAACTGTCATGTACTTAGACTGATTATATATACACACATAAATGACTCTTGGTGATGTGTATATGGTGATGGTTGGGGGTGTGGAGGGGTCGGTTAGTGGGTGGAGGTGTTGATCAGCCTTACTACTTGGGGAAAGTGACCGCTTTTGAGTCTGGTGGTCCTGATGTGGATGCTACGTAGCCTCCTTCCTGACGGGGGTGGGACACACAGTCCATGAGCAGGGTGGGTGGGAGCCTTCATGATATTGCTGGCCCTTCTTCTCTCACCTTTCTGTAAATGAAAACAATCAATTAAACATAAACTATACAGGAAAATGAAGAGACGGTAAGTACAAAAACACTCCTCTACATTGCTGAGACCCAATATAAAACCACCTTTGCTCCATCTGCAAAAAGCTGAATTTCCCAGTGGCCAACCATTTTAATTCCTTTCCCCATTCCTGTTCTGACATGTCGGTCTATGGCCTCCTCTTCTGCCGCAGTGTGGCCACTCTCACCTCCCTGCTTCTCACTTCCTCTCCAGCCCTTTACCTTTCCACCCACCTGTCTTCACCTGTCCTTTCTAGCTTTTCCTTCTCCCCCTCCTCCCAACTTCTTACTCTGGCATCTTTCCCCTTCCTTTCCAGTCCTGAGGAAGGGTCTCGGCCCAAAACATGGACCGTTTATTCATTTCCATAGATGCTGCCTGACCTGCTGAGTTCCTCCAGCATTTTGTGTGTGTTGCATTAAACGGCGTCACAGATTAGTGCATCAACACAAGGGCCTCAGCACAGATATACAAAACAAGATGGCAGTCTCCCTGCAGCTGGGCACACTCTGCCAAATAGAACACAAGGCGTGTGCTGCTCGAAAGGGTGGTAGGGCATTCGAGTTAGTATTATAGCCAGCAGAAAGTAGAAAAACCTGCATCATTGTAACATTAGAGCAATAATCAATGCACTGGCTTCATAAACTGTGATAACAATACTGTCTGTGAATACAAGAAGCTCTCCAGCTGCTGGAAATCCAGAGCAACATACACAAAGATGTAGCTGGTAGGTTAATTGGTCATTGTAAATTGTCCCATGGTTACGGCAGGGTTAATCAAGGTTGCTGGGTGTTGATGGGGTGGCAGAGGTTGATGGATGGGAAGGGCTGTAACGCTAAACCACTAAATAAATAAATACTTAACCTTTCCCTACAACTCAGGTCCTCAAGTCCTGGCAACATATTTGTAAATTTTCTCTGCACTCTTTCAATCTTACTGATATGCATTTGAGCAGGGGTGGGTTCTCTGAGCATTTGTGAAGAGTAATTGGCATCAAGGGCTGGTCAGTGGGGTCATGGCATCAGCACTAGACTTTGAGGCAGATGGTCCTGAGTTCGAATCTGGCTGGGTCCCAACCTGGGCAGCCAGCAGTATCTACACAGGAAAGGCCTGGCAACCTTGCCATGAAAACCCTATGGACAACTACACTACCTATAGGGTTGCCGTGAGTCGATGACAAGTTGACAACACTCAACAATAACAATTAGCATCATAGTGTTGGAGAATTGATCAAATTTTAATTTGTCCATTTAGAGCAGCCTTTAGAGTTCAGGGCGAAAGGTTCCCAGCCTTTTTTATGCCATGGACTCCTACTAGGCATCTATGGGTCCCAGATTGGGAACCCCTGATTTAGAGAGTGGGCTGTATATGAATACGGTATTGGTTGGAGAGCTGTTACTGAGAGCCGATTCCAATCAGGGATACTTAGGGTTTAATGAAAATATATTTTGCTGTGTTGGCATTAAGGCCCATTTAGGTTTTAAAGAGGATTTTCTATGTTTAACCTCCATTTCCTAATGTCTGTATCCTTTATCGTGGGATTTCAATAATCTCTTTAAATGCTAGTACTTTTTGAAGTTGAACTTGTGACGATTAGGTTGGGATGTAGAATCATTTTTTGTCCTTTATTTTCCTTATAGTTTAATTTTTTTCTATTCTTGTTTGTACTTTTATGCAATGACCTATATACACTCAGTGGCCATTTTATTAGGTTCATTCGTTATGTGCCGTGTCATACGATGTAGACGATCATGGTCTCTCCACAACCACGATTGTTCTTGGCAAATTTTTCTACAGCCATTATCAATACACTTCAGAGATTGTCTGCCTGGCATCAGTGGTTGCATAACTAGGACTTGTGATATGCACCGACTGCTCGTACGACTATTCACCACCTGCTCCCACAGCTTCACGTCACCCTGATCTGGAGAGGGAGGGTGGTCTAAGCAGGTGCTACGCCTTGCCCAAGGGTGACCTGCAGGCTAGCAGAGACATATCTCTACCCTACCACTAAATTTTATTCGGTACACCTGCTATTTAACGCAAATATCTAATCAGCCAAACATGTGGCAGCAACTCAATGCATAAAACCATGCCGACATGGTCAAAAGGTTCAGTTGTTGTTCAGACCAAATGTCAGAATGGGGAAGAAATATGAGCTAAGTGACTTTGACCTTTGTGAGTTTTGGATATATATTTGGATAGACAGGGACTAATTGGGGATCATCAACATGGTAGGATGTGTCTAACCAATCACAGAGTTTTTCATGGAAGTTACCAGGAAAGTTGATTAAAGTAAGGCAGTGGATGTTGTCTATATGTACTGTACTAAGGTCTCTGACATGTTTCTGCGCGGCAGGTTGGTCAAGGTGGTTCACTTGCTTGGCATTCAGGATGAGGTAGTAAGTTGGATTAGACATTGGCTTTGTGGGAGAAGCCAAAGAGTGGTAGTAGATGGTTGACTCTCTGACTGAAGACCTGTGACTTGTGGAGAGCCGCAGGGATCGGTGCTGGGTCCATTGTTGTTTGTCATCTATACCAACGATCTGGATGATAATGTGGTTAACTGGATCAGCAAATATGTGGATGACACCAAGGTTGGGGGTGCAGTGGACAGCGAGGAAGACTATCAAAGCTTACAACAGGGTCTGGACCACCTGGTGAAGTGAGTGGTAGGGCACTGAGGAGTGTTGAAGAATGGAGGGATCTGGCAATACAGGTCCATAATTCCTTGAAAGTAGCATCACGGGTAGATAGGGTCATAAAGAAAGCTCTTGGCACATTGGTCTTTATAAATCAAAGTATTGAGTACAAGAGATGGGATGTTATGTTGAAATTGTTTAAGACATTGGTGCGGCATAATTTAGAGTATTGTGTGCAGTTCTGGTCACCTACCTACAGGAAAGATGTCAATAAGATTGAGAGAGTGCAGAGAAAATTTACAAGGATGTTGCCGGGACTGGAGGACCTGAGTTCTAGGGAAGAGTTGAATAGGCTCGGACTTTATGCCCTAGAACGTAGAAGCTTGAGGGGAGATTTGATAGAGGTATGCAAAACTATGAGGGGCATAGATAGGATAAATGTAAGCAGAATTTTTCCACTGAGGTTGGGTGGGACAAGACTAGAATTCATGAGTTAAGGGTGAAAGGTGAAAAGTTTAAGAGGAACGTGAGGGGGGACTTCTTCACTCAGAGGGTGGTGAGAGTGTGGAACAAGCTGCCAGCACAAGTGGTGGATGCAGGGTTGTTTTCAACATTTAAGAGAAACTTGGAGGGTGATGGTCTGGGTGCAGATCAATGGGACTAGGCAAATTAATTATTCAGCGTGGGCCAATTGTTCAGCTGTTCCTGTGTTGTGGTGTTCTATGACTCTATAACCACGTTGGGGCCAGACGGGGCAGTTTGAGTATCTCAGAAACTGCTTAACTCTTGGGATTTTCACACACAACAGTCCCTAGAGTTTACAGAGAATGGTGTGAAAAACAAAAAAACATCCAGTGAGCGGCAGTTCTGTGGGCTAAAACACCTTGTTAAGAGGTCAGAGGAGAATGGCCAGACTGGTTCAAGATGTCAGGAAGGTGACAGTAACTCAAATAATCACACGTTACAACAGTGATGTGCAGAAGAGCATCTCAGAACACACAACACATCGAACCTTGAAGTGGACGGGCTACAGCAGCAGAAGACCATGAACATATATCCAGTGGCCAATTTACTAGGTATAGGAGGTACCTAACAAAGTGGTAACTTCATGTATATGTGATTGTTAGTGAATTTTCCAGAAAGTTGCAGTGCAGTTGCCTCTGTATTTTTCTGGAAATTCTTGGTTTCAGTGGTGGTATCATTGAATCTGACTTTCTTATTGGTTGACTGTGATCAATGGAACTTCTGTTATTCTTGTTTTTAGTCTTCTCTTTTCTTCTCTCACCACAACTTTTCCTTCTTCTTCCCTGCTCTTGTAACACTAAATAAAACTGTAAGACCATGAGACATTGGAGCAGAATTAGGCCTTTCAATATTCGATAGGTTTCAGTGAGATTCCCCACCCACATTCTTCTAAACTCCGGCAGTACAGTCCCAGAGCCATTAAATACTCCTCATACATGGGGCCATTCTTGTGAACCTCCTCTGGACGCTCTCTAATGCCAGCACGTCCTTTCTTAGATAAGGAACCCAAAACTACTCACAATACTCCAAGTCTATTCTGAGCACAGTGGCCATAAGTAACAAGTTTTATGTCTTATTCTTGAGCTCTGAAGACCCTTTGGACCGCCAAAGCATCAGGATCCAACACGATGTAAGAAATCTTTTGTAGACCAGTTGATTAAAAGTAACTGATTATACTTGGCATGATGTTGGTTGGTCTGTAGGTGCCAATAGCTGGGGCTCCAAGCCTCTTTGTATAACAGAAGATCCCAGTGACTGAACAAGTTCAACAGGCAAGCTGCCTCCTGTAATTGTAGACATTGCGCAAATGATAATAAATAAATGGAAGATGAAAACAGAATGTACAGACTGTGCAAAAGTCTCAGGGACCCTAGATTTTTTAATATAAAAATTGTTCCAGATGTTTTTTTTTGTCTTCTGTCAGAAGAAAAGATCAAATTTTAGATTTCCAAACATTGATTTTCCAAAAAATTAAATATTACAGAGAAATGTATTTTGTTAAAGAAGGTAACTTCTTAAGTACCAGACTACTCTTCAAATAAGAACTTGTTTACTTTGCAGGTATACAGCCCGGTGCAGGATTAAACAAAGATAACAAACAAGGTGTTTATGATCAACGGCATAATGAGTTGAATGAACTAAACTGATTAACTGAAAGAAACAAAAACAGATGTAGAAGGAATCAAACTGGGTGAAGGACAACCAAACTAAGAGTTGAGGGTGTGGCAGATGTGGCAGTTTAACCTTCAAATCATCAATTCTTACATCATGGCAAGAGTGAGCACAGCAACAAGACACACGGTGGTCATCCTATGTCAGCAAGGTTTCTCCCAAACAGAAATTTCACATCAGCCAAGAGTTTCAAGATGTGCTGTCCAAGCTCTTCTGAAGAAGCACAAAGAAACAGGAAAGGGTGAGGACCAGAAACACAGCAGATGAGAGAGACGTCAAACTGATGTCCTTTCTAAATCGGAAGAAGTCCAGCATTGCTAGCAACTCTGAACTCACTGGAACCCAAGTACACCCCTCTCCAGTCCGGAGAAGTCTTGTCAGAAGTGGTCTTCATGGAAGAATTGCTACCAGAAGCCAATCCCCCGAAGTGGAAACAAAGCCAAGGGACTCACCAACGCACAAAACTCAAGGATTGTGTGTTGAACAATGGCAGCAAGTACTCTGGACTGACGAGTCAAAATTTGAAATTTTTGGCTCAAACAGGAAGCAGTTTGTCCATAGAATAGCTGGAGAATGCTACATAGATGATTGCCTGCAGCCAACAGTGAAGCAAGGTGGAGGTACCCTGCATTTCTGCAAATGGAGTTGGTAAGCTGGTCAGAATTAATGGAATCTTCAGTGCTGAGAAGTACAAGCAGATTCTCATCTATCACGCAATACCATCAGGGAAGCGTCTGATCGGTCCCAACTTCATTCTGCAGCAGGACAATGACCCCGAACACACAGCCAAGGTCATGATTAACTACCTTCAGTGAAAAGAAGAACAAGGAGTTCTGCAACAGATGGTATGGCCTCCACAGAGCCCTGATGTCAAGATCCTCGAAGATGTCTGGGATTACCTGGAGAGACAGAAGCAAACGAGGCACCCAAAGTCTGCAAAATAATGGTGGCAAGTTCTCCAAGATGCTTAGAACAACCTATCCACTGTGAGGGCTACAGGGTTACAGGACAAAGAAGTAGTTGAGATTTCTGAGGGCAGTGGTTGCCATGTCTACTAAACCTGACTAGTTCTTCAATCACAGAGAGAATTCACAGAAATTCACAATCTGGCACAGGTACTCAGAGTTCAATGAGATATGGTTACAATCTGCTGAACTGGTGAGTTTAAACTGCTGCAGTGGCACAGATTATAGAGAGCAGCTTGGATTCGATTCATAGATTCATACAGTAACAGTAACAGCCTCTTCAGCCCACCATTTTCAAAACAACACATTTCACAGTGCGTTTCGATGTAAACATGACAAATTAAACTAATCTTCAAATCCTTATTTATTTATTATTAAAGTTCAAAGCTTCAAAGTTTATTATTAAAGTATATACAGAGTACAACCCTGAGATTCATCTTCCCACAGACAGCCACGTAACAAAGAAACACGGTGGAACCCGTTCAAGAAAACAGCAAGCACCCGACGCGTTTAAAAAAGAGAACAAATTGCACAAACGGCAAAACATGAGCAAACAACACATAGAATATCAAACATCCAACCAGGAGTCGGACGTATTCAGTCTAGTTCAATTCAGCACCACATCACTAGCTAATTCAGGGCCACTCTTTGCCGAAGCGCCCTAGCCCGCATCGATTGCCCTGATCAAACCGCTCAAAAGAAAAGAAAAAGAAAGAAAGTCTCCACAGGGGACCGTCTTGTCTCCCTTTCTCTTCACCATTTACACCTCGGACTTCAACTACTGCGCAGAGTCTTGTCATCTTCAGAAGTTTTCGGATGACTCTGCCGTAGTTGGATGCATCAGCAAGGGAGATGAGGCTGAGTACAGGGCTACAGTAGGAAACTTTGTCACGTGGTGTGAGCAGAATTATCTGCAGCTTAATGTGAAAAAGACTAAGGAGCTGGTGGTAGACCTGAGGAGAGCTAAGGTACCGGTGACCCCTGTTTCCATCCAGGGGATCAGTGTGGACATGGTGGAGGATTACAAATACCTGGGGATATGAATTGACAATAAACTGGACTGGTCAAAGAACACTGAGGCTGTCTACAAGAAGGGTCAGAGCCGTCTCTATTTCCTGAGGAGAATGAGGTCCTTTAACATCTGCCGGACGATGCTGAGGATGATCTACGAGTCTGTGGTGGCCAGTGCTATCATGTTTGCTGTTGTGTGCTGGGGCAGCAGGCTGAGGGTAGCAGACACCAACAGAATCAATAAACGCATTTGTAAGGCCAGTGATGTTGTGGGGATGGAACTGGACTCTCTCACGATGGTGTCTGAAAAGAGGATGCTGTCCAAGTTGCATGCCATCTTGGTCAATGTCTCCCATCCACTACATAATGTATTGGGTGGGCACAGGAGTACATTCAGCCAGAGACTCATTCCACCGAGATGCAGCACAGAGTGTCATAGGAAGTCATTCCTGCCTGTGGCCATCAAACTTTACAACTCCTCCCTTGGAGGGTCAGACACCCTGAGCCAATAGGCTGGTCCTCAACATTTCATAATTTACTGGCATAATTTACATATTACTATTTAACTATTTATGGTTCTATTACTATTTATTATTTATGGTGCAACTGTCATGAAAACCAATTTCCCCCGGGATCAATAAAGTATGACTATGACTAACCAGAATCCAGGAACACATGCAAAGTGAGCCTCAAAGTCCCCCAAGACCAGTCCACAGCCTCGAGCCTCGCCGATCAATCCTGGTAACGTGGATCCCAAGACTCCCGCGCTTTCCTCCGACAGTAGCTAGCGGAAGGGAGAGTAAGGCCGGTCAAACGTAGGCAGACACCCGCCTGTCCTCCGCTCTCGTCCTTGTCGACTTCAACCTATGTTCGATGCCTCAATCAGAGAGAAGCAACGGGGAGTTGATCATGGGCTTGTGCCCTGTCTCTGGTTTTCCAGTCTTCCAGTCCGTATGCTCCACACCAAACCTAACTGAACCCCTTCAGAGAAAGCAAAGTGCCAGGTCGCCCAGTTGGCCCCAAAACACACCATCAAAATGTAAATCACAGGTTCCAAGCACACACCGCTTAGTAGAATCAAATTTGAAAGAAGCAGAAGGAGAAGAAGTAGTTTCGTGAGCTGTCAGCAGCAGTCGCCATTGGTTGCGTTGTTCGCTGGCGCCATCTTGCAAGGTTTATTTATTTGCACGAGTTGTCTTTTGTGTTGGTTTTCAGTCTTTTCATAAATTCTATTGCACTTCCTTATTTTCCTGTAAATGCCTGCAAGAAAAAATAATCTCAAGGTGGTATATGGTGCCAGGTACGTACTTTGACATGAATGCACTGAGTTTCTCTTCCATGGCTGTGACTGTATGTACTGTCTTTTGCATTTTTACCCCAGAGGAATAATGTCTCGTTTAGCTGTATTCATGTGTATGGTTGAATGACAATCAACATAAACTTGAACTTGAAGAGCCTCAGTGTTATTGTTGTCAAGTGTCACTGCTTACCAGTGTTCATAGATTGATACCTGTCCACTTGGATAAGTACCCAAACGTACCTTTGAAGTTCCATTTCATTGAGCATTAGAGACTCTGGGAAAAGAGGATTTCAGATTAATGATAGTTTTTTTTAATGAACTGTAGATATTTGTGTCCTTTTACCAATAGCTAATGATGTGAATCAATACAGTCTCACAGTACTACTGTAATGAGAATTGGAATCAGTTTTAATATATTGTGAAATTTGTTGTTTTGTGGCAGCAGTACATTGCAATTGTTTGTTCATTCGTTATGCGCCATGTTGTATGACGTAGGTGATCGTGGTTTCCCTCTATCCATGCCCATGATTGTTCTTGGCAAATTTTTCTATAGAAATCCTTTGCCATTACCTTCTTCTGGGCAGTGTCTTTGAGATGAATGGCCCCCAGCCATTATTAATACTCTTCAGAGATTGTCTGCCTGGCGTCAGTGGTCGTATAACCAGGATTTATGGTATGCACCAGCTGCTGATATGACCGTCCACCACCTGTTTCACGTGACCCTGATCGGGGGGCTAAGCAGGTGCTACACCTTGCCCAAGGGTGACCTGCAGGCTAGCAGAAGGAAGAAGCACCTTACACCTCCTTTGGTAGAGACATATCTCCATCTCGCAACTCAACATTGCAATACATAATAATAGAAAAGTATAAATTATAATACGAAACATACATAAAAATAAGTTAAGTAATAGTGCAAAAAGAGAAAAAAAAGTGAGATAGTGTTCATGGGTTCATTGTCTGTTCAGAAATCTGATGGTGAAGGGGAAGAAGCAGATCCTAAAACATTGAACACACAAGAGATTCTGCAGATGCTGGGAATCCAGAGTAACACACACAAAATGCTGGAGGAACTCAGTCGCATCCATGGAGAGGAACATACAGTCGACGTTTCGAGCCAAGACCCGTCATCAGGACCTGCTGAGTTTCCTGCAGCATTTTGTGCGTGTCATTGCTGCAATCGGCCCGGGCTGTGCTAAGGTAAAAATACTAACCACTTGATGTCTCTTTCAATTGCAGTGCTCTCCACTCAAGGGACAAGGATTTCAACTGGGAGCTTATCAATGTGTCTGTAAGGAAGGATACTACAACCCGAACCTTATCACCACCAACAGCAATGACAGTGAGTGTCTAATTCACTTATGAAAATAGAAGTGTATAAGAATAAGAAAGGAAGAACCCATAAGACATAGTAGCAGAACTGGGCCATTCAGCCCACTGAGTCTGCTGCATTCTCTCATGGCTAATGTACAAAGTTCAAAGTTCAAAGTTCATTGATTATCAAAGTATGTATATTATATACAACCTTGAGATTTGTATCCTTATAGGCAGCCACGGAACAAAGAACCCCAATAAAACCCATTAAACAAAAAAAGAAAATCCTCAAACACCCAATGTGCAGAAAAAAACACAGATCATGCAAACAATAAAAATATGCAAATAACATTCAGAACTGAAGTTCGTGAAGGTGAGTCCGCAGCCATGAAGCCAGTCATCAATTCCAGAGACCATTAGTTGCAGGCCATAGCCTCAGTTTAGTGCAGAGACGCATAAACCTTGTGGAACAGCAAGCTGAACTAGCCTGTCTCTCACCTCCAGCCCTGACACACTGAGCTTTTCAATCTGGCCTGGCCCTTAAATTATTCCTCTCAGCCTTATTTCCTGCCTTCTCCACATAACCTTTGACTCCCTTAATAAGCAAGAACCTATTAACCTCTGCTTTAAATACATCCAATGATTTGGCCTCCACAGCGCCTGTGGCAATGAATTCCACAAATTCACCACCCTCTGGCTAAAGAATTCCTCCTCATCTCTGTTCTAAAGGGATGTCACTCTATTCTGAAGCTAAGCCTAAACTCCTTCACTACAGCAGACATCTCTCCACATCCAATGCAGCCAGTAGTCGAGTCATCGTGAATTTACAACGTAGACTCAGGTGAATAGATCTGATGTCCACGTCCGTGTCCAGTGTGGCCCCTTTGCCAGAGGAGTTATCCATTCTAGTCCCAAATTCCTGTCCTTGTCCGACAACCATCAGGCTCCTGAATCCATGTAGATAACTTCACTCACCTCAACTCTGAACTGGTTCCATCACCTATGGGCTCACTGTCAAGGACTCTACAACTCATGTTCTCAGTATTATTAGTAGTAGATGTCACAATGTGTGCTGGCAATATCAGAACCCAAGTGTAGAGGAAAGACAGATTCTGATGTAGAGATGGTGATGAGAGTTTATTCATAATAATTTCAAAAGAACATTGGTAGCTCAGCCAGGTCATCATCATAGCTTGTCACAGCAGACAGCCAGCCACTCTAGTGTTGTTTGGTTGATGTTGAGCAGGACAGTGTCAGCTAAATCAGGTGAGAGTGGGCAGTTACGCAGAACGTGTTCGATGTTCTTCACCCTTTCACCACACTCACAGGATTCGCTGGTCCTTAGACCCCACTTCACCATATTGTCTCCCGTCCTACAAACTCCCGCTCTCACTCTGTTGAGAGTGCACCACTTCCGTCTGTCAAACAGTGCCCCATCTGGTAATGTTTCTGTGGGGTCTTGCACTGTATTGTTTGGTGGGGTTCTGGCTTCTGTTTGTTGCCAGAGGTCAATCCTGTATGTCTGGGGGGATGTTCCGCGCTGTAGTTCCTCCACTGTAGCAAAGCCTTTCCTCGATTTTAGGCGGTTGGAAACTGGCACATGATGATGTAGTGGGTGCCGTGGATCCGAGTTCTGTTTACCTTTTTCAATTTTTGTTGTAGTGTGTCTTCAGATCTCTGGAGGAACAATGCCTGCAAGTCTGTAAATGATGTTAGTGGGTGTGGGGCACAGTGTGCCCGTGATTATTCGGCAGGCTTCATTAAGCAACAGGTCTACTTCCTTCGCATGGGCTGATCTGCCCCACACAGATGCACAGTATTCTGCAGGGGCATAGCAGAGTGCTAGGGCGGTTGATCTAAGTGTGTGAGTATTATCTCCCCATTTCGTGCCTGCTAATTTTTTTCAAGAGAGAGTTGCGAGAACCAACTTTCCCTCGGAGTCTTTGGATGTGGGTGGCAAATGAGAGCGTCCTATCCAGTGTCACGCCCAGGTAAATTGGAGTCGGATGGTGTTCGAGCTCCTTCCCACACCAGAAGATCTTGAGTTTCCGAGCTGCTTCTTGATTCCTCAGGTGGAATGCACACACTTGAGTTTTTGATGGATTTGGGTTCAGAGACCATTTTTCATAATACTATTTCATTGCTTCGAGGACTGCTGTAAGTCGTACTTCAACTTCTTGGAAGGAGTTAGCTTGTGTTGCTATGCATGGGTCGTCTGCATAGATAAACCTGCGTGTGTTAGGAAAGGTTGGTTGGTCGTTTGTGTAGACATTAAATAGTAGAGGTGCCAGGACTGATCCCCGTGGTAGTCCGTTCTTTTGTGAACGCCTCCTACTCTTAATTCCATTCATTTCTACATAAAATCTGCGATTTTGTAGGATGCTTCTTATTACTTTGACTGTGGTTTCATTCTTTAACATTTTAGGTAATTTCAGTAGAAGGCCTCTGTGATTCACAATGTCATATGCTGCTGTTAAGTCAATGAATACTGCCCCCGTAATTTGTCGCATTTCAAAGCTATCCTCAATATACTGGGTTAAGTTCAGGACTTGACCTCAGCAAGAGCGGCCTGGCCTAAACCCGGCTTGGTCTGGTGTTAGAAGATCTTCGACTAAGGGGGATATTCTTTTCAGTATGAGTCTCTCGTAGAGTTTATAGAGGGTGCAGAGCAAGGAAATCGGTCTGTAATTTTTAGGAATGTTGGGGTCTTTATTGGGTTTAGGAGAGCAATAACTTTGGCTCTTCTCCACTTTTTAGGTATTTTTAATGATCTTAGGCAACAGTTAAAAAGGGACAGAAGCCAGTGGAGTGCTTTAGGTCCAAGATGTTTAAGGAATTCATTAAGTATCCCATCTATGCCAGCAGCTCGGCTGAGTGACACCACAAGACGTATCATTCTCAAAACTAGGGCTCTGTGATCAGCACTAATCGGGTGTCCGGTCCGGTTAAATCATACAAGTAACACAGAATCCTCAAGCCTATCAAAATAAACTTAGCAAGTTTAACCAGAGAGCAACAGGAGACCGCATTACAAAGAGCGATTCGCTAAAGAAAACACAAGAAAACACGATGAATGACTCTCGTTAAACAATTAACCAATTTGGGTGCTGTTAGAAACCTCGGAGCCTAATGCTCTCTGGCGCCCTGCACAGGCCCAAAGTGTTCATTACAAGTATACAGTTGATCACTGGAGTTGAGTGTGATGTTCTCCTGAGGGGTTGTCTATGGTGGGTCCTTTGGTGGCTGTAGAGGCCGATCTGGGAAACACAATATTTATTTATTTGTTTGTTTGTTTGCTTACTTGCTTATTTATGTGTCTTCTTTTGACATTGGTTGTTTCCCAGTCTTTGTTTATCTGTAACACACACAAAATGCTGGAGGAACTCAGCAGGCCAGGCAGCATCTCAGCATCTATGGAAAAGATGAGTCCTGATGAGGAGTCTCAGCCCAAAACATCGACTGTTTACTCTTTTCCATAGACGCTGCCTGGCCTGCTGAGTTCCTCCAGCATTTTGTATGTGTTGCTTTGGATTTCCATCATCTGCAGATTTCCTCATGTGCATTTATCTGTAAGCTTTTTTCATTGACTGTACATTATTTCTTTATTTTCTGGTGAATGTCAACGAGAAGATGGATCTCAAGGTAGTATAGAGTGACATATAGGTACTTTGATAATAATTTCCTTTGAACGGTGACCTTTACCAAATCGAGTAGTCATCCACATACTTTTTAACATGTGGAAGTGGGTTCGAGACTCCATCCAGTGATGGAGTCGACTGTTAATTCATTTCCGTAGATGCTGCCTGTCCCGCTGAGTTCCTCCAGGCCTGTGATTGTTGCTTTCCAGACCTCCTTGACAAGCACATGGTCCATGAGGAAGTGGATGACCATCTCACCCCACAGAAAACATCTCAGATCAAAGCACCATGCATATCTCCTCCCTGACCTTCAGTCCAGTTTGACATCCTCTAAGAATACACATTCTGGAAAGTTAATTCCTGATATTCTGTTAGCAAAGTTTGTGCATTGTGAACAGTTGAAATCCTGTCTCTCGTACCACAGGGTGTGAAATTCAAGGACGGGCGCTTCATTGTGGCCTGAGGGCTGAATCTCTCTCTCTATCTCTCTCTCTCTGACAATGCAGGGCAGGGTGATGAGGACACTCCCCTCTTCAGCCAGTTTGCCATTGGCGAACCCAGGGCCCTGTTCCGGTGTCTCCCGTGCAAGAATGGCTGCAGTTCATGTGTCAGTGACGCTCCCTGTTTCGTTCAGGAGGACAGGCATCTACGGCTGGCCATCCTCTCATTCCAGGCTTTTGCCATGTTGCTCGTGTTCATCAGTATGTTGATGGTCTATCACTTCAGGAGAAACAAGGTGAGCTAACCCGTGAGCGTGTGTGTGTGTATGTGTTTCTATGTGTGCATTACGTGTTTGTGTGATTGTGTGTGTAAGTGTATATATGTCCGTGTCTGTGTCAGTGTATGTGTGAGAGTGTGTATGTGTGTGTGCATGTTTTAGTGTGTTTGTGTGTATGTGTGTTTATATGATGGGAGACTGTGGAGATGTACGTGTGAGTGCCAGTGCGTTGGTGTCGATGTGTTTCACGTTTGTGTGGATGTGTGTCAGTGTGTGCGTGCATCATGTGAGGTGTATAGGTGTACATGTGGGAGTTTTTGTTTACACGTGTGTGATATATGTGTGTATGTATGTGCGCACGCGCATGTATGGTGTATGTGGGTGATTGTGCTTTTATGTAAATATGCTTGGGGCGTGTGTGTCTGTGAGAGTGTGATATGTAGCTGTGAGGTGTGTGTGTCTGTTTGTGTTTGATAAGTAGGTGTGTGTCAATGGGTGTTTATGATGCGTAGATATGTATATGTGTCAGTGTGTGTATCTCTGCTGTTTGTGGGCAATTGTGTGAGTGGCTTGTGTGTAAGTGTATGTGTACAGAAATGAGTCTATGTGGGTGTGTGGCTGTGAGATTGCGTGTAGGTGGTGCTTGCATGCGTGGTTCCTCAATGTCACCAGGATGAAAGCTGTCCAGAACAATGTATATCATCATAAACATTGTATATCTCCACAACATATCTTCAAAAAACTAGGTAATGATAGAGATGTAGACGATTATAAGGCTAGCAGGAAGGAGTTTAAGAATGAAATTAGGGGAGCCAGAAGGGGCCATGAGAAGGCCTTGGCGAGCAGGATTAAAGAAAACCCCAAGGCATTCTACAAGTATGTAAAGAGCAAAGAGGATAAGACATGAGAGAATAGGACCAATCAAGTGTGACAATGGAAAAATGCGTATGGAACCAGAGGAGATGGCGGAGGTACTTAATGAATACTTTGCTTCAGTATTCACTACGGAAAAGGACCTTGGTGATTGTAGGGATAACTTACAGCGGACTGAAAAGCTCGAGCATAGAGACGTTAAGAAAGAGTAGGTATTGGAGCTTTTGGAAAACATCAAGTTGGATAGGTCACCAGAACCGGACGAGGTATACCCCAGGCTACCATGGGAGGCGAGGGAGGGGATTGCTGAGCCTCTAGCGATGATCTTTGCATCATCAATGGGGATGGGAGAGGTTCTGGAGGTTTGGAGGGTTGCAGATGTTGTTCACTTATTCAAGAAAGGGAGTAGAGATAGCCCAGGAAATTATAGACCAGTGAGTCTTACTTCAGTGTTTGGTAAGTTGATGGAGAAGATCCTGAGAGGCAGGAATTAGGAATAGTCAGCATGGCTTTGTCAAAGCCAGGTCGTGCCTTACGAGCCTGATGGAATTTTTTGAGGATGTGACTAAACACATTGATGAAGGAAGAGCAGTAGATGTAGTGTATACGGAGTTCAGCAAGGCATTTGATAAGACACCCCATGCAAGGCTTATTGAGAAAGTAAAGAGTCATGGGATCCAAGGGGACATTGCTTTGTGGATCCAGAACTGGCTTGCCCACAGAAAGCAAGAGTGGTTGTAGACGGGTCATATTCTGCATGGAGGTCGGTGACCAGTGGTGTGCCTCAGGGATCTGTTCTGGGACCCCTTCTCTTCGTGATTTTTATAATTGACCTGGATGAGGAAGTGGAGGGATGGGTTAGTAAATCTGCTGATGACACAAAGGTTGGGTGTGTTGTGGATAGTGTGGAGGGCAGTCAGAGGTTACAGCGGGACATTGATAGGATGCAAAACTGGGCTGAGAAGTGGCAGATGGAGTTCAACCCAGATAAGTGTGAGGTGGTTCATTTTGGTAGGTCAAATATGATGGCAGAATATAGTATTAATGGTAAGACTCTTGGCAATGTGGAGGATCAGAGGAATCTTGGGGTCTGTGTCCCTAGGACATTCAAAGCCACTGCGCAGGTTGACCTTGTGGCCTTCATCAGCCGTGGGATTGAGTTTAGGAGCTGAGAGGTAATGTTGCAGCTATATAGGACCCTGGTCAGACGCCACTTGGAGTACTGTGCTCAGTTCTGGTCACCTCACTACAGGAAGGATGCAGAAGCCATAGAAAGGGTGCAGAGGAGATTTACAAGGATGTCGCCTGGATTGGGGAGCATGCCTTATGAGAATAGGTTGAGTGAACTTGGCCTTTTTTCCTTGGAGCGATGGAGGATGAGAGGTGAACTGATAGAGGTGTGCAAGATGATGAGAGGCATTGATCGTGTGGATAGTCAGAGGCTTTTTCCCAGGGCTGAAATGACTAACACGAGAGTGCATAGTTTTAAGGTGCTTGGAAGTAGGTACAGAGGGGATGTCAGGGAGTAAGTTTTTTATGCAGAGAGTGGTGTGTGCATGGAATGGGCTGCTGGCGATGGTGGTGGAGGCGGATACGATAGGGTCTTTTAAGAGACTCCTGGATAGGTACATGGGGAGCTTAGAAAAATGGAGGGCTATGGGTAACCCTAGGTAATTTCTCAAGTCAAAACATGTTCGGCACAGCTTTGTGGGCTGAAGGGCCTGTATTGTGCTGTAGATTTTTCTGTGTTTCTAACATACTGTATATCACTATTACCCCAGACTTGTGTCACACACTTCCCTGTGATATGGGGAATGGAATAAAATGTAGAAGCAAATGAGATAATTTGTGGAAGAGTGCCCAAGTGTTCAAGGAGAACTTTAGAGGAGGGAATGATATGAAGAGGTGGAGGTGAAAAAGTTCCCCCTCATTTTTCCTCTAACCCTTACCCTAAACCTACATTGTCTAGTATTGAGTTTTGAGTCCTGAAGAAGGGTCTCGGCTCCAAATTGTTGACTGTTTATTAGTTTCCATCGACACTGCCTGACTTGCTGGCTTCCTCCAGAACCTTGCATGTGTTGCACTGTCTAGTTCTATCGGCCTTTGATATGAGAAAGGTTTTCCCGCAACCTGCTCTATTCATTCCCCTACTTAACTCAGTCACATCCCCTCTCAACCTGTTTCGCTCCAGAGAAAACAGATGCAGCCTCTCCCATCTCTCCTCATTACTGGGACGTCCCATCAGAGGCCGCATCCTATCTGCTTCCTCAGCCTGCATGGTCTAACAGTGACGGGGGGAGGGGGGGATGTAATGGGCAACCGCAGAGACAAAAGAAGGTATGGGGGGTTAGTCCTGTGCTTGTTATGCATTTATCCATGTGGACAAACAGAGGGATCTTGGAATCTACATCCATAGATCTCTCAAAGTTGCCGTGTGAATTCATCATCATCATAATGTGCCATGGCGTATGACATGATCATGATGTGCTATGACGAATGATGTGGGCGATCATGGTCTTTCCATTACCATGATTGTTCACGGCAAGCATTTCTACAGAAGTGGTTTGCTATCGCCTTCTTCTGGGCAGTGTCTTTACAAGACGGGTGACCCCAGCCATTATCAATACTCTTCAGAGATTGTCTGCCTGGCATCAGTGGTCGCATAACCAGGACTTGTGATCTGCACCGGTTGCTCATACAACCATCCACCACCTGCTCCCACGGCTTCACGTGACCCTGATCAGGGGCTAAGCAGGCGCTACACCTTGCCCAAGGGTGAGTTGCAGGCTAGTGGAGGGAAGGAGCTTCTTACACCTCCTTTGGTAGCGACACACCTCCACCCCTCAAATTGATAAGCTGGTTAAAATCAACAACCTAGCTCTCAACATCAGAAAGACAAAGGAATTGATAGTGGACTTCAGGAAAGGGAACCTGAGGGAACACACACCAGTCCTCATTGAGGGATCAGTAGTGGAAAGAGTGAGCAGCTTCAAATTCCTGGGTGTCAACGTCTCTGAAGATCTACTCTGGGCCCAACACATTGATGCAATCAGAAGGACGGCACGCCAGGGGCTATACTTCATGAGGAGTTGGAGGAGATTTGTTTTGTCAACAAAAACTCTAGCAAATTCCTACAAGTGTCCAGTGGAAAATATTCTGACTGGTTTCATCACAACGTGGTCTGGAATCTCCAATGTGCAGGATCGAAAGTGGCTGGAGAGGGTTGTAGGCTCAGCTGCTACAGGCACAACCCTCCCCACCCTCAAAGATATCTTCAAAAAGTGCCTCAGAAAGCGCCATGCATCATTAAGGATACTTCCCATCCGAGATGTGTCCTCTTCACATTACTACCATCAGGAAGGAGGTACTGGAACCTGAAGACAATGTTTTAGAAATGGCTACTTCCTCTCTTCCATCAGATTTCTGAACCCATGAACACTACCTTACTACTTGTCTTTTACACTATGCACCTATCTTGTATCTACTATCTATCTATTTTAAATTTATTTATCTACTTTTTACTGTAACATTATATTTTTATATTTTTTGCACTGCCACAGGATAACAAATTTCACCGCATATATTAGTAACAAGGAACTTGATTCTAAATTGTAATGATTCTAAATTCCTCAGTAAAAGCTTCGATGTTCAGGTGAATTGGGTGAAGTGCACGCCAAACGCCGACAGCCTTTCAGACTTGAAAGCTGCCCGCTCTCTATGTAACCAACCTCTCGGTGAGGCTTGGGCCACTGACTCACCTGCACCTTTTGATTCCTTGTAGTTTAAAAATAAAATCCACATGAAAGGGAGAGGTGGAAAGTTAAACAGCCAGTGGTGCTGTAAGATCAATACACTTCGATCACCCAACAACAGAGAAATTGCAAGTTATTGAGCAGTGACCTGCTCCTGGTCTGTTTGCTTCCCTCAATCCGATGGGTGTGAGCGATAAAGGGGCTGGTCAATAAATCCTCATCACTGCAAATATTTAATCTTTTCAAAGGATTTCAGTTAATTTAATTTTAAGCCCTAAATCCCTCCCTGGAAAGGTCAGATTTTAACTACAATGGCTAAGACGTTTAGAGTCAAAGAGTCACAGATATTCCCTTGAAAGCTAGTCCCAGTTGCCTGCATTTCAAAGTTCAAAGTAAATTTATTATTAACGTACGTACGTGTTGCCATAAACTACCCTGAGATCCATTTTCTTGCGAGCATTCACAGTAGAACAAAGAAATGCAATAGAATTAATGAAAAATACACACAGACTGACAAACAACCAGTGCAAAAGAATATAAACTGTGAAAGTAAAGATAATTAGACAAATAAATAAATAACACTGAGAACATGAGTTGTCGAGTCCTTGAAAGTGTGTCTGTGGGTTGTGGAATCAGTTCAGTGTTGAGGTGAGTGAAGTTATCCACGCTGGTTCAGGAGCCTGGTGGTTGCGAGGTGATAACTGTTCCTGAACCTGGTGGTTGTGGGGTAATAACTGTTCCTGAATCTGTTGGTGTTGGATCTAAAGCTCCTGTACCTTCTTCCCAGTGGCAGCAGCAAGAAGAGGGCATGGCCTGGGTGGTGGGGGCCCTTCATAATGGATACTCCTTCCTTGTGGCAGCACTCTGTGCTCAATGGTTGGGAGGGCTTTTGGCCAATATCACCTCTAACACCATTTTTATGTCATGAACTAACACCATTAAGCAAGGGGTCTGGCAACTCATTCTATCTATTGGCCACTCTTATATTCTATATACTGATCACCCATATACTGGGCAGAGTGATTGGCACAAGACTTTGCGGTGCCAGCTGTAAGATAAGGTTTCAACTCTCACCGCTGCCTGTAAGGATTTTGTACATTCTCCCCCGTGACCGCGTGGGTTTCCTCCAGGTGCTCCGGTTTCCTCCCACAGTTCAGCACAATCCTCAAACGGTGTTAGTCGTTGACGCAAAACGTGCAATTCACTGTATGTTTCAATGTACATGTCACAAAGGTAATTTTTAATCTTTAATCTTTTGTCCCTCCATGTAATAACACATAGAAAACATGCAGCACAATATAGGCTCTTCGGCCCACAAAGCTGTGCCGAACATGTCCTTACCTTAGAAATTACTGAGGGTTACCCATAGCCCTCTATTTTTCTAAGCTCCATGTACCTATCCAGGAGTCTCTTAAAAGACCCTATCGTATCCGCCTCCACCACCATTGCCGGCAGCCCATTCCACGCTCTCACCACTCTCTGCGTAAAAAAACTTACCCCTGACATCTCCTCTGTACCTACTTCCAAGCACCTTAAAACTTTGGCCTCTCGTGCTAGCCATTTCAGCCCTGGAGAAAAGCCTCTGACTATCCACACGATCAATGCCTCTCATCATCTTGTACACCTCTATCAGGTCAACTCTCATCCTCTGCGGCTCCAAGGGAAAAAGGCCGAGTTCACTCAACCTATTCTCATAAGGCATGCTCCCCAATCCAGGCAACATCCTTGTAAATCTCCTCTGCACCCTTTCTATGGTTTCCACATCCTTCCTATGGTGACGTGACCAGAACTGGGCGCAGTAAAAGCATAAAGTTTTTTCTAAATGGGGAGAAAATCCAAAATTCCGAGGTGCATATGGATTTGGGAGCCCTCACGCAGGGTTCCCTGAAGGTTAATTTGCAGGTTGAATCAGTAACAAGGAAGGCAAATGCAATGTTAGCATTCATTTCGGGAGAACTAGAATATAAAAGCAAAGATGTAATGGTGAGGCTTTATAAAGCACTGGTGAGGCCTCACTTGGAGTATTGTGAGTTTTGGACCCCTTATCTTCGAAAGGACATGCTGGCATTTGAGAGGGTTTGAAGGATGTTTAGGAGAATGATTCGAGAAAAAGTGGTCATTAAATAAGCAACGATTGAAAATTTTTAGGCCTGTACTTTCTGGAATTTAGAAGAATGAAGGGGGGGGGATCTCATTAAAACTTATTGAATGTTGAATGGCCTTGATAGAGTGGATGCGAAGAGAATGTTTCATTTGGTAGGGGAGTCTAGGACCGGGGACACAGCCTCAGAATAGAGAGGCCTTTATTTAGTATGGAGCTGAAGAGAAATTCCTTTAGCCAAGGGGTGGTAAATCTGTTGAATTTGGTGCCACAAGGGGCTGTGGAGACCAGGTCATTGAGTGTATTTAAGGCAGTAGTTGATAGATTCTTGATTAATCAGGGCATGAAAGGTTACGGGGAGAAGGCAGGAGATTGGGACAGAGAGGGAAATGGATCAGCCATGATGAAATGGCAGAGCAGATTCAATGGGCCGAATGGCCTAATTCTGCTCCTGTGTCTTATAGTCTTGTGTGAAAAAGTTTCCCTTCAGGTTCCTATTCAATATGTTCTCCTCTCACCTTAAATCCATGCTTTCTAGTTCCTGATTCCCCAACCCTAGGGAAAAGACTGTACCAATTCACCCTACCTATGCCCCTCATGGGCACGTTATTGGTGTAGATCATACTGCATATTGGATGGAGTGAGATGCGACAATTCAGATTCCGATTTGCTGATCCCATGTACATCGAAACATACAGTGAAATGCGTCGCTTGCGTTAAGAAAAACATTCCCAAGGATGTGCTGGGGGCAGCCCGCAAGTGCTACCGCACATTACAGCGCCAACATAGTGAGCGCGCCGAGCTCAGCAGAACAGCACAGAACATAACCACCCAGGACCATGGGGTGACACAACGGCGTAGCAGTTAGCGTAATGCTCTACAGCAGCTGGCGGTCAGGGTTCACTTTCTGCCGCTGTCTGTAAGGAGTTTCAACTTTTTCCCCTTGACCGCGGGTCCTCCAGTTCCCTCGCACATCCCAAAGGCATACAGGCTAGGGTTAGCAATTGATGAACGTGCTCTGTTGGCCCTGAAAGCGGGGCGCCACTTGCAGCTGCCCAGCACAATGTTCGTTGATTTGATTTGACGCAAGTGACGCATTTTGATGTACGTGTGATGTATGTATTAAGCTAATCAACAACAGCAAATCAAGCCCCAGTCAAACGCACATACACAATCTTCCAACTGCAGGGCGGGCCTCCAGTTGGGTTTGCAAACATTTGATTCCTGCCATTAGACCTTGACTTCTGAACATCCAATTGGCCTTCAGGCTGTGACCTTGATCTCCAAACATTTTCCATGTCATTCCAAGTTATTCCAGAAGTTCAACTGGAGCTTTCTAGAGTCAGTTACTCTTTTCTGCCTGAGGTGATTTTGCACCAGATGGAATTGTTCCTCATATCTCTGGACCAACAGACTCAAAAATGGTTACATACACAAGCAGTAAGGCTGATCAACACCTCCACCCACTAACTCACCCCTCTACCCTACCATTTAATAATTTCCTTATGTACAGACATTCCTCTGCCTAGAGTCACTTTATGGACATACAATTAATCTACAGTACTACGCAAAACAACATAGGTAGACAAAATATAATGAGGGTGCCTAAGGCCTTTCACAGTACTGTGTTTGTCAACATGGAGCAGAGAGCGAGTTTGTAAATCTGGCAGGAGCAAAGGATGTTGGGAAGGGTGAGGGTGGAGTGCCGCAGGTGGGGTGTGTGGGATAGGTGGCAGAGGAGTGCGAGGGCGGGGGGGGGTGGCACAGGGGCAGACGTACCCAGCCCACAATTCCCCTCTCCCTGCCCCCTTCCCACTCTCAGTCCACAATACAGACCCGTATCAGAATCAGGTTTATCATCACTCACATATGTCGTGAAATTTGTTTTTTTTGTGGCAACAGTACAGTGCAATACATAAAATTACTACAGTACTGTGCAAAAGTCTTAGGCACCCGAGCTATATATCATGTTTGTGCCTAAGACTTCTGCACATGAAACGGCCTGGTTAAGATTTTTACTGCAATGCTGCAGGTCTTTCATTTGAGCAGTCTGTACGGCTTTCAGCTTGTTTGGGTTTGAGCTGTAATAAGAAGTTTTGTTGTTTAACTTAGGAACGTGTTGTCAGCCAGTCAGGATAGTGGAATTGGGAGAAGGTTCTGGAGAACGCTGGGCTGAAGGTCTTTGTTGGGTGGGAGCTGGGAGAAGGCAGGAGGGAAGATGGCTGAGGATGCCGTCCCTGTTGCATGAGGTGCTTCATCACTGCAGGCTGCTAGGATCGGGCATCAACTTTATAATTTTACATCTATTCAGAATTTTGCAGTGGTGTGTTGGCCAGGGCGCGGCATGAAACAAAAAGCAACAACATTCAACAATTATAAAGAATAAAGAAATATATAAAAATAAAGTTAGAGGTTAAAGTACAGATATGGAATAAAATGAGTAGAAATACATAAATACCAGCATAGATTTAGTTATTTTATTTAACTGAGGTACAGTGCGGAATTCCGGCCCTTTGAGGTGTGCAGCCCAGCAATTCCCTGATTAAGTCCTAGTCTAATCACGGGACAATTTATTATGACCAATTAACCTACCAACCAGTACGTCTTTGGACTGTGGGAGGAAACCAGAACACCCGGAGGAAACCCACGTGGTCACAGGGTGAACGTGCAAACTTCTTACAGGCAGCAGCAAGAAATGAACCCGTGTCACCTGTAATGTAAAGCGTCGTGCTAACCACTACACTGCTGTAAACAGCGTTATAAAACGTGGTTTGAAGTGCTTACAGTGCAGTACAGTGTCAGGGTAATAGGTGGGGGGGTTGGGGGGTCTAACTCGAATGGTTGATCAGATTAAGTACCTGGGGGAAGAAATTTTTAAGATGGCATGAAGTTTTTGCTTTAATAACCCTTTAGCGCTTTCCAGAAGGGAGCTTTTGGAAAAGGCAGTTTGCAGGGTGGATAGTGTCTGCAATAATATTTCCTATCGCTTCTTTGTCCTGGACATTTAAAAGACTTTTAGATATGCACATGAACGAGCAAGGGGTGAAGGGATTTGCATGATCTGCAAACAGAAGGGATTAGCTTAATTTGGTATCATGCTTGTAAAGACTTTGTGGGTCAAAAAGCCCGTTCCTGTGCTATACTGTTCTTTATTAAATGTCAAGAAACCAAGGACGCCCCTGTTCAGCGATCTTGTCCTTTATCACTTCTATACCCACACCCCCTACCCAACTAACCAAGGAGGTGGGCAAGGTTTTATCTAAAAAGGTGTTAGTTGAAGGAATAAAGGTATGGCATATTTTCTAAACAAGGAGCAAAATCAGAAATCAGAGGTGCAAAGGGACTTGGAAGTCCTTGTACAGGATTCTCCAGAGGTTAACTTGCAGGTTGAGTTGGTGGTAAGGAAGGCCAATGCAATGTTCGCATTCATTTCAGAGGGGACTGGAATATAAAAGCAAGGGGCAGTTTGGGGCCCCTCATCTGGCATTGGAAGTTCATGAGGATGATCCCAGGAATGAAGGGGTTAACATATGAGGAGCGTTTGATGGTCCCAGGCCTGTACTCACTGGGGTTTAGAAGAAGGAGGGGGTCAGGATTGAATGGCAGAGAAGGCTCAATAGGCCAAATAGCCTAATTCTCTTCCTATGTCTTTTGGTCTTATGTTCTTAAAAGAAGCCATCCCCGTCAATATAGCACTCTCCCTGCAATGCGGTGGGCTCTGAGCTCAAAGGAGTAGCCATGAAAGCAGAACGGTCTTGGAGATAAGAGTACTTCCCGCTGACTCACAGCTGAGAATGGTAGCAACTAGCTCAAGCCTTTGATCACCACAGACTGAACCCTAATATGTGTGGAACAGCCATGGTAAATATATTGGATCGTTTAGATCAGAGAACACTTTCTGAGAATACTTGCAAATGGGAATCGATTGCCGATCTGTGGTAAATTAGAGGTGGGTGTTAGGTTTCAGGACAACATGAGTCCTCAGTGGATAAGAATCAATTAGTGTTCTTGTCTATCATAGTCATAGTCATACTTTATTGATCCTGGGGGAAATTGGTTTTCGTTACAGTTGCACCATAAATAATAAATAGTAATAGAAATAGTAATAGTAATATTACTATTAGTAAATAGTAAATAGTAATAGTCATGGAAATAATAACTAGTAATAGAATAGTAATAGAAAATTAGTAATAAATAGTTAAATACTAATATATAAATTAAAGATTATGAGAGAAAACTGGCAGGAAACATAAAAACGGACTGTAAAAGCTTTTATAGGTATGTAAAAAGGAAAAGACTGGTAAAGACAAATGTAGGTCCCCTACAGACAGAAACAGGTGAATTGATTATGGGGAGCAAGGACATGACAGACCAATTGAATAATTACTTTGGTTGTGTCTTCACTAAGGAGGACATAAATAATCTTCCAGAAATAGTAGGGGACAGAGGGTCCAGTGAGATGGAGGAACTGAGCGAAATACATGTTAGTAGGGAAGTGGTGTTAGGTAAATTGAAGGGATTGAAGGCAGATAAATCCCCAGGGCCAGATGGTCTGCATCCTAGAGTGCTTAATGAAGTAGCGCAAGAAATAGTGGATGCATTAGTGATAATTTTTCAAAACTCGTTAGATTCTGGACTAGTTCCTGAGGATTGGAGGGTGGCTAATGTAACCCCACTTTTTAAAAATGGAGGGAGAGAGAAACCGGGGAATTATAGACCGGTTAGCCTAATGTCGGTGGTGGGGAAACTGCTGGAGTCAGGTATCAAAGATGTGATAACAGCACATTTGGAAAGCAGTGAAATCATCGGACAAAGTCAGCATGGATTTGTGAAAGGAAAATCATGTCTGACGAATCTCATTGAATTTTTTGAGGATGTAACTAGTAGAGTGGATAGGGGAGAACCAGTGGATGTGGTATATTTGGATTTTCAAAAGGCTTTTGACAAGGTCCCACACAGGAGATTAGTGTGCAAACTTAAAGCACACGGTATTGGGGGTAAGGTATTGATGTGGATAGAGAATTGGTTAGCAGACAGGAAGCAAAGAGTGGGAATAAACGGGACCTTTTCAGAATGGCAGGCAGTGACTACTGGGGTACCGCAAGGCTCAGTGCTGGGACCCCAGTTGTTTACAATATATATTAATGACTTGGATGAGGGAATTAAATGCAGCATCTCCAAGTTTGCGGATGACACAAAGCTGGGTGGCAGTGTTAGCTGTGAGGAGGATGCTAAGAGGATGCAGGGTGACTTGGATAGGTTGGGTGAGTGGGCAACTTCATGGCAGATGCAATTTAATGTGGATAAATGTGAAGTTATCCACTTTGGTGGCAAAAATAGGAAAACAGATTATTATCTGAATGGTGGCCGATTAGGAAAAGGGGAGGTGCAACGAGACCTGGGTGTCATTATACACCAGTCATTGAAAGTGGGCATGCAGGTACAGCAGGCGGTGAAAAAGGCGAATGGTATGCTGGCATTTATAGCGAGAGGATTCGAGTACAGGAGCAGGGAGGTACTACTGCAGTTGTACAAGGCCTTGGTGAGACCACACCTGGAGTATTGTGTGCAGTTTTGGTCCCCTAATCTGAGGAAAGACATCCTTGCCATAGAGGGAGTACAAAGAAGGTTCACCAGATTGATTCCTGGGATGGCAGGACTTTCATATGAAGAAAGACTAGATGAACTGGGCTTGTACTCGTTGGAATTTAGAAGATTGAGGGGGGATCTGATTGAAACGTATAAAATCCTAAAGGGATTGGACAGACTAGATGCAGGAAGATTGTTCCCGATGTTGGGGAAGTCCAGAACAAGGGGTCACAGTTTGAGGATAAAGGGGAAGCCTTTTAGGACCGAGATGAGGAAAAACTTCTTCACACAGAGAGTGGTGAATCTGTGGAATTCTCTGCCACAGGAAAGAGTTGAGGCCAGTTCATTGGCTATATTTAAGAGAGAGTTAGATATGGCTCTTGTGGCTACGGGGATCAGGGGGTATGGAGGGAAGGCTGGGGCGGGATTCTGAGTTGGATGATCAGCCATGATCATAATAAATGGCGGTGCAGGCTCGAAGGGCCGAATGGCCTACTCCTGCACCTATTTTCTATGTTTCTATGTTTCTATGTGCTGGGTAACCTGCAAGTGTTGCCACATTTCTAGCACCAACAATAGACAACAGATATAATCATAATCATAGTCATAGTCGTACTTTATTGATCCCAAGGGAAATTGGTTTTCATTACAGTTGCACCATAAATAATTAAATAGTAATAAAACCATAAATAGTTAAATAGTAGTGTGTAAATTATGTCAGGAAATAAGTCCAGGACCGTCCTGTTGGCTCAGGATGTCTGACCCTCCAAGGGAGGAGTTGTAAAGTTTGATGGCCACAGGCAGGAATGACTTCCTATGATGCTCTGTGCTGCATCTCGGTGGAATGAGTCTCTGGCTGAATGTACTCCTGTGCCCACCCAGTACATTATGTAGTGGATGGGAGACATTGTCCAAGATGGCATGCAACTTGGACAGCATCCTCTTTTCAGACACCACCGTCAGAGAGTCCAGTTCCATCCCCACAACATCACTGGCCTTACAAATGAGTTTGTTGATTCTGTTGGTGTCTGCTACCCTCAGCCTGCTGCCCCAGCACACAACAGCAAACATGATAGCACTGGCCACCACAGACTCGTAGAACATCCTGAGCATCGTCCGGCAGATGTTAAAGGACCTCATTCTCCTCAGGAAATAGAGATGGCTCTGACCCTTCCTGTAGACAGCCTCAGTGTTCTTTGACCAGTCCAGTTTATTGTCAATTCGTATCCCCATATATTTGTAATCCTCCACCATGTCCACACTGACCCCCTGGATGGAAACAGGGGTCACCGGTACCTTAGCTCTCCTCAGGTCTACCACCAGCTCCTTAGTCTTTTTCACATTAAGCTGCAGATAATTCTGCTCGCACCATGTGACAAAGTTTCCTACCGTAGCCCTGTACTCAGCCTCATCTCCCTTGCTGATGCATCCAACTATGGCAGAGTCATCCAAAAACTTCTGAAGATGACAAGACTCTGTGCAGCAATTGAAGTCCGAGGAGTAAATGGTGAAGAGAAAGGGAGACAAGACAGTCCCCTGTGGAGCCCCAGTGCTGCTGATCACTCTGTCGGACACACAGTGTTGCAAGCACATGTACTGTGGTCTGCCAGTCAGGTAATCAAGAATCCATGATACCAGGGGAGCATCCACCTGCATCGCTGTCAGCTTCTCCCCCAGCAGAGCAGGGCGGATGGTGTTGAACGCACTGGAGAAGTCAAAAAACATGACCCTCACAGTGCTCGCTGGCTTGTCCAGGTGGGTGTAGACACGGTTCAGCAGGTAGACGATGGCATCCTCAACTCCTAGTCGGGGCTGGTAGGCGAACTGGAGGGGATCTAAGTGTGGCCTGACCATAGGCCGGAGCAGCTCCAGAACAAGTCTCTCCAGGGTCTTCATGATGTGGGAGGTCAATGCCACTGGTCTGTAGTCATTGAGGCCGCTGGGCGCGGCATCTTCGGCACAGGAACGAGGCAGGATGTCTTCCACAGCATAGGAACCCTCCGGAGCCTCAGGCTCAGGTTGAAGACATGGCGAAGTACTCCACATAGCTGAGGGGCACAGGCTTTGAGCACCCTGGTACTGACACCATCCGGTCCTGCAGCCTTGCTTGGGTTGAGACGTTTCAGCTGTCTTCTCACCTGTAGAGCTGTGAAGCCCACCGTGGTGGTTTTGTGTGGGGAAGGGGTAGAGTCACGAGAGCAGGGTGGGGGACTGTGAGGAGGGGTAGGAGGGGAGAGTGGAATATGTGTTGGTTGGGGGGCCGACAACAGATGGCTCATGTGGGGGATGGGCAGGGGCCACACTGTCAAATCTATTAAAGAACAGGTTAAGTTCGTTGGCCCTGTCCACACTGCCTTCAGCTCCTCTGTTGCTAGTTTGCTGAAACCCAGTGATGGTCCTCATCCCACTCCAGACCTCTCTCATGTTGTTCTGCTGGAGTTTCCACTCAAGCTTCCTCCTGTACCTGTCTTTAGCCTCCCTGATCCTGGCTTTCAGGTCCCTGCAGTCTGGTGGCAAGTGGGCAGACTGTGGGGATAATGAGGATACCAAATGTTTTTTTCAGATATATGAACATTAAAGAGAGAAGAAAGTGGATATTGGACTGCTAGAAAATAATGCTGGAGAGGTAGTATGGGGAAGAAAGAAATGGCAGACAAACTTAATAAATATCTTGCATCAGTCTTCACTGTGGAAGACACCAGCAGTATGCCAGAAATTCAAGAGTGTCAGGGAGCAGAAGTGAGTTTAGTTGTTATTACTAAGGAGAGGTGCTTGGGAAGCTGAAAGGTCTGAAGGTAGATAAATCACCTGGATCAGATGGATACACCCCAGTGTTCTGAAAGAGGTAACCGAAGAGATTATGGAGGTATTAGTAATGATCTTTCAAGTTTACTAGATCTTTCAAGTCTGGAAAATTGTAAATGTCACTCCACTCTTTAAGATAGGAAGGAGGCAGAAGAAAGGAAATTATAGGGCCATTAGCTTGACTTCAGTGGTTAGGAAGATGTTGGAGTCTATTATTAAGGACGTAAACAACAGGAATTCTGCAGATGCTGGAAATTCAAGCAACGCACATCAAAGTTGCTGGTGAACGCAGCAGGCCAGGCAGCATCTCTAGGAAGAGGTACAGTCGACGTTTCGGGCCGAGACAAGGATGTGGTTTTGGGGTACTCGGAGGAACATGATGAAACAGGCCAATGTCAGCATGGTTTCCTTAAGAGGAAATCTTGCCTGACAAATCTGCTGGAATTCTTTGAGAAAATAACAGGCAGGATAAACAAAAGAATGTCTGTGAATGTTGTTTACTTGGATTTTCAGAAGGCATTTGACAAGCTGATGCA
This sequence comes from Mobula birostris, assembly GCF_030028105.1. Lineage (NCBI taxonomy): Eukaryota > Metazoa > Chordata > Chondrichthyes > Myliobatiformes > Myliobatidae > Mobula > Mobula birostris. The sequence continues at coordinate 12,792,319 of NC_092402.1, read as the reverse complement.
AATGAGGCTGCTTAATAAGATAATAGCCTATGCTATTACAGGAAAGACACTAGCATGGATAGAAGACTGGCTAATTGGCAAGAGGCAAGGAGTGGGAATAAAGGGGGTCTATTCTGGTTGGGTGCCAGTGACTAGTGGTGTTCCACAGGGGAGAGTATTCGGACTGCTTTTATTCACGTTTCATGTTAATGATCTGCATGACAGAATTTTTTGGCTTTGTGGCCAAGTTTGCAGACAGTACAAAGCTAGGTAGAGGAGCAGGTGGTGTTGAGGAGGAGGGTGTCTGCAAAAGGACTGAGACAGATCGGGAGAATGAGCAAAGAAGTGGCAGATGGAATATAGTGCAGTGAAGTGTATGGTCATGCACTGCGGAAGAACGAATAAAGGTGTAGACTATTTTCTAAACAGGGAGAAAATTCAAAAATCAGAGGTGTAGGACCTTGTGCAGAACTCCCTAAAGGTTAACTTGCAGGCTGAGTCAGTGCGAAAGGAAGGCAAAAACAATGTTGGCATTCATTTCGTGAGGTTGAGATTATAAAAGCAAGGATCTGATGATAAGACTTTACAACTCATTAATCAGACCACAGTTGGAGTATTGTGAGTACTTTTGGGCCCCTTATCTCAGAAAAGATGTGCTGGCATTGATTGTGTGTGTGCAAGATCTGAACTTAATGCTTAAATTGAAATGAATTGGTCAGACCACATTCAGAGTATTGGTAGCAGTTTTGGGCCCCATATCTGAGAAAGATGTGCTGGCATTGGGAAGGGTCCAGCGAATCATGGGAATGAAAGGTTTAAGGTTTGAGGAGTGTTTGATGGCTCTGGGCCTGTACTTGCTGGAGTTTAGAAGAATGAGGGAGGAATCTCATTGAAAGAATACAGAAAGGCCTGGAATTCAGGGGTTCCCAGTCTGGGGTCCACGGACCCCTTGCTTAATGGTGTTGGTCCATGGCATAAAAAAGGTTGGGAACCCTTGGCCTAGATAGAGTGGACATTGCGAGGATGTTTCCTATAGTGGGAGAGTCTAGGACCAGAGGGCACAACCTCAGAATAGAAGGACATCCCTTTGGAATTGAGATGGAGTGAAAAACGCTCTACATTATCAACTTAGTAAGATTCTCAGAGAACATAGAGCATAGAACAGCACAGTTCTGTCATGGTCCCGTCTGGCAATGCCCCATCTTGCTATTACCTCCTTAATTGGACCTTAATCCCCTCGTCTGATTTCCGATCATTCCCAGTTCCACTAATTACAACACACCTGGTTCCCATTAGCGAACATAGGATAAAACTTGGGCAGCACAGCCATGCTTTGCCAGTTTGTTGGTTGACTCTAGTGTGAGTAAAGCTCATTTCCTGATTCCTTGGGACTGTCAGTTCCAAGCTCCGCATCATTTCCTGGATACTCTACGTAAACCTTGTCTCCATGTAAAGGCTCTCCTGGATACCGGTTCCCCATTCACGGCGGTGCTAACGCCTCACTACTCTGCCTCTGTGCTTGTGTCCTGCACTTGGGTTCGTCCTCAGCCTCGTCCTTGCAACAAGTACAGGCCCACAAAGTAGTGTTGACCTTTTAATCTACTCTAAGATCAAGCTAACATTTTTCATTTTTCCATCTATTTTTCTATCATTCATGTTCCTATCTAAGGGGTTTTTTAGATGTGTTTAATCTATCTGCTTCTACTACCACCCCGGCAGGGTATTCCATGCACCCACCTCTGACTGTAAAAAAATGACATCTAATATCTTCCCCTAAACTTTACTCCAATCACCTTAAAATTATTCCTCTCCTCATATTAGTTACTTCCACCCTAGGACAAAGTCCTTGACTGTCCACTCGATTCATGTCTCTTATCATCTTGTACACCTTGATTAAGTCACCTCTCGTCCTCCTTTGCTCCAGAGAGAAAAACCCTTGATCACTCAACCTACCCTCTGAAACATGCTTCCTAATCCAGGCAACATCCTGGCAGATCTCTTCTAAAACGTCCACGATCTTGGATCAGAAACATGGTAGTGAAGCGGTTAATGTAATGTTTTACGGTGCCAGTGACGGAGGTTCAAATCCTGCCGTGGTCTGTAAGGAGCTTGTATGTTCTCCCCTTGACCGTGTGGGTTTCCTCCCACGGTCCAAAGATGTGAAGGGCAGCAGGTTAATTGATCACGTGGATGTAATTGGTCAGCACGGGCACGTTGGGACAGATAACCGTGCTGTATCTCTAAATTTAAAAAAGTCAAGGTCTCATCAGAGACATACCACCCTGACATTACAGCATCAAGTCACTAATTCCACAGCCTGGGTTACGTATTAAATCTGTGGAAGTGAATGCTAGCAATAACGGATGTATACATTACTTTTGTAAGCATAAAATGTAACATGTTGTTATAGATGATGCAGTTCTTACTTTGAGACTCTGGCTTGCTTGATTATATCATATTTAACCTATCTGAACATTTCAATTATGCTCCAGCCTTTAACACATCCTCATTCCATATGAGAGTGACCCAGATCTGTAATTACATTGCAGCCCTGTAACAAAATATCATACTGTCCCTTCTATATATAACCAATCCAAGATATCTCATGTTGATTATAGCCTAGAAAATTTTGAGATATCTGCTACTAATTTTATCTATCTATAAATCCCTCTAATGACTTTCAATCTATGCATACAGGTCGATTGGATAGCACGATTGTAAAATACTTCCCTCTTTCCCTCTCCGCCTCTCCTTCGCCCTATCCCCCTCTCTTTCTTCCCCCATCACCCTCTCTCTCTCCCTCTCCCCCTTTCCCTTTCTTTCCACTTGCCAGGTCCAACCCACCTTGAGCCTCTTAATGATCTTGCATCTCTCACAGTACAGCTACATCACTCCCACAGTTTGTTCTACAGTATCTTTAAAAATAAAGATTATCTTTATTTGTCACATATTCAGTGCCTATAGTAAGTATTCACCGCCCCCCCCCAGGAAGTTTTCATGTTTTATTGTTTTACAACATTGAATTACAGTGGATTTAATTTGGCTTTCTTGACACTGATCAACAGAAAAGACTCTTTTGTGTCAAAGTGAAAATAAATTTCTACAAATTGGTCTAAAGTTATTATAATTATTAAACACAAAATAATTGATTGCATTAGTCAGTATTCAGTAGATGCACCTTTGGCAGCAATTACAGCCTTGAGTCTGTGTGGACAGGTCTTTGCACATCTGGACACTGCAATTTTTCTCCATTCTTCTTTACAAAATTGCTCAAGCTCTGTCAGATTGCATGGGGATCGTGAGTGAACAGCCCTTTTCAAGTCCAGCCGCAAATTCTCAATTGGATTGAGGTCTGGACTCTGACTTGGCCACTCCAGGACATTAACTTTGTTGTTTTTAAGCCATTCCTGTGTAGCTTTAGCTTTATGCTTGGGGTCATTGTCTTGCTGGAAAACAAATCTTCTCCCAAGTCACAGTTCTCTTGCAGACTGCATCAGGTTTTCCTCCCGGATTTCCCTGTACTTTGCTGCATTCATTTTACCCTCTACCTTCACAAGCCTTCCAGGGCCTGTTACAGTGAAGCATCCCCACAGCATGATGCAGCCACCACCGTGCTTCACGGTAGGGATGGTGTGTTTTTGATTATGTGCACTGTTTGGCTTACACCAAACATAGGGCTTAGTCTGATGGCCAAAAAGTTCAATTTTGGTTTCATCAGACCATAGAACTGTCTTCCAGATGACTTCAGAGTCTCCCACATGCCTTCTGGCAAACTCTAGCCAAGTTTTCATGTGAGTTTTTTTTCAACAGTGGCTTTCTCTTTACCACTCTCCCATAAAGCTGTGACTGGTGAAGCACCTGGGCAACAGTTGTTGTATGCGCAGTCTCTCCCATCTCAGCCACTGAAGCTTGTAACTCCTCCAGAGTGGTCATAGGTCTCTTGGTGGCCTCCCTCACTAGTCCCCCTCTTGCACAGTCACTCAGTTTTTGAGGACGGCCTGCTCTAGGCAGATTTACAGCTGTGCCATATTCTTCCCAGTTCTTGATGATTGATTTAACTGTACTCCAAGTGATATTCAGTGACTTGGAAATTTTCTTGTATCCATCTCCTGACTTGTGCTTTTCAATAACCTTTTTGGGGAGTTGCTTGGAGTGTTCTTTTGTCTTCATTGTGTAGTTTTTGCCAGGATACTGACTCACCAGCAGTTGGACCTTCCAGATACAGGTGTATTTTCACTGCAATCAATTGAAACACCTTGACTGCACACAGTGATCTCCATTTAACTAATGATGTGACTTCTAAAACCAATTAGCTGCACCAGTGATGATTTGGTGTATCATATTAAAGAGGGTGAATACTTATGCAATCAATTATTTTGTGTTTTATATTTGTAATTAATTTAGATCACTTTGTAGAGATCTATTTTCACTTTGACACGAAAGAGTCTTTTTCTGTTGATCAGTGTCAAAAGGATCCAAATTAAATGTTGTAAAACAATAAAACATGAAAACTTCCGGGACGGTGGGGCTGAATTCTTTTAAAGGGTCTGTACGTTGAAACATCGAAAATGGGTCATTTGCGTCAACTACCAACACACCCCAAAGATGTCTGGTCAGGGAGAGTGAGGAGTTGATAGAGAGGAGTTGCAGGCAGGTGGTCACGCCGGGGCCACGGGAGGCAGACAAGTGGGTCACGGTTAGGAGGGGGAAGGGGAAGAGTCAGGTAATAGAGAGTACCCCGGTGGCTGTGCCCCTTAACAATAGGTACTCCTGTTTGAGTACTGTTGGGGGGGACAGCTTACCCGGGGGAAGCGACAGTGGCCGTGCCTCCGGCACAGAGTCTGGCCCTGTAGCTCGGAAGGGTAGGGCAAGGAAGAGGAGGGCAGTTGTGATAGGGGACTCGATAGTAAGGGGGTCAGATAGGCGATTCTGTGGACGCAGTCCAGAGACCCGGATGGCAGTTTGCTTCCCTGGTGCCAGGGTCCGGGATATTTCTGATCGTGTCCAAGATATCCTGAAGTGGGAGGGTGAGGAGCCAGAGGTCGTGGTACATATAGGTACCAATGACATAGGTAGGAAAAGGGATGAGGTCCTGAAAGGAGAATATAGGGAGCTAGGAAGGGAGTTGAGAAAAAGGACCACAAAGGTAGTAATCTCGGGATTACTGCCTGTGCCACGCGACAGTGAGAGTAGGAATGCGATGAGGTGGAGGATAAATGCGTGGCTGAGGGATTGGAGCAGGGGGCAGGGATTCAAGTCTTTGGATCATTGGGACCTCTCTTGGTGCAGGCGTGACCTGTACAAAAAGGACGGGTTACACTGGAATCCTAGGGGGACCAATATCCTGGCAGGGAGGTTAGCGAGGGCTACTGAGGTGACTTTAAACTAGAATGGTTGGGGGGTGGGAATCAAATTAAAGAGGCTAGGCGTGAGGAGGTTAGTTCACAACAGGGGGATGGGAACCAGTGCAGGGAGACAGAGGGGTGTAAAGTGAGGGTAGAAGCAAAAAGTACTAAGGAGAAAAGTAAAAGTGGCAGGCCAACAAATCCAGGGCAAGCATCAAAAAGGGCCACTTTTCAGCATAATTGTATAAGGGCTAAGAGAGTTGTAAAAGAGCGCCTGAAGGCTTTGTGTGTCAATGCAAGGAGCATTTGTAATAAGGTGGATGAATTGAAAGTGCAGATTGTTATTAATGATTATGATATAATTGGGATCACAGAGACATGGCTCCAGGGTGACCAGGGATGGGAGCTCAACGTTCAGGGATATTCAATATTCAGGAGGGGTAGACATGAAGGAAGGGGAGGTGGGGTGGCGTTGCTGGTTAAAGAAGAGATTAACGCAATAGAAAGGAAGGACATAAGCTGGGAAGATGTGGAATCGATATGGGTAGAGCTGCGTAACACTAAGGGGCAGAAGACGCTGGTGGGAGTTGTGTACAGGCCACTTAACAGTAGTAGTGAGGTCGGAGATGGTATTAAACAGGAAATTAGAAATGTGTGCAATAAAGGAACAGCAGTTATAATGGGTGACTTCAATCTACATGTAGATTGGGTGAACCAAATTGGTAAAGGTGCTGAGGAAGAGGATTTCTTGGAATGTATGCGGGATGGTTTTTTGAACCAACATGTCGAGGAACCAACTAGAGAGCAGGCTATTCTGGACTGGGTTTTGAGCAATGAGGAAGGGTTAATTAGCAATCTTGTCGTGAGAGGCCCCTTGGGTAAGAGTGACCATAATATGGTGGAATTCTTCATTAAGATGGAGAGTGACATAGTTAATTCAGAAACAAAGGTTCTGAACTTAAAGAGGGGTAACTTTGAAGGTATGAGACGTGAATTAGCTAAGATAGACTGGCAAATGACACTTAAAGGATTGATGGTGGATATGCAATGGCAAGCATTTAAAGGTTGCATGGATGAACTACAACAATTGTTCATCCCAGTTTGGCAAAAGAATAAATCAAGGAAGGTAGTGCACCCGTGGCTGACAAGAGAAATTAGGGATAGTATCAATTCCAAAGAAGAAGCATACAAATTAGCCAGAAAAAGTGGCTCACCTGAGGACTGGGAGAAATTCAGAGTTCAGCAGAGGAGGACAAAGGGCTTAATTAGGAAGGGGAAAAAAGATTATGAGAGAAAACTGGCAGGGAACATAAAAACTGACTGTAAAAGCTTTTATAGATATGTAAAAAGGGAAAGACTGGTAAAGACAAATGTAGGTCCCCTACAGACAGAAACAGGTGAATTGATTATGGGGAGCAAGGACATGACAGACCAATTGAATAATTACTTTGGTTCTGTCTTCACTAAGGAGGACATAAATAATCTTCCAGAAATAGTAGGGGACAGAGGGTCCAGTGAGATGGAGGAACTGAGTGAAATACATGTTATTAGGGAAGTGGTGTTAGGTAAATTGAAGGGATTGAAGGCAGATAAATCCCCAGGGCCAGATGGTCTGCATCCTAGAGTGCTTAAGGAAGTAGCCCAAGAAATAGTGGATGCATTAGTGATAATTTTTCAAAACTCGTTAGATTCTGGACTAGTTCCTGAGGATTGGAGGGTGGCTAATGTAACCCCACTTTTTAAAAAAGGAGGGAGAGAGAAACCGGGGACTTATAGACCGGTTAGCCTAACGTCGGTGGTGGGGAAACTGCTGGAGTCAGTTATCAAAGATGTGATAACAGCACATTTGGAAAGCGGTGAAATCATCGGACAAAGTCAGCATGGATTTGTGAAAGGAAAATCATGTCTGACGAATCTCATAGAATTTTTTGAGGATGTAACTAGTAGAGTGGATAGGGGAGAGCCAGTGGATGTGGTATATTTGGATCTTCAAAAGGCTTTTGACAAGGTCCCACACAGGAGATTAGTGTGCAAACTTAAAGCACACGGTATTGGGGGTAAGGTATTGATGTGGATGGAGAATTGGTTAGCAGACAGGAAGCAAAGAGTGGGAATAAACGGGACCTTTTCAGAATGGCAGGCGGTGACTAATGGGGTACCGCAAGGCTCAGTGCTGGGACCCCAGTTGTTTACAATATATATTAATGACTTGGATGAGGGAATTAAATGCAGCATCTCCAAGTTTGCGGATGACACGAAGCTGGGTGGCAGTGTTAGCTGTGAGGAGGATGCTAAGAGGATGCAGAGTGACTTTGATAGGTTGGGTGAGTGGGCAAATTCATGGCAGATGCAATTTAATGTGGATAAATGTGAAGTTATCCACTTTGGTGGCAAAAATAGGAAAACAGATTATTATCTGAATGGTGGCCGATTAGGAAAACGGGAGGTGCAACGAGACCTGGGTGTCATTATACACCAGTCATTGAAAGTGGGCATGCAGGTACAGCAGGCGGTGAAAAAGGCGAATGGTATGCTGGCATTTATAGCGAGAGGATTTGAGTACAGGAGCAGGGAGGTACTACTGCAGTTGTACAAGGCCTTGGTGAGACCACACCTGGAGTATTGTGTGCAGTTTTGGTCCCCTAATCTGAGGAAAGACATCCTTGCCATAGAGGACACACAGAGAGTGGTGAATCTGTGGAATTCTCTGCCACAGGAAACAGTTGAGGCCAGTTCATTGGCTATATTTAAGAGGGAGTTAGATATGGCCCTTGTGGCTACGGGGATCAGGGAGTATGGAGGGAAGGCTGGGGCGGGGTTCTGAGTTGGATGATCAGCCATGATCATAATAAATGGCGGTGCAGGCTCGAAGGGCCGAATGGCCTACTCCTGCACCTACTTTCTATGTTTCTATGTTTCTATGTGCTGGATAACCTGCAAGTGTTGCCACATTTCTAGCACCAACAATAGACAACAGATATAATCATAATCATAGTCATAGTCATACTTTATTGATCCCGAGGGAAATTGGTTTTCATTACAGTTGCACCATAAATAATTAAATAGTAATAAAACCATAAATAGTTAAATAGTAGTGTGTAAATTATGTCAGGAAATAAGTCCAGGACCGTCCTGTTGGCTCAGGATGTCTGACCCTCCAAGGGAGGAGTTGTAAAGTTTGATGGCCACAGGCAGGAATGACTTCCTATGATGCTCTGTGCTGCATCTCGGTGGAATGAGTCTCTGGCTGAATGTACTCCTGTGCCCACCCAGTACATTATGTAGTGGATGGGAGACATTGTCCAAGATGGCATGCAACTTGGACAGCATCCTCTTTTCAGACACCACCGTCAGAGAGTCCAGTTCCATCCCCACAACATCACTGGCCTTACAAATGAGTTTGTTGATTCTGTTGGTGTCTGCTACCCTCAGCCTGCTGCCCCAGCACACAACAGCAAACATGATAGCACTGGCCACCACAGACTCGTAGAACATCCTGAGCATCGTCCGGCAGATGTTAAAGGACCTCATTCTCCTCAGGAAATAGAGATGGCTCTGACCCTTCTTGTAGACAGCCTCAGTGTTCTTTGACCAGTCCAGTTTATTGTCAATTCGTATCCCCATATATTTGTAATCCTCCACCATGTCCACACTGACCCCCTGGATGGAAACAGGGGTCACCGGTACCTTAGCTCTCCTCAGGTCCACCACCAGCTCCTTAGTCTTTTTCACATTAAGCTGCAGATAATTCTGCTCGCACCATGTGACAAAGTTTCCTACCGTAGCCCTGTACTCAGCCTCATCTCCCTTGCTGATGCATCCAACTATGACAGAGTCATCCAAAAACTTCTGAAGATGACAAGACTCTGTGCAGCAATTGAAGTCCGAGGAGTAAATGGTGAAGAGAAAGGGAGACGAGACAGTCCCCTGTGGAGCCCCAGTGCTGCTGATCACTCTGTCGGACGCACAGTGTTGCAAGCACACGTACTGTGGTCTGCCAGTCAGGTAATCAAGAATCCATGATACCAGGGGAGCATCCACCTGCATCGCTGTCAGCTTCTCCCCCAGCAGAGCAGGGCGGATGGTGTTGAACGCACTGGAGAAGTCAAAAAACATGACCCTCACAGTGCTCGCTGGCTTGTCCAGGTGGGCATAGACACGGTTCAGCAGGTAGACGATGGCATCCTCAACTCCTAGTCGGGGCTGGTAGGCGAACTGGAGGGGATCTAAGTGTGGCCTGACCATAGGCCGGAGCAGCTCCAGAACAAGTCTCTCCAGGGTCTTCATGATGTGGGAGGTCAGTGCCACCGGTCTGTAGCCATTGAGGCCGCTGGGGTGCGGCATCTTCGGCACAGGGACGAGGCAGGACATCTTCCACAACACAGGAACCCTCCGGAGCCTCAGGCTCAGGTTGAATACATGGCGAAGTACTCCACATAGCTGAGGGGCACAGGCTTTGAGCACCCTGGTACTGACACCATCCGGTCCCGCAGTCTTGCTTGGGTTGAGACGTTTCAGCTGTCTTCTCACCTGTTCAGCTGTGAAGCCCACCGTGGTGGTTTCGTGTGGGGAAGGGGTATAGTCATGAGAGCAGGGTGGGGGAACTGTGAGGAGGGGTAGGAGGGGAGAGTGGAATATGTGTTGGTTGGGAGCCGACAACAGATGACTCATGTGGGGGATGAGCAGGGGTCACAATGTCAAATCTGTTAAAGAACAGGTTAAGTTCGTTGGTCCTGTCCACACTGCTTTCAGCTCCTCTGTTGCTAGTTTGCTGAAACCCAGTGATGGTCCTCATCCCACTCCAGACCTCTCTCATGTTGTTCTGCTGGAGTTTCCACTCAAGCTTCCTCCTGTACCTGTCTTCACATTAGGTGCAGGAGTAGGCCATTCGGCCCTTCGAGCCAGCACTGCCATTTACTGTGATCGTGGCTGATCATCCACAATCAGTACCCCGTTCCTGCCTTCTCCCCATATCCCTTGACTCCGCTATCATTAAGAGCTCTATCTAACTCTTTCTTGAAAGCATCCAGAGAATTGGCCTCCACTGCCTTCTGAGGCAGAATATTCCACTGATCCACAGCTCTCTGGGTGAAGAAGTTTTTCCTCAACTCCGTTCTAAATGGCCTACCCCTTATTCTCAAATTGTGGCCTCTGGTTTTGGACTCCCCCAACATCAGGAACATGTTTCCTGCCTCTAGCGTGTCCAATCCCTTAATAATCTTATATGTTTCAATCAGATCCCGCTCATCCTTCTAAATTCCAGAGTATACAAGCCCAGTCGCTCCAATCTTTCAACATATGACAGTCCCGCCATCCCGGGAATTAACCTCGTGAACCTACGCTGCACTCCCTCAATAGCAAGAATGTCCTTCCTCAAACTTGGAGACTAAAACTGTACACAATACTCCAGGTGTGGTCTCACCAGGGCCCTGTACAACTGCAGAAGGACCTCTCTGCTCCTATACTCAACTCCCCTTGTTATGAAGGCCAGCATGCCATTAGCTTTCTTCACTGCCTGCTGTACCTGTATGCTTACTTTCAGTGACTGATGAACAAGGACACCCAGATCTCTTTGTACTTTCCCTTTTCCTAACTTGACACCATTCAAAATAGCATGCCCGTAATGTACGCCAGGGGCGGGAATTGAACCTGGGTCACTGGTGCTGCAATGGCATTATGCTAACCGCCAAGCTAATGTGCCACCCAACTTTAAGGCCTCTGTTGCAGATCTATAAAACTTTAGTTAGACCACACTTGGACTATTGTGTTCAGTTCTGGTCCCCTCATTGTAAGAAGGATGTGGAAGCTTTAGGGAGGGCACGGAGGAGATTTGCCAGGATACTGACTGGATTGGAGAGCATATCTTGTGAGGATAAGCAAAATGAGTTAGGGCTTTTATTATCTTGGTACACTTTTATCAAGTAAATTCTCATTAGGTTCACAAAAATGTTTCAGGAATTGAAAGGTTTATCATATGAGGAGCATTTGATAGCTCTGGGCCTGTACTCATTCGAATTCAGAATGAGGGAGGATCTCATTGAAGCATATTGTATAGGCCTCAGTAAAGTGGATGTGGAGAGATTGATTACTATGGTGGGGGAGTCTAGGACCAGAGGGTACAGCCTCAGAATAGAGGGACATCCATTTAGAACAGAGAAGATGAGGAATTTCTTTAGCCAGAGGGTGGTGAATCCGTGGAATTCTTTACCTCAGGTGACTGTGGAGGCCAAGTCATTGCGTATATTTAAGGCAGAGGTTGATAGTCTCTTGATTGGTCAGGGCATGAAGGGATAAGGGGAGAAGGCAGGAGATTGGGGTTGAGAAGGAAATGGATCAGCCATGATGAAATGGCGGAGCAGACTCAATGGGCCAAATGGCCTAATTCTGCTCCTTTATCTTATGGTGTTATGGTCTCCTCACCCTTTGGAGAGTCTCTTAAATGTCCCTTACGTACTTGCCTCTACAAATGTCCCTGACAAGATGGCTCACAAATCTACCACTCTCTATGTAAAAACCTGCTTCTAACATTGCCCTCATACCTTCCTCCAATCACATTAAATTTATACCCCCTCGTATTAGCCAATATATTAGGAATTGGACAGTGTTGGGTGTGTGGAACACATTGCCAAGAGTGGTGGTAGAGGAAGATACATTTAGGAGACTCTTAGATGGGCACATGGGTGATAGAAAAATGGAGAGTCATATAAGAGAGAAGGATTAGATTGATGTTGGAATAGGTAAAAGATTGGCCCAAACTTGTGGGCTGAAGACCCTGCACTGTGCTGTACCGTTCTATCTAAATGCTTCTTAAATGATGCTATTATATATTTGACCAATGGTCATTTTTGTTTGGGATTTGGGAGCAGAGAAAAGCTCAATATTTGGTGAAAAACACTTAACTCTGGGAGAATTGCGAGTCAGGAAGTGTAAAACTTGCCTTTTCTTTCTGTAGAGAATCAGAACATCTGGACTCCTCCTGTTGGAGACAATTCTTGGAGGATCTATCCTGCTTCACTTTCCCGTAAGTACCCAGGAAAATACCTGTTCATGAATGCAAAACCGTGAAAATAAAACAACCAGCTTTGCCGGTTCTGCCCCTTCTCATTCACCACCTCAATCATTAGGCAGAATCTATTCCCCTCTCCCTGATATCCCCTCTTCATTAAATATTTAAAAGGATTCAAAGATTTGAAATACATTTATTATCGAAGTATGTATGCAGTATACAACCCTGAGATTCGTCTCCCCACAGACAGCCATGAAACAAAGAAACACCGTGGAACCTGTTCAAAGAAAACATCAAACATCCAATGTGCAATAAAAAAGAGCAATTTGTGCAAACAACAAACAAAGAATGAAAAACACACAGAACATAAAACATCAAATGACAGAGTCCTTGAAACGGTCCAGGGACATTCGGTTTGGTTCAGTTCAGTTCAATTTTCCATTGACTGCAGAGCCACAGAGTCAGTCCACCCCGATCGAAATTGCACAAAATAGCAATTAAAAAAAGGAGTAACCAGAAACCAGAAACACATCATAACATGAACTACAGAGTCCAACCCACAAACCTTGTCCAAGACCCAAGTCTCTGGCACCATCCTTCGACAGCAGTGAGAGGGAGCGAGAGATCGGTCAAATGCCGACAACTTCCTCCAGCAGTAGCCAGTGACCCACACCACCGAGGACCTAGGACATGCCCTCCTCTCATTACTACCATCAGCAGGGAGGTACAGGAGTCCAAACACATACTTAACATTTTAGGAACGGCAGTTATGAACGGCAGTGATAACAAACTTGAAAACAACAGGAAGATTTTCAGAGACTCTGTTTTCAAAGCTATGCAAGCCCTGAGAGGAAAGACTTTATGTCATTCTGTCTTCATCATCATCATCATTATGTACTGTGTCGTAGGACGTAGGTGATCAGGGTCTCATGACCATAATTGGTCTTGACAAATTTTTCTACAGAAGTGGTTTACCATCGCCTTCTTCTGGGCAGTGTCTTTACAAGGTGGGTGACCCCCAGCCATTATCAATACCCTTCAGAGATTGTCTGCCTGGCATCAGTGGCCACATCACCGGGTGCTTGTACGACCGTCCACAACCTGATCCCACGGCTTCACGTGACCCTGATCGGGGGGCTAAGCAGGTGCTACACCTTGCCCGAGGGTGACCTGCGGCTAGTGGAGGGAAGGAGCACCTTACACCTCCTTTGGTGTCCAACCTGCCACCCCTACTCTGTCCTGTGGGTTTTAAGCATCTTCAAACTCTTTCACCTCCTGCTACAAGAGGAAATATCCTCACACATCCACTCTGTCAAGAGCCCTGAGTATCTTACATACTTCAATGAATTTCAATCTCATTCTTCCAAATTCCAGTAGATACAACACACACAAAATGCTGGAAGAGCTCAGCAGATCAGGAAAGGCATTTATGGAAAGGAATAAAGAGTTGCTATTTCCGACCGAGACCCTTTGCCCTGATGAAGGGTCTCAGCCCAAAACGCCAACTCTTTATTCTTCTCCACAGATGTTGCATGACCCGCTGAGTTCCTCCAGCACTTTGTGCATGTTGTAAATCTGCGCAATCAGGTTCCCACCCGCTTCACCACACCCCGGTCTGAATGCACCACATCTGATCTCACAACCTGATCTTGCACCTGCAAACCTTTGGACAACTGGTCCCAATCTGCCCAGAACCTTTATCAAAGTAAATGTATTATCAAAGTACATATATGTCACCATATACTACCCCAAGATTCATTTTCTTGTGGGCATACTCAATAAATCTATAGAATAATAACCATAACGGTAACAGTGAAGGACTGCCCGACTAGGGTGTTCAACCAGAGTGCAGAACACAACAAACAGTGCAAATACAAAAAGAAGTTATCCCCTCTGGTTCAAGAGTCTGACGGTTGAGGGGTGGTAACTGTTCCTGAACCTGGTGGTGTGGGTTCTGAGGCTCCTGTACCTCCTTCCTGATGGCTGAGGGGTAATAACTGTTCCTGAACCTGGTGGTGTGGGTTCTGAGGCTCCTGTACCTCCTTCCTGATGGCTGAGGGGTAATAACTGTTCCTGAACCTGGTGATGTGAGTCCTGAGGCTCCTGTACCTCCTTCCTGATGGCTGAGGGGTGGTAACTGTTCCTGAACCTGGTGGTGTAGGTCCTGAGGCTCCTGTACCTCCTTCCTGATGGTTGAGGGGTAATAACTGTCCCTGAACCTGGTGGTGTGAGTTCTGAGGCTCCTGTACCTCCTTCCTGATGGTTGAGGGGTAGTAACTGTTCCTGAACCTGGTGATGTGAGTCTTGAGGCTCCTGTACCACTTTCTTGGTGGCAGCAGAGAGAAGACAGCATGTCCTGGGAGATGGGGGTCCCTGATGATGGATGCTGCTTTCCTGCAACAGCATTTCATGTAGATGTGCTCAAAGGTTGGGAGGGATATTCCATTCAAGGGCTATGGTGTTTCCATACCAGGCTGTGTTGCAGCCAGTCAATATCTCTCTGCTCCATGTCTATAGAAGTCTGTTAAAGTTTTAGATGTCTCTCAAAACACTTTATCAATGTGGATGTAAGGGCTACTGGGCAATAATCACCATGCTCTTCTTGGGCACCGATATAATTGAAGCCTGCTGTAAGCAGGTGGTTACCACACACTGCCAAAGGAAGAGGTTAAAGATCTCAGTGAAAACACCAGCCAGTTGATAGAATCGCTCCTCAAAGAAGGAGAAAACATAACCCAACATGCTGTCTCTTTGGTAGACCTTTCTGAGATCTTCTGCCCAGCTGTTCAAAGCCTACAACCCTGCAAATATCTGATCCCCATAACCTGTGCAAACACAACAAATATTGCAAGAAAATAAATGAAAAGTCATGAGCTGTCTTTTTATATTATGAAGGTGACCACACTTCATTGGCTGAGAACTTCATTGTCATTGTCTACATTTGTCCATGTATATTTCATGCCAATTTAAGTTTTGTCATGGTTCCAGGGAAGGGCAGAACATCAAGGGGATGCCTTGTAAGGCATGAAAATGCCCGACACAAGCCTCTCATGGTCTGAGTCGATGTTCCCTCCTTCCCCATGGTTCCAACTGAAAAGCAGCAGGCATCCTAGTTTCAGCACTCCAATTCTCCAGAGTATGGCTATCTGCTGCTGTCCCTTTAAGACTCAGACTGCCAATTATTGCCTGTCACCTTCCTTCATGGAAAGTCTGTACTTAAAGGCCTCGGGCTGAGCACTCAGTGCTCAATTGTAAGAGTTCCATTTCTCGTGCCACTGTTTGTCATTTGTGTTGTCTTGTTTATTTCGAGTCTCATGACAACTTTAGGTTAAGTTATGTTCATCATGTTTGAAGTGGAGAGGCTTGACAGATCCCAGGAGTGATGTTGTCTGGAGCTTAGATGCTGGTAGGGTCATCCATGGTGGTAAGGTCAAGTGGGATCCCATATCTGTATTGCAGTAGCACTTACATTCACAGTGATGAAGTGTTTTGAGAGATTGGTGATGAAACATATTAATCCTCCCTGAGGAGTGACCTGGATCCACTCCAATTTGCCTACTGGAGCAACAGATCCACAGCAGAAGCCATCTCACTGGCTCTTCACTCAATCCTGGAACATCTGGACGGCGAAGATGCATACATCAGGATGCTCTGTATCAATTACAGCTCTGCGCTCAACATTATTATCTCCTCAAAACTAATCAATAAGTTCCTAGACCTAGGCCTCAACCCCTCCTTGTGCAATTAGATCCTGGATTTCCTCACTTGCAGACCCCAGTCAGCTCAGGTTGGCAACAACATCTCCTCAATCTCCATCAGCACAGGAGCACCACAAGGTTGTGTGATTATCCCCCCTGCTCTGCTCTCCTCATGCTTATGACTGTGTGGCTAAGTACAGCTCCAATGCTATAATTAAATTTGCTGATGACACCACTGTCGTTGGCTGGATCAAAGGTGGTGATGAATCAGCTATAGGAGGAAGATTGAGAATCTGACTGAATGGTGCCACAACAACGTCAGCAAAACCAAAGAATTGGCTACTGATGATAGGAGAAGGAAACCAGAGGTCCATGAGCCAGTCCTCATCAGGGATAGAGGTGGAGAGGGTCAGCAAATTTAAATTCCTCGGTGTTATCATTTCAGAGAACCTGTCCTGGGTCCAGCACCGAAGTGCCATTATAAACAAGGTGTAGCAGCACCTCTACTTTCTTAGAAGCTTGTAGAGACTCTAAAACTTTGACAAACAGATGTGTGGAGAGTATACCTCTTCACTGTGAAGGAACTGCCCTGCGCTGTGTCACTAAATTAATAAATAAAATAAATAAACACCATACTCAATTAAGTGATTGTACTACTACTACCATGCTTGTAACAAGTGCAACAAGTGAATTTATACCTCAGATAAGTGTGTCTATGTCAATAAACTTGAACTTGAGAACTTCTTAGTGGGGCCAAAAACTGCTCTCCTCAGTGGAAACTCTGATCCACTTTGTTACTGTCCAGTGCCAGGTCCTTGAATGTGGTCTGGTGTCTTTGAACCATTTTGGAAGTACAATAATGCATAAGCAATTACACCATCACTGATTCAGTCCACCGGTGAGAACCTTCCCTTGTACATGGTTGACAGATGGCTCAGTCTAAATTTGGAAGCAAATTTACATGTTTGACGCATCTAATAATAATTGCTCACTTGTGGCATCTCATTTCCCATCCAGGATTAGTCAGTATTATTTTTAACTGTTAAAGCTGCAATTTCACTAACTCACCTCAGACTGAAATGGTGTAGAAATGGCTTTGACTAATGATTAACACAAGAAATTCTGCAGATGCTGGAAATCTAGAGCAACACACACAAAATGCTAGAGGAACACAGCAGGTCAGACAGCATCTATAGAAAGTAATAAACAGTCAACTTTTTGGCCCAAGACCCTTTATCGGGACTGGAAAGGAAGGGGCAGAAACCAGAATAAGAAGTGGGGGGAAAGGAAGGGGTATGAATTGGCAGGTGATAGGTGAGACTAGTAAGGGGGAAGGTAGGTGGCTAGGTGACAAGGATGAGGTTAGAAGATGGGAGGTGATAGGTGGAAGAGGTAAAGGGCTAAAGAAGGCTCTGGCGAGAACGGGCAGGGGCCAGGGTAGGTTCCAGTAAGTTTTTTTTTTGTTCAGATTGTTTTAGAGTAGAGAGAATACCAGGCAGGATGTTGGAATGCTCCTCTTGCAGGATGTGGGAAGTCAGGGAGCCCTCCGGTGTCCCTGACAACCACACCTGCAAGAAGTGCATCCAGCTGCAGCTCCTAACAAACCGCGTTAGGGAACTGGAGCAGGAGCTGGATGACCTGCAGATCATTCGGGAGAATGAGGAGATTATAGATAGTAGCTACAGGGAGGTAGTTACGCCAAAGGAGCAGAGGACAGGAAATTGGGTCACTGTCAGGCGAGGGAAGGGGAAAGGGCAGGCAGAGCAGGGTTCCCCTGTGGCCATTCCCCTCAGCAACAAGTATACCGCATTGGATACTGTTGGGGGGGATGACTTACCTGGGACAAGCTGCAGTAGCCGGATCTCTGGCACTGAGTCTGGCTCTGCAATGCAGAAGGGAGGGTGGAAAAAGAGGAGAGCAGTAGTGATAGGGGATTCGATAGTTAGAGGTGCAGATAGGAGGTTCTGTGGTCGTGACAGAGAATCCAGGATGGTTTGTTGCCTCCCAGGTGCCAGGGTCAAGGATGTCTCTGATCGATTGCATGACATTCTGAAGTGGGAAGGTGATCAGCCAGATGTCGTGG
Organism: Mobula birostris; assembly: GCF_030028105.1. NCBI lineage: Eukaryota > Metazoa > Chordata > Chondrichthyes > Myliobatiformes > Myliobatidae > Mobula > Mobula birostris. The sequence continues at coordinate 12,774,208 of NC_092402.1, read as the reverse complement.
TGCACATCGGTACCAATGACATAGCAAGGAAGAGTGAGGAGGTCCTGGACAGTGAGTATAGAGAGCTTGGTAGGAAGTTGAAAAGCAGGACCTCGAGGGTGGTAATCTCAGGATTCCTACCTGTGCTACATGCCAGTGAGGGTAGGAATAGGATGCTCTGGAGGATGAACAAGTGGCTGAGGAACTGGTGTAGGGGGCAGGGTTTCAGATTTCAGGATCATTGGGACCTCTTCTGGGGCAGGTGGGACCTGTACAAGAGAGACGGGTTACACTTGAACTACAAGGGGACCAATATCCTTTCAGGGAGGTTTGTTAGTGCTATTGGGGAGGCTTTAAACTAGATTTGCAGGGGGATGGGAACCAGAGTGCCAGAGCTGACAGTGTGCCTGGGGTGAAAATAAATGATGTTGAAAGTTTAAGCAAATCTGCTGATAGAAAGGTTGTGAGTGGTGGTAAAAATCTTCTGAGGTGTACATATTTCAATGCTAGGAGTATTGCGGGGAAGGCGGATGAGTTGAGGGCGTGGATTGACACGTGGAATTATGATGTTGTAGCAATTAGTGAAACTTGGCTACAGGAGGGGCAGGACTGGCAGCTTAATATTCCAGGGTTGCGATGTTTCAGATGTGATCGAGGCAGAGGAATGAAAGGTGGGGAAGTAGCATTGCTTGTTAGGGAAAATATTACAGCAGTGCTCAGGCAGGACAGATTAGAGGGCTTGTCTACTGAGTCCTTATGGGTGGAGCTGAGAAACAGGAATGGTATGGCCACATTAGTGGGATTGTATTACAGACTGCCCAATAGTCAGCGAGAATTGGAGGAGCAAATCTGCAGAGAGATAGCAGGCAACTGCAGGAAACATAAAGTTGTGGTGGTAGGGGATTTTAATTTTCCACACATTGATTGGGACTCCCATACTGTTAGGGGTCTAGATGGTTTAGAGTTTGTAAAATGTGTTCAGGAAAGTTTTCTAAATCAATATATAGAGGGACCAACTAGAGGGGATGCAATATTGGATCTCCTGTTAGGAAACGAATTAGGGCAAGTGACAGAAGTCTCTGTAGGGGAGCACTTTGGTTCCAGTGATCATAACACCATTAGTTTCAACTTGATCATGGACAAGGATAGATCTGGTCCTAGGGTTGAGGTTCTGAACTGGAAGAAGGCCAAATTTGAAGAAATGAGAAAGGATCTAAAAAGCGTGGATTGGGACAGGTTGTTCTCTGGCAAGGATGTGATCGGTAAGTGGGAAGCCTTCAAAGGAGAAATTTTGAGAGTGCAGAGCTTGTATGTTCCTGTCAGGATTAAAGGCAAAGTGAATAGGAATAAGGAACCTTGGTTCTCAAGGGATATTGCAACTCTGATAAAGAAGAAGAGAGAGTTGTATGACATGTATAGGAAACAGGGAGTAAATAAGGTGCTTGAGGAGTATAAAAAGTGCAAGAAAATACTTAAGAAGGAAATCAGGAGGGCTAAAAGAAGACATGAGGTTGCCTTGGCAGTCAAAGTGAAGGATAATCCAAAGAGCTTTTACAGGTATATTAAGAGTAAAAGGATTGTTAGGGATAAAATTGGTCCTCTTGAAGATCAGAGTGGTTGGCTATGTGTGGAACCAAAAGAAATGGGGGAGATCTTAAATGGGTTTTTTGCATCTGTATTTACTAAGGAAACTGACATGAAGTCTATGGAATTAAGGGAAACAAGTAGTGAGATCATGGAAACTGTACAGATTGAAAAGGAGGAGGTGCTTGCTATCTTGAGGAAAATTAAAGTGGATAAATCCCCAGGACCTGACGGGGTATTCCCTTGGACCTTGAAGGAGACTGGTGCTGAAATTGCAGTGACCCTGGCGGATATAGTTAAAATGTCGGTGTCTATGGGTGAGGTGCCGGAGGATTGGAGAATGGCTCATGTTGTTCTGTTGTTTAAAAAAGGATCGAAAAGTAATCCAGGAAACTATAGGCCAGTAAGTTTGATGTTGGTAGTGGGTAAGTTAATGGAGGGAGCACTAAGAGACAGAATCTACAAGCATTTGGATAGACAGGGACTTATTAGGGAGAGCCAACATGGCTTTGTGCGTGGTAGGTCATGTTTGGCCAATCTATTGGAGTTTTTCGAGGAGGTTAGCAGGAAATTGGATGAAGGGAAGGCAGTGGATGTTGTCTACATGGACTTCAGTAAGGCCTTTGACAAGGTCCTGCATGGGAGGTTAGTTAGGAAAATTCAGTCGCTAGATATACATGGAGAGGTGGTAAATCGGATTAGACATTGGCTCAATGGAAGAAGCCACAGAGTGGTAGTGGAGGATTGCTTCTCTGTGTGGAGGCCTGTGACTAGCGGTGTGCCACAGGGATCAGTGCTGGGTCCATTGTTATTTGTCATCTATATCAATGATCTGGATGATAATGTGGTAAATTGGCTCAGCAAATTTGCTGATGATACAAAGATTGGAGGTGTAGTGGACAGTGAGGAAGGTTTTCAAAGCTTGCAGAGGGACTTGGACCAGCTGGAAAGTGGGCTGAAAAATGGCAGATGGAGTTTAATATAGACAAGTGTGAGGTATTTGGAAGGACAAACCAAGGTAGAACATATAGGGTAAATGGTAAGGCACTGAGGAGTGCAGTAGAACAGAGGGATCTGGGAATACAGATACAAAATTCCCTAAAGGTGGTGTCACAGGTAGATAGGGTCGTAAAGAGAGCTTTTGGTACATTGGCCTTTATTAATCAAAGTATTGAGTATAAGAGCTGGAATGTTATGATGAGGCTGAATCCGGAGTATTGTGTTCAGTTTTGGTCACCAAATTACAGAAAGGATATTAATAATGTTGAAAGAGTGCAGAGAAGGTTTACAAGGATGTTGCCGGGACTTGAGAAACTCAGTTACAGAGAAAGGTTGAATAGGTTAGGACTTTATTCCCTGGAGCGTAGAAGAATGAGGGGAGATTTGATAGAGGTATATAAAATTATGATGGGTATAGATAGAGTGAATGCAAGCAGGCTTTTTCCACTGAGGCAAGGGGAGAAAAAAACCAGAGGACATGGGTTAAGGGTGAGGGGGAAAAGTTTAAAGGGAACATTAGGGGGGGGGCTTCTTCACACAGAGAGTGGTGGGAGTATGGAATGAGCTGCCAGACGAGGTGGTAAATGCGGGTTCTTTTTTAACATTTAAGGATAAATTGGACAGATACATGGATGGGAGGTGTATGGAGGGATATGGTCCATGTGCAGGTCAGTGGGACTAGGCAGAAAATGGTTTGGCACAGCCAAGAAGGGCCAAAAGGCCTGTTTCTGTGCTGTAGTTTTTCTATGGTTTCTAGGATGGAATCTGATCGGAAAGCACAGTGGACCATGGAAGGAAGGAATAATAAATCTTCTGGCTCCCTTTTTACTCATTCACTTCTCCTCACCTGCCCATCACCTCCCTCTGATGCCCTTCCTCCTTTCCTTTCTCCCATGGTCCACTCTCCTCTCCTGTCAGATTCCTTCTTCTTCAGTCCTTTACCTTTTTCCACCTATCACCTCCCAGCTTCTTACTTCATCCCCTTTTCCCCCAACCACACACATTTCCCCTCTGTTGACCTCACCTATCACCGGCCAGTTTAAACTCCTCCCCTTCTCTCCCCCCACCCACTTTCTTACGCTGACTTTGTCCCCCTTCCTTTCCAGCACTAGTGAAGGATCTCAGCCTGAAATGTCAACTCTCCATAGATGCTGCCTGACCTGCTGAGTTCCTCCAGCATTTTACGAGACTATTTCTCTTCCCTATTTTCCAATTCATTTTCTTCTGACAGTGTTGTGAATGGGTACAGTTCACCCCCCCGCCCCCAGTAATGCATTTTTAAGAGTTTGCAATAGGCACACTATATTATGTACTGCTCTGGTCACACTGATACAGAAGAGATGTCATTAAGCTGGAAAGAGTGCAACAAAGATTTATGAGGCTGTTATATCTTTCACAATTTTATAAACTTCTGTCAGGTGCCTTTCAACCTCTGACGCTCCAATGGAAGCAGTCCAAATTTGTCCAACCTTTCCTTATAGCTAATACTCTCTAATCCAGTCAGCATCCTGGTTAACCTCTTCTGCACCCTCTCCAAAGCCACCACATTCTTCCTGTAATGGGGTGACCAGAACCTCACTGTAGCATAGCAGATAGTGCGATGTTATTACAGCTCGGGGCTTCAGAGTTCAATTCCCGTGCCATCCGTAAGGAGCTTGTACGTCTGTCCCATGGCTGCATGGATTTCCTCCGGGTGCTCTGGTTTCCTCCCACAGTCCAGAAACGTACCGGTTAGTAGGTTAATTGGTCATTGTAAATTGTTCTACAATAAGGCTAATGTTAAATCGGTGGATTGCTAGGCCGGAGGGGCCTATTCTGTGCCGTACGTCTACATAAAAAAATGTACACGATACTGCAAACATGCCTAATAGCATGACCAAATGTTTCAGGTCCAGGTTAACATATGTTCTTGTGTTTGTCCACCAGGTAATTATCCTGTATTTCGAGCCCAGTGTTTTTCGGTGTGTCCTGCTGCGATGGGTGCGAATGCTGGGCTTTGTCATCACCTATGGAACCATAGCCTTAAAGATTTACAGGTACATGTGCTTTGTATGACTGAGAATTGCTCATCTGGATAAGTCCATAAGATATAGGAGCGGAATTAGGCCATTCGGCCCATCTAGTCTGCTCTGTCTTTCCATTATGGTTGATTTACTATCTGTTAATGCTCAAACAACAAAGACAAGTTTTTCTTTCACTTAAGCAACTTTACTTTCAACGTCTCCATTCAATACATAAGGGCTGCTACCTTTTATCCCCACAATACTCATGTTTTCCCCAGCGCACATGCGCATAACAGGGAAAGTGCACGTGCTTACTTAATAATTACATTGCTCAAGTGAACAGAACTCAACAATCTCCCATCTTTTTTATGTATACATTAAAAAAAATTAAAGACAATTCCCGTGGCTTAACAATTGGAGAGGTGTTCTTTTCATGAAATTCTGCACCCTTTTTTCTCCAAACTTACCTTTGCTCATTGTGGCCAAAAAGCTCTATTCAAAAAGTTCAAAGGAACATCTAAACAAGCCTGATACATTTTGGAAACAAGTCCTGTGGACTGATAAAGTTAAAATAGAAAACCTCAAAATCCACAATGGACTACCTCAGGAGGTGTAAGCTGAAGGTTTTGCCATGACCCTCACAGTCCCCAGACCTAAACATCATCGAGAATCTGTGAATAGAGCTCAAAAGAGCAGTGCATGCAAGACAGCCCAAGAATCTCACAGAACTAGAAGCCTTTTGCAAGGAAGAATGGGCGAAAATCCCCTAAACAAGAATTGATAGACTCTTAGCTGGCTACAGAAAGCGTTTACAAGCTGCGATACTTGCCAAAGGGGGTGCTACTAAGTACTGACCATGCAGGGTGCCCAAACTTTTGCTTCAGCCCCTTTTCATTTTTTGTTATTTTGAAACTGTAAAAGATGGAAATAAAAAAGTAATCTTGCTTAAAATATTAAAGAACTGTGTCATCTTTAACTTTATGCCTTTTGGAAATCAGTTCAACTTTTACTCACTTAGCTATTCGCAGTAACAGAAATATTGACCAGGGTGCCCAAACTTTTGCACTCCACTGTATATACCTCCATGTCTCACAAACACCACAACTCCATCCTGACCAATGACAACTCCAGGACCTTTCCATTCTGTACAGTCTGCTCTTTTGGAATACACTTTGTCCCTTGTCTCATATTTCTCATCTGCAGGACGGGGCTGTGCCCTCAGTGATCTTCGAATTCTCTCTGGACACTCTGCTTCGGTGAAAGCCCTCCTGGATCCATGCAGTGCTGAAGTATGATTTCCCAACCCATTCCCTCCTTGTAGGGCCCTCGAGAGCAGGCGGTCTGTCAACCAGTACAGAGGGAAGGCGATCACCAGTTGATACGGGCTATAGTCATGTACGTTGTGCATGGTGTTCTTCACCATAAAGGCCCAGTCCAAGGCTGTGTTCGAATCGCAGCCATTGCTTTTCTTTAGCTTCAGCATTATTTCAGTAAGCATTTGACGTTGTTGCTCCAGAAGTCCATTCCTCCAAGGACTGTATGCCGCTACTGTCTTTGATTCAATGGTAAAGTTCTCTGCCATACTCCTGAATTCATCATTATTAAATTCACCTCCATTATCACTGAATACTTTCTGAGGTGGGCTGTGCACACTCATCCAGGAACGGATGAAGTGTTTTCCTATCTCTGAGGGTCTCTTTGTGTTCACAATGTTACTGGCTCTGAAACATGTGAACTCATCAATATGTGGAGATACCACACTCCTTGTTCCTGTTCATGTAGGCCTACAGCTACTGTCTGATTGTACTCAGATGGTAGTGACAGACCAACCGCAGGCTTGGGCTTGGGCTTTCCAAACTTCTGGCACGTCTCACAGCTGTCAATTATCTACTCTAGAATGGAAAAATAGTCTGCATCTGTTTCCTGAATTCCTGAGCAGTTTCTGAAGTCGATCAGTCGAAGTGTGTCCAAACTGCTTGTGAAGCTGGAGCAACACTTGGCATTTCTCATCTGGAGTCATGTTCTGTGTGACAGTTTGCACTTCACTCTCACATTGGTTCTCAGAAATGTCTTTATCTAGAATGTTCAGAGCTGGGGAGCTCAAGAGACACTGGCCATTGAAACATCATATGCACTTCATTCTGGTTTAACTCACTCACATAGCTATCGAGCCATTTTTCTCCACACACCGTGCACATTCATGCTGTATTAAAAACAGCAGATCTGGGAGATTCTATCATCAAACTCTCTGCATCAGATGTCTCTGATTTTTCTCCAAAAATCCTCTTCAGTGTTGATTTCATAGATGCAAATGTAAGTTCTGTGCATGCAGTTAACACTAGCTGTCTGTCCTTTATGTATAGACATGAAGCATCAACAATTTAGAAGCTAATACTCCATCAGTAAGTTCCATTTTGTATTTACGCATGTAACTGTACTTTTGTTCAAAACCAATAAATCAGGGATATTTTTAGAATTGTCTCTATAAATTTTGTCAAAGTCTGAATATGCCTCATACATATGATCCTTTTCATCCTTCATGAGAACAGAGTCAATTGTATTTATTAGCGTATTCATACCGTCATCTTTGTTCAATTCTTCGACCAAAATTCCCATTGCGGTCTCTCTCGCTGTTCTCAAAAGCAACAGCACAACTGTAAGGGTTTGCTTGTTCTTCTCGAGCTCCGTATCACGAGTCCATAGTCCAAGTTCATTTTTCCAGCTTTGGTAAGGCTTGCTCTCATCAAATTTTGGCAGGATCCTGTAATTGGAAACAATCCCATGCCGCCGCTGTTAATGCCAAACAACAAAGACAAGTTTTTCATTTGTTTAAACAACTTTACTCAAACCGGGTGCTCTGGTTTCCTCCCACAGTCCAAAGATGTACCGGTTAGTTGGTTAATTGGTCATTCTAAATTGTACTATGATTCTAACTGTACATGGTTCTAACTCCGTAATCAAGTTCGCAGATGACACCATGGTGGTTGGTCTGATCAGAGGGGATGACGAGACGGCCTACAGGGATGAGGTCCAGCACCTGGCTGCGTGGTGTGCCGACAACAATCTGGCCCTTAACACCCAGAAGACCAAGGAGATCATTGTGGACTTCAGGCATGCGAGGAGCCACACTCACATCCCCATCTCCATCAACGGAACTGTAGTGGAGCGGGTATCAAGCTTCAAATTCCTTGGTGTCTACATTTCCGAGGATCTCACCTGGTCCCTGAACTCCTCCATCCTGATCAAAAAGGCACAACAGCGCCTTTATTTCCTGTGGAGCATGAAGAAAGTTCACCTCTGTCCCAGGACACTGATGGACTTTTACCGCTGTACCATTGAGAACATACTCACCAACTGCATCTCAGCGTGGTATGGCAATTGTCCCATATCAGACCGCAAAGCACTCCAGCGTGTGGTGAAAACTGCCCAGCGGATTATCAGCACCCAGTTGCCCGCCATTGAGAACATCTACCATAAACGCTGCCTGGGCAGGGTGAAAAGCATTATCAGGGTTGCATCTCACCCTAACCATTGTCTTTTTACTCTCCTCCCATCCGGTAGGTGCTACAGGAGCCTCCGCTCCCGCACCAGCAGGCACAGGAAGAGCTACTTCCCTGAGGCTGTGACCCTGCTGAACCTCTCATCACAGCGCTAAACAGTATTGCATCTGTATTGTACTGTCTCAGTACTTTTATATTTGTGTGCTGTAGCACTTTTGTATTCACAGCTATTTTGTAAATAACACTATTCTTTGCATTTCTGGTTGGATGCTAAATGCATTTCATTGGCTTTGTATCTGTACTCGGCACAATGACAATAAAGTTGAATCTAATCTAATCTAATCTAATTAGGCTAGGGTTAAATCGGTGTATCTGTATCTGTGCTGTATCTCAATAAATAACTGCAATTGATTATGTAGTTGGTTGCAGTAACTAAACCCAGCATGTTAATATGTGTGTGATACATATTATTCAGAAGAAGCTGGAGGTTATGTTAATTAACAACATTCAACCATCCCCTATAGGATGAAAGAAGTCAAGAGCCTCTCTCTGCTATTACAAACAAAGATTCAGAATTCATTTCCTCTGAAGCACTTGGGAGGTTTTCCAATGCTATATAAGTGCAAGTCGTTTGGTTTTCTTTCACTTTTATAACTCAGAAAGGGGGCCATAATTTAAATATAGTGGGGAGTCGAGCTTTTATACAGCCTGGCATTTTTTGCGGTGTGACCTGAAATCTCGAAGGTGCAAGACAGTTGTGGCGTGGTGTATACGGGCTGAATTGAGGTAACGGGGCTCAGGCCTGAGAGTGGAGCATGAGCCAATGTTCAGCTACTGCAGCGGATTTCAGGGCGATTCGAAGTGACGGAACCAAGGCAACGCAGAGTCAAGGAGGCAGGACCCGGGCCCGAGAGCGAGGAACAAGCCGCAGTTTGACCAATTAAAGGCACTGGGCCGAACTGGAAAGGTCAAGTATGGGCTGAATCAAGGTGGTGGGTGCTGGGCCCGAGAGTATATTGAAGTGACAGGGCCCAGGCTGAGAGCAAGAAGAGTGGGTTGGCCAATTTAAGCCCCAGGTTTTCAGATTGAAAAAGTCTGGGTGTTGGGGCCGGAGGTGAAGGATGGGCTGGCATTCAGCTCGCTGCTCTGCAAGATTTACTCGTTTCTGCACTGAACTGAGGCTGTGGCCTGCAACTAACAGGCCCCTGGACTGTCTGCAGTGATGACTGACTTCGTGGCTGTGGATTCACTTTTGTCAGCTTCAGTTCTGAATGTTACTTGCTTACGTTTATTGTTTGCACGATTTGATTTTCTTTCTGCATGTTATGTATTTGACGGTGCTTTTTTTAATGAGTTCTATTGGGTTTCTTTGTTTCATGGCTGCCTGTAAGGAGATGAATCCCAAGATTGTTTAGAGTATTCATACTTTAATAATAAATGTACTTTGAACTTTGAACTTTGGATGTCAGAAGTACCTTTTTTACACAGAGAGTGGTGAGTGTGTGAAACATCCTGTCAGGGGTGAAGGTACAGGCAGATACATTAGGGACATTTAAGAGACTCTTACAGAAGCACATGGGTGAAAGAAAAATGGAGGGAAAAGTTACATTGATCTTAAAGTAGGTTAATGTGTTGGCACAACATCGTGAGCTGAAGGGCCTATACTGTGCTGTAAGTCGTAAACACAAGAGATCTTGCAGATGCTGGAAATCCAGAACAACACACATAAAATGCTGGAGGAACTCAGCAGGCCAGGCAGCATCCATGGAGAGGAATGAACAGTCAACGTTTTGGGCCGAGACCCTTCGTCAGGACAAGACGAGGGTCCTGATGAAGGGTCTCAGCCCGATGCATTAAATGTTTAGTCCCCTCCTGCTGAGTTCCTCCAGCATTTTGTGCGCGTGTGTGTTCGTGTGTGTGCGCACGCGCGGGCACGTGTGTGTGTATGTGTGCGTGCGTGTGTGAGTGTGTGTGTGTGTATTGCTCTGTACTGTTCTATGGTCTCTTCACTTCAGTGCATTTCATTATCTCACATCTCCTTTTATCTCTTTCCACCTTTCTTTTTGCTGCTATCTCTTCATTCCTTTCCCTTCCTCCCTCCCTTCTTCCCTCTCTTGCTCGGTTCCTCGCAGAGTGCTGAAGGTGTTCCTGTCCCGGACAGCCCAGCGGGTGCCCTACATGACCTGCTGCAGGCTGCTGAAGATGCTGGGGGTCATGGTGCTGACGGTCTGTTGGTTCCTTGTCGCCTGGACCATGGGCGCCTGGGAGAACATGGAGCGGGAAATCCCTCTGGTCACCCAGTCACAGACTCCAGATGGACGGAAGTTTAACATGTGCCGGCTGGATCGATGGGACTGCATGATGGCCTCTGGTAGCAATTTCTGATGTTATTGCCTTGTGCTTGTGAGTTGTGGGACTTCGGGACCTGAGTTTCAGGGGGTTGAATTGGTTAAGACTTCATTTCCTGGAGTGTAGGAAAATAGTAGCAGTCAGCGTAGAGCTATCACAGTGCCAGCGACTCAGGTTCAATTCCCGCCACTGTCTGTAAGGAGTTTGTACATTCGCCCCGTGACCACGTGGATTTCCTCCGGGTGCTCCGGTTTCCTCCCACAGTCCATAAGACATAGGATAATTCGTCACAAGGGTGTAACTGGGCGGCGCAGGCTCACTGGGCTAGAAGGACCTGTCACCGAGGCGTATCTCTGAATATATTTGATATTTATGACCTTCAGGGTGGTAATCTCTGGATTGCTGCCTGTGCCATGTGCCAGTGAGGGTAAGAATAGGATGATTTGGCCGATGAATGTGTGGCTGAGGAACTGGTGCAGGGGGCAGGGGTTCAGATTTATGGATCATTGGGATCTCCTCTGGGGAAGTTACGACCTGTACAAAAGGGACCTGAACCTGAGAGGGTCCAATGTTCTTGCGGGCAGGTTGGCTAGAGTTGTTCAGGAGGGTTTAAACTAATTTGTCAGGGGGGTGTGAACGGAGTGACAGTGCTGAGGATGGGGTAGTTGGTTCACAAACAAAGGCAATGTGTAGTGAACAACAGGAATTCTGCAGATGCTGGAAATTCAAGCAACACACATCAAAGTTGCTGGTGAACACAGCAGGCCAGGCAGCATCTGTAGGAAGAGGTGCAGTCGACGTTTCAGGCCGAGACCCTTCGTCAGGATGTGTAGCAAGACTGCTAGCAAGGAAAGGATGGTGACAGATCGAAATTGCAGTGAACAGTGTGAGCTGCAACATAAAAGGTGGACAAAGTTGAAAAGAGTGACACAGGACTGGAGGTGTTGTATCTGCATTCGCGCAGTATATGGAATAAGGTAGATGAACTTGTAGCAGTTACAGATTGGCATGTATGACATTGCAGGCATCAGTTAATCATGGCTGAAAGAAGATTACAGCTGGGGGCTTAGTGTCCATTATAACGAAAGGACAGGCAGGAAGGCAGAGGGAGTGGCATTGCTCTGCTGGTAAAAAAATCAAATCAAGTCATTAGAAAGAGGTGACGTAGGATTGGAAGGAGTTTAACCATTGTGGGTAGGGGTAAGGAACTGCAAGGGTAAAGAGACACTGATGGAGTTGTATATAGACCCCCCAAAAAGTAGTAAGGATGTGGTCTACAAATTACAATGGGAGTTAAAAAATGCATGCCAAAAGGGCAATGTTACCACAGTCATGGGGGATTTCAATATGCAGGTAGATTTGTTGGTGCTGGATCACAAGAGGGGGAGTTTCTAGAATGCTGATGAGATGGATTTTCTGAGCAGCTCATGGCTGAGACCACTAGGGGATCAGCTATTCTGGGTTGGGTGTTGTGTGATGAACCAGAATTGATTAGAGCGCTTAAGGTAAAGGAACCCTCAGGGGAAAGTGATCATAATATGATCAAATTCACCCTCAAATTTGAGAAGGAGAAGCCAAAGTGTCTTCACTATGGAAAACACTAGCAGTGTGCCCGATGTTGAAGGGTGTGAGGGAAGAGAAGTGAGTGCAGTTATTATTACAAGGGAAAAGGTGCTCAAAAAGCTGAAAGACCTAAAGGTACATAAGTCACCCAGACCAAATGAACTGCGCCCTAGGGTTATGAAAGAGGTAGCGGTAGAGATTGTGGAGACATTAGAAATGATCTTTCAAAAATCATTGGACTCTGGCATGGTGTCAGAGGACTGGAAAATTGCAAATGTCACTCCACTCTTTAAGAAAAGAGGAAGGCAGCAGAAAGGAAATTATAGACCAGTTAGCCTGACCTCGGTGGTTGGGAAGATGTTGGAGTCAATTGTTAAGGATGAGGTTATAGAATACTTAGTGACACAGGACAAGATAGGACAAAGTCAGTATGGTTTCCTTAAGGGAAAATCTTGCCTGACAAGCCTGTTGGAACTCTTTGAGGAAGTTACACGTAGGATAGGTAAATGGGATGCAGTGGATGTTGTATATTTGGACTTTCAGAAGGCTTTTGACAAGGTGCCACATATGAGGCTGCTTATCAAGTTAAGAGCCCATGGTATTACAGGAAAGTTATTGGCATGGTTAGAGTATTGGCTGATTGGTAGGAGGCAGCGAGTGGGAATAAAAGGATCCTTTTCTGGTTGACTGTCAGTGACTAGTGATGTTCTGCAGGGGTTGGTGTTGGGACTGCTTCTTTTTATGCTGTATATCAATGATTTAGATGATTGAATAGGTGGCTTTGTTGTCAAGTTTGCAGATGATACGAAGGTTGGTGGAGGGGCAGATAGTGTTGAGGAAACTGGTAGGCTGCAGAAGGACTTAGATCGGGAGAATGGGCAAGAGAGTGGCAAATGAAATACGATGTTGGAAAATGCATGGTCATGCACTTCGGTAGTAAAAATAAATGTGCAGACTATTTTCTAAATGGGAAGAAAATCTAAAAATCTGAGATGCAAAGGGACTTGGGAGTCCTTGTCAGAACACCCTAAAGGTTAACTTGCGGGTAGAGTTGGTGGTAAGGATGGCAAATGCAATGTTAGCATTCATTTCAAGAGGTCTAGAATACAAGAGCAGGGTTGTGATGCTGAGGCTTTATAAGGCACTGGTGAGGCCTCACCTTGAGTATTGTGAACAGTTTTGGGCTCTTCATCTAAGAAAGGATGTGCTGGCATTGGAGAGGGTTCAGAGGAGGTTCACAAGGATGATTCTGGGAATGAAAGGGTTATCATATGAGGAATGTTTGATAGCTCTGGGTCTGTACTCGCTGGAATTTAGAAAGATGAGGGGGATCTCATTGAAACATTTTAAATGTTGAAAGGCCTAGACAGAGTAGATGTGAAAAGGATGTTTCCCATGGTGGGAGAGTCTAGGATAAGAGGGCACAGCTCAGGATAGAGGAACGTCCATTTAAAACAGAGATGTGGAGAAACAGCTTTTGCCAGAGGGTGGTGAATTTGTGGAATTTATTTCTACAGACAGCTGTGGAGGCCAGGTCATTGATAGGCAGAGCTTGATAGGTTCTTGATTGAACACGGCATCAAAGGTTATGGGCAGAAGACTGGGGAGTGGGGCTGAGGAGGGAAAAAAAAGGATCAGCCATGATTGAATGGTGGACGAGACTCAATGGGCCAAATGGCCTAAATCTGCTCCTATGTCTTAAGGCCTTATGGTCTAAAGTCAGATGTATCATTATTACAGTGGAGTAAAGGGAATTACAAAGGCATGAGCAAGGAGCTGGCCAGAATTGATTGCCAGGGATGACAGCAGAAAAACAATGGCTGGCATTTCTGGAAGCAATTTGGAAGGCACAGGATAGTTACATCCCAAAGGGGAAGAAGTATTCTAAAGGCAAGTTGACACAACCATTGTTAACAAGGGAAGTCAGAGCCAACATAAAGGCCAAAGAGAGGGCATATAGAGAGCAATAATTAGTGGGAAGTTAGAGGATTGGGAAGCTTTTAAAAACCAACAGAAGGCAACTAAAAAGTCATTAAGACAGCAAGAATGAAATACAAAGGTAATAATATTAACGAAAAGTTTCTTCAGATACATAAAGTGTAAAAGAGGGGTGAAAGTGGATATTAGAAACATACAAACATAGAAAACCTACAGCACAGTACAGGCCCTTCGGCCCACAAAGCTGTGCCGAATATGTCCTTACCTTAGAAATTACCCAGGGTTACCCATAGCCCTCTATTTTTCTGAGCTCCACGTACCTGTCCAGGAGACTCTTAAAAGACCCTATCATATCCGCCTCCACCACCATCGCCAGCAGCCCATTCCACACACTCACCACTCTCTGTGTAAAAAAAAACTTACCCCTGACATCTCCTCTGTACCTGCTTCCAAGCACCTTAAACCTGTGCCCTCTTGTGTTAAGCCATTTCAGCCCTGGGAAAAAGCCTCTGACTATCAATGCCTCTGATCAATGCCTCTCATCATCTTATACACCTCTATCAGGTCACCTCTCATCCTCTGTCACTCCAAGGAGAAAAGGCCGAGTTCACTCAACCTATTCGCATAAGGCATGCTCCCCAATCAGGCAACATCCTTGTAAATCTCCTCTGCACCCTTTCTATGGTTTCCATATTGGACTGCTGGAAAACGATGCTGGAGAGGTAGAAATGGGGGACAAGGAAGTGGAGGACAAACTGAATAAGTATTTTGCATCATTCTTCACTGTGGAAGATGCCAACAGTATAGTGGAAGTTCCAGGTGTCAGGGTCATGAAGTGTGTGAAGCTACCATTACTAGGGAGAAGATTCTTGGGAAACTGAAAGGTCTGAAGGTAGATAAGTCACCAGGACCAGATGGTCTACACCCCAGGGTTCTGAAAGAGGGGGCTGAAGAGATTATGGAGGCATTGGTAATGATCTTTCAAGAATCACTAGATTCTGGAATGGTTCCAGAAGACTGAAAATTGCAAGAAGGGAGATCAATAGAAGAAAAGAAACTATAGTCCAGTTTGACCTCAGTGGTTGGGAAGACATTGGAGACGATTCTTAAGGATGTAGTTTCGGGGTACTTGGAGGCACATGAGAAAATAGGCCATAATCAATCAGCATGGTTTCCTCAAAGGAAAATCTTGCCTAACAAAGCTGTTGGAATTCTTTGAAGAAATAACAAGCAGGATAGACAAAGAAGAATCTGTTGATGTTGTGTACTTGAATTTGCAGAAGGCCTTTGACAAGGTGCCACACATGAGGTTGCTTCACAAGTTACAAGCCCATGGTGTTACAGGAAAATTTCTAGCAAGGATAAAGCAGTGTCTGATTTGCAGGAGGCAAAGAGTGTGAATAAAGGGAGCATTTTCTGGTTGGGTGCCAGTGACTAATGATATTCCACAGAGGTCTGTGTAGGGGCCAATTCTTTTTATGTAAAATGTCAATAATTTGGATGACAGAATTGATGGCTTTGTTGCTAAGTTTGCAGATGATACGAAGAGAGGTGGAGGGGCAGGTAGTTTTGAGGAAATAGAGAGGCTGCAGAAGGACTTAGACAGATTACGAGAATGGGCAAAGAAATGGCAGATGGAATATAGTGTTGGGAATCATATGGTCATGTACTTTGGTAGAAGAGATGAAAGGGTTGATTATCTTCTAAATGGAGAGAAAATACAAAAAAAAAACTAAGACACAAAGGAACTTGGGAATTCTTGTGCAGGATTCCCAGATGGTTAATTTGCAGGTTGAGTCTGTGGTGAGGGAGGTAAATTTATGGTGGAGTCGAAGCAGGGAAACTTTTTTTCTGATGAGGGCAGGAAGGTTGGAAGGGGGTAGGAGCCAGAGTGGGGAGAGGGTAATGTTCCTCTACACTCAGTGGCCACTTTATTAGGTACACCTGTACACCTGCTCATTAATGCAAATATCTAACCAGCCAATCATGTGGCAGCAACTCAGTGAAAACATGATCAAGAGGTTCAGTTGTTCAGACCAAACATCAGAATGGGGAAGAAATGTGGTCCAAGTGACTTTGACTGTGGAATGATTGTTGGTGCCAGACAGGGTGGTTTGAGTATCTCAGAAAAGGCTCATCTCGTGGGACTTTCACACACAGCAATCTTTAGAATTTACAGAGAATTGTGTGAAAAACAAAAATAGCTTCCAGTGAGCGGCAGCTCTGTGGGCAAAAATGTTTTGTTGATGAGAGGGGTCAGAGGAGAATGGCCAGACTGGTTCTAGCTGACAGGAAGGTGACAGTAACTGAAATAACCACACATTACAACAGTGGTGTGCAGAAGAGCGTCTCTGAACGCACAACAAGTCAAACCTTAAAGTGGGCTACAGCAACAGAAGACCGTGAACATACACTCAGTGACCTCATACAGGAGGTGGCTAATAAAGTGGTCACTGAGTGTAAGTCAAATTCTGATTCTGAAGACACTTGATGGAGACCAGGCAACAGCACAAGTCAGGGATACCCCGGGTGCAGGAATGTCTGCAAATTTTGGATCCCTTATCTAAGAAAGATTGTGCTGGCACTGGGGAGGGTTCCAACGAGCCATATTGTCATAGAGCATTACAGCCACAGAAACAGGCCCTTCAGCCAACCTAGTCCATACCAATATGTTATTCTGCCTAGTCATATTGACCCACGCCTGGACAATAGCCCCCCATACCCCTTGTGACCATGTTTACAAGAATTACCCCAGGAATGAAGAGGTTAACATATGAGGAACATTTGATGGCTGTGGGCCTGTACTCACTGGAGTTTAGAATAATGAGGGGGGATCTCAGTGAAACCTATCGAATATAGAAAGGCCTAGATAGAGTGAACGTAGTGAGATGTTGCCAATAGTGGAAAAGTCTAGGACAGGGGGTGCAGCCAAAGAATAGAAGGATGTCCCTCTAGAACAATGATGATGAGGGAATTCATTGCCACAGACAGTTATAGAGGCCAAGTCATTGGATATATTTAAAGTGGAGGTTGATAGGTTCTTGATTAATAAGGGTGTCAAAAGTTACAGGGAGAAGGCAGAGAATGGGGGTTGAGAGGGAAAATAAATCAGCCATGATGGAATACACTGCAAAAAATCCACGGCCCTTTTACCTGCCTCTGGGTGTCAATCAAATGCTGAACGTGGCCCTATTAACAAAGCATGCCCAGATAATGCTGGGTATAGAGGCCAATTATCGCTCATTAGGGGCAGCACAGTTGAGTCGCAGTTAGCAATGTTCCTTCTAAGGCATGCGCACACATCTCTTGGACTAGCGCACAAAGGAATTTAAACTGCGCACAAAAGGTTGTCAACCTCCAACTCGTTGGCATGTTCAGTATATTTCATGATCATACACAATCATGGTGTTGACAACGTGAAGTTTGCGATGATTTACTGCAGATTTTCGAACCGGCTTATTGATACTGTTTTTATTGAAAAAGTTATTCCGAGCACACATGTTGGTGTCACTGGGCAAAAAATTGCACAGCACAAGATTTTTGCGCACGCTGGTCATTACCAATTAGAGGGAAGATTGGAGGTTAGTGTATTGTTTTTCAGCGCCAGCTGTAAGATCAAGCTTTACTTCCTGCCACTGTCTGTAAGGAGTTTGTATGTTCTTTCTGCGACTGCGTGGGTTTTGATCCTCGCTGATTTCAGTTGGCGCAACGACGCATTTCACTGTTTGCTTCAATGTACAAGTGACAAATAAAGCAAATCTTTCTTTCTTTAAGGCCAACAGCTTGACCCCTGACATTCCTGTGACTTGAGAGAGCTGCTGTGAATTCAAGGCACTCAGTTTAAAGACTGAAGCTTATTCGACCACAGAGAGAAAAACCAGCTTGTCAGGGAATATAACATTACACGCTTTAAAGTCAGAAACGTTCTTAACTACATCCCAGTTTGAATGGGCTTCCTTCATCCATGACGAGACAGACAGGAGAGCTGATAATTACGCTGAATTGTCTGCATTTCTCTGTGGATTTAATAATATTGCTGTGATTAATACTGGAGAAAAATGGCTTGTTTGTCAGAATATTTTTCATCACTTTCTTTGATTGTTGTTCTTCAGTAGTTTTGTTCAGAGATACAGCAACAGTTAATAGGACCAACTATTAATTACACCCATGTTGCCAATTAACCTATTAACCCCTGCATCTTTGGAGTGTGGGAGGAAACTGGAGCACTCAGAGGAAACCCACGCGGCCACGGGGAGAATGTACAAACTCCGTACAGGCAGCAGCGGAAATTCACTGGCGCTGTGAAGCGTTACGCAACCGCGCTGCCCCAAATGAAAATACTGGAGTCAGAGGGATATTGAGCCACAGGGTCACTAAATCTGATGAGAGGATCTTTCAGAGGATTCTTCTAGAAAGAGCTGGCAACATGAGGCTGAGGAAAATGAAGCCTGATATCTTCATAAAGGGAAAAACAATCCAGTGTGACCGCTTCTCCTGATAGTCAGTGGTTTGTAATCTGTTGTCATGGTGACTTTCAGAGAAGGGACATGCAATACTCATAAAAATGTTTTTTATAGTTTTTATACCCTCTTTTTCCCTATTTTTACTTTTCTATTTCAATTCACTTATTTCATCTGCCTTCTCCTAAACCTAAACAAAGGCATTCATCACTGCACCTCTCTTAGTGAACAATAACCTGTCACCATGGTGACCACCGGTGAAGAAAGTCTGCACGTTGTAAAGTCCATTCTCACCCTGCGCCTCCTGGCTCCTTTAGTTAAT
Source organism: Mobula birostris (assembly GCF_030028105.1). Lineage (NCBI taxonomy): Eukaryota > Metazoa > Chordata > Chondrichthyes > Myliobatiformes > Myliobatidae > Mobula > Mobula birostris. The sequence goes on along the minus strand of NC_092402.1, from coordinate 12,755,511 downwards.
TTCCACCAAAGTCAGGGGCTTTCTTTTAGGCCACAAAAACATCAAAGTGCTTTCCACACAGCCTATGACAGGGAAACATCTCAAAGCACATAAATGTGATGAATTGTGTAGTAGGTGTCATAACTCAAATCAAAAACAAAATATTTTCATCATTTTAATCTGCACATTCTATTTCTCCCACAGATCTTCAGATTTATTCACATGTCATGTAGCTGTGTCTTTGTGTATGAGGCACTGAGCAATTTTTCAGAGAAGAGATATACAATACTCATAAAAACAGATTTTTATAGTGGTTATACCATCCTTTTCTATCTCTATTTTTACCTTTCCATTTCAATTCACTTATTTTGTCTGCCTTAAATGGAAACATCCATCACTTCACCTGTCTTCCACTGAACAACAAGTGTTTTGGAGTGAATGGCACAGGGGCAGACTCTTCTCTTTGGCCCACAATGTCTGTACTGACCATGATGCCATTGCAAACTAATCTCTCCTGCCTGTGCACATCTCCATCCTCTGCCTGTTTGGCAGCAGGTCAAACGACCTCTTTAAGATTCAGGCTATTTCAACCAGCAGCACAGTAACACAGCCGTTAGTTCAATTCCCGACATTGCCTGTAAGGAATTTGTACGTTCTCCCCGTGACTGCGTGGGTTTCCTCCGAGTGCTCAGGTTTCCCCCCAAAGTCCGAAGGCATACGGGTTGTTGGTTAATTTGTCATTGTAAATTGTCCCATGGTTAGGCTAGGGTTAAACAGGGTTGCTGGGCATCGTGGCTCAAAGGGCCGGAAGGGCCGTTTCCATGCTGGATCTCAATAAATAAATTTTTGTCATCCTTTAGTACATGAATTTAAGGGAGAATGAAATGATTGTTACTCTGGATCCAGACAGAATAAAATAACACAATATGCATAAAAACCACAGAAATATAAATACGAAAGCAATCCTATAAAACACAATGTACAAGTAACTGAGTATGGCTGTACAACATAGGCTTAAATACTTAGACTGATGGTTGGTACATAAAGTGACGCTCGGTGCAGGAGCATCTGAACATAAGGTGACTCTGACAGGAGATGATTAAAGTGACAAAGTGACTCTTGGCAAGAGAAACTCTTCCAGGTAGCAGCAGGGCAAATGGAAACACAGTAGGACAGTGACTGTGTCAGTGTAGATATAAGACCATAGACCGTTAAGACAAAAGAGCAGAATTAGGCCATTCGGCCCATTGAGCCTGCTCTGCCATTCCATCATGGCTGATTTATTATCCCTTTCAAACCCATTCTCCTGTCTTATCCCTGTAACCTTTGACACCTTACTAATCAAGAACCTATTAACTTCTGCTTTAAATATACTCAGTGACCTGGCCTCCACAGCCGTCTGGAGCAAAGAATTCCACAGATTCACTACCCTCTGGCTAAAGAAATTCCTCATCATCACTGTTCTGAATGGATGTCCCATATTCTGAGGATGTGCCCTTTGGTCTTAGGCTACCCTGCTATAGAAATGTACTCTTCACATCCACTCTATCTGGGTCTTTCAATATTTGATAGGTTTCAATGATATTCCCCATCGTTCTTCTGAATTCCAGTGAGTACAGGCCCAGAGCCATCAACCACTCCTCATACATTAACCCTTTCATGCCTGGAAACATTCCTGTGAACTTCCTCTGAACCCTCTCCAATGTCAGCACACCTTTTCTCAGATAAGGGGCCCAAAACTGCTCACAATTCTTCAAATAAGTCCTCACCAATGCCTTATAAAGCATTACATCCTTGCTTTTATACTCTAGTCCTCTCGAAATGAATGCCAACATTGCTCTTGCCTTCCTTACCACAGGCTCAACCTGCAAGTTAACCTTTGGGGAATCCTGCACAAGGACTCCCAAGTTTCTTTGCACCTCTAATTTTTGAATTTTATCCCCAATTAGAAAACAGTCCATACCTTTATTCCTTCTACCAAAGTCGTGACCATACACTTCCCTACACTATATTCCATCTGCCACTTCTTTGCCCACTCCCCCAACCTAAGTCCTTCTGCAGACACATGCTTTCTGAATACTACCTGCCCCTCCACCTATCTTCATATCATCCACAAACCTGGCACAAAACCATCATACAAGGCATTGACATATAACATGAAAAGAAGTGGTCCCAAGACCAGCCCCTGTGGAACACTACTAGTCATCGGCAGCCAACAAGAAAAGGCCTGCTTTATTCCCACTCTTTGCCTCCTGCCAGTCAGCCAATCTTCTATCCATGCTAGTATCTTTACTGTAATACCATGGTCTCTTGTTAAGCAGTACCTTCTGAAAATCCAAATAAACAACATCCAATGACACACCTTTGTTTATCCTGCCCGTTATTTCCTCAGAGAATTTCAACAGATTTGTCAGGCAAGATTTCACCTGAAGGAAACCATGCTGACTTTGGCTGATTTAATCATGTGCCTCCAAGTACTCCGAACCCTCATCCTTAATAATGGACTCCAGTAATTTCCCAACCACTGAAGTCAGGCTAACTGGCCTATAATGCCTTTCTTCTGCCTCCCTCCTATCTTAAAGAATGGAGTAACACTTGCAATTTTCCAGTCCTCCAGAATCTAGTGATTTCTGAAAGATCATTTCTAATGCATCCACAATCATCTGGTCCAGGTGACTTATCTGCCTCCAAACCTTTCAGATTCCCAAGCAATCACATCTACACTCACTTCTGCACCCTGACACTCTCGAATTTCTGACATACTATTATTGTCTTCCACAGAGAAAAGTGATGCAAAATACTTATTTAGTTTGTCCACCATTTCCTTGTCCCCCATTACTACCTCTCCAGTGTCATTTTCCAGCAGTCCAATATCTACTCTCACTTCTCTTTTACTCTTTATATATCCGGGGGGAAAATTCTGGGATCCTCTTTGATATTATTGGCTAGCTTACCTTCATATTTCAGCTTTACCTTCCTTATGGCTCTTAGTTGCCTCCTGTTGGTTTTTAAAAGCTTCTGAATCCTCCAAGTTCCCACTCAATTTTGCTCTATTCTATGCCCTCTCTTTTGCTTTTATGCTGTCTTTGACATCCATTGTCAGCCACTGTTGCCGCACCCTCCCTTTAGAATACTCTTCATCTATCCCCCACCTCCTATAGATAGTCATAGGGTAATACAGCAGGGAAACAGGCCCTTCAGCCCATCTAGTCCATGCCAACCACAGCATCCTCCCTGCTAGTCCCAGTTGCCCATGTTTAGACTACAACCCTCCATGAACCTATCCAAATGCCTCCTAAATGTTGCAATTATATCTGCTTCAACCACTTCTTTACTCACTACCCTCTGAGTAAAGAGGTTACATCTCAGGTCTCTTAAATCTCTCCCCTCTTATCTTGCATCTGTGCCCTCTGGTTTTGGACTCCTCAACATTGGAGGACCTTATCCATACCCTCATGATTTTACAAACCTCTGTGAGGTCACCCCATATTCTCCCACACTCTTCGGAATAAAGATCAAGTGTAGACATCCCCTCCTTACAACTCAGGCTCTTTAGTTCAAGCAGTATCCTTGCAAAGCTCTTTGCCCCCTCTCCAGTTTGACTATGTCTTTCCTATAACAGCGTGACCAAAACTATACACAGAAATCCAAGTGCGGCCTTACCAAGGACTTATATGGCTGCTACCTAAAGTCCCTACTCCTGCGCCCGAAGCTCTGACTAATGAAAGCCAGCATGCTCAACACACCCTTTACCATCTCATTTGCTTGTGTGACTGCTTCCAGAGAGCTGTGCCCTCGCACTCACAGCTCCCTCTGTTCCTCAACACTTGTCAGTGCCTTTCCATTCACTGGAAAAGTCCTGCCCTGGTCAGACTATCCAAAATGCATTACCTCACTCACCCAAGTTGAAAATCATTTGTCATTCCCCAAAGACATCTCCTTAAGTGATGACGATCTCTTTGCAATTCATTGTTGACAGCTCCACTATTAACAAATCCCATTAATTTCATATTATCAGCAAACTTGCTAATTGTGCATTCACATCAAAGTTATTTTCATAAATAAGAAAGAACAGAGGTTCCAGCACTGACCCCTTGGGGCACCCCACAAATCACTGGCCTCACATTCAGAGAATTGACCTTCAACCATCACACTCTGCTTCCTATCATCGAGCCAGATTTAATATCACTAGCATATGTGGTGAAGTTTGTTGTTTTGTGGTAGCAGTACATTGTTATACATAATAACTGAACTATAAATTGCAATAACAAATATATATTCATTCATTCATTACATGCCGTGTCAGATGATGTGGGCAATCATGCGTTCTTGGCAAATTTTTCTACAGAAGTGGTTTGCTATCGTCTTCTTCTGGGCAGTATCTTTACAAGACGGGTGACCCCAGCCATTACCAATACTCTTCAGAGATTGTCTGCCTGGCGTCAGTGGTCACATAACCAGGACTTGTGATTTGCACCGGCTGCTCGTACGACCATCCACCACCTGCTCCCACGGCTTCACCTGACCCTGATCGGGGGGCTAAGCAGGTGCTACACCTTGCCCATGGGTGACCTGCAGGCTAGCGGAGGGAAGGAGCACCTTACACCTCCTTTGGTAGAGACGTATCTCCACCCCGTCACCCAAATTATATATTAAAAAATTAAACAAGCAGGCAGAAAGAAAGGGAGAAATAGTGAAGTAGTGTTCATGGATTCATTGTTCATTTATCTCCATAGTTACCCCTTTGAAAAACTCCAAAAGATTCACCAGACATGGCCTCCCACACACAAAACCATGCTGACTATTCCTAATTAGGTCTTAACTATTCTAGTGATGGTTGATCCAGGATGGGGGTGGCGGGATGGAGATAGGTCTCTACCAAAGGAGGTGTAAGGTGCTCCTTCCCTCTGCTAGCCTGCAGGTCACCCTTGGGCAAGGTGGAGCCCCTGCTTAGCCCCCTGATCAGAGTCACATGAAGCCACGGGATCAGGTGGTGGACGGTCGTACGAGCAGCCGGTGCAGATCACAAGTCCTGGTGATGTGACCACTGATGCCAGGCAGACAATCTCTGAAGAGTATTGATCGTGTCCCTCAGAATTCCCTCCAGTAACTTCCCCACAAATGAACTCAGGCTCGCCAGCCTGTAGTTCCCTGACCTATCCTTGTTACCCTTCTTGAACAATGATACAACATTTGCCACTTTCTACCATCCGGATGCAGGAATTTGTTACGAATCTTATCAGATTCCTTCTTCAACCCTTTGCCTTTAATACCTATTACATCCCAGCTTCTCACTTCATGTCCCCCCCCTCCCAGACCTTCCCCCTCACCTGGCTTCACCCATCACCTGCCAGCTTGTACTCCTTCCCCCCACCCCCACCACCTTCTTATCCTAGCTTCTTCCCTCTTCCTGTCCAGTGCTGATGGAGGGTCTTGGCCTGAAACATTGACTATCTATTCCTGTCTATTGAAGTTGCCTGGCCTGCTGAGTTCCTTCAGCATTTTGTGTGTGTGTTGCTCTGGATCTCCAGCAACTGCAGAATCTCTTGTGCTTGTTATAAAAGTTTTTTCATTGCCTGAAAGATAATGGCCAGACTTGAAGTCAAATAGAATCAAAACCTTTGCAGCTCTGTACGTTCTCCCCGTGACCGTGTGGGTTTCCTCCGGGTGCTCCGGTTTCCCTCACGTTCCAGTGAGGTACGGGTTCGTAGGTTAATTGGTCACATGGGTGTAATTGGGTGGTGTGAGCTCATTGTGCCAAAAGGGCCTGTCACCCTGCTGTAGCTGTATCTCTAAATAAATAAAGTAAATTAATACCCCCCACCCCGGGTGTGAACCATGGCTGGAGATCCAGCCAGTCTTGCACCACCCAGCTCGTTCAACATGTGCTTACTTGTCACATGTACATTGAAACAGTGAAATGCCTCATTTCCATCAAATCAAATCAACAAAGACTGGGCTTTGGGCAGGCCGCAAGTGTCGACACGCTTCCAGCAGGTTCACAACTCACTAATCGTAACCTTTGGAATGCAGGAGGAAACAGGAGCACCCAGGCGGTCACTACAAACTCCTTACAGGCAGTGGTGGGAATTGAACCCCCAATCAGTGATAGCTGGCACAGCTAAGTGATGCACTAACCGCACACTACCAGGCCATCAGTGAATAGGTCGAAAGAAAGCCCTATAACAAAGAAGAGAAAATCTGCAGATGCTGGAAATCCAAGCAACACACACAAGATGCTGGAGGAACTCAGTAGGCCAGGCAGCATCTATGGAAAAGAGTACAGATGACATTTCGGGCCGAAACCCTTCAGCGGGACTATAATCTTTTTTTCATATTGCATGTGGTAGATTCAGGATGGGAGTGGCGGGCCGGAGATGCGTCCCTACCAAATGAGGGGTGAGGTGCTCCTTCCCTCCGCTAGCCTGCAGGTCACCCTTGGGCAAGGTGTAGCACCTGCTTAGCTCCCTGATCAGGGTCACGGGAAACCATGGGATCAGGTGGTGGATGGTCGTACGAGCAGCTGGTGCAGATCACAAGTCCTGGTTATGTAACCACTGACACCAGGCAGACAATCTCTGAAGAGTATTGGTAATGGCTGAGGTCAGCCATCTTCTAAAGATGCCAATGGCAAACTACTTCTGTAGACAAAATTGCCAAGAACCATCATGGAAAGGCTATGATCGCCCACATCATACGACACAGCACATAACGAACGGTGGGGTAAACACCAGTGAGCTGTTTCAGTTTATTGGGCCCACACAGTGTTTGACAGTATCGGTGACCTGGATTCAGTTCCCTCCGCTATCTGTAAGGGGTTTGCACGCTCTCCCTGTGACTGCATGAGTTTCCTCCAGTTTCCCCCCACAGTCCAAAGGCATGCCAGTTAGTAGGTTAATTGGTCATTGTAAATTGTCCCATATTTAGGCTAGGGTAAAATCAGGGTATTGCTGGGCAGAGTAGCTCGAAGGGCTGATTCTGTGCTGTATGTCAATAAATAGAGGCTGGGGTCACCGATATTGTAAAGACACTGCCCAGAAGGCAGCAATGGCAAACCACTTCTGTAGAAAAATTTGCCAAGAGCAATCATGGTTATGGAAAGACCACGATCACCCACATCATGCGACAGGGCACATAATGATGATGGTCGACGTTTTCACTTCCCGCAGCCTCCACTGCACTGGTGGAAATGTAGACATTCCCACTCATCCTCGTCTCCCTGACCTCTAAACACAAGACTCTCAGCAATAAGCTGCGTGCAACACAAAATCCTCTTTGTGTTACACGCAGCTTACTGCTGACAGGCTTGTGATTTTTTTTCTTATCTCCTTTTTCAAAAAAGACAATGATTTATTTAAAATGTACCAGACATGAGACTTTCCTTCCTCGGTGCAATATGTTCCTGGATTAATATTTGCACAGTGGGAATTTTTAAATATATTGCAAGACTACTTGGCATTTTTGATATTGATCAACAGAAAAAGACTCTTTGCTGTCAAAGTGAAAACAAATTTTTACAAAACAATCTAAATTAATTACAAATATAAAACACAAAATAATTGATTGCATAAGTATTCACCCTCTTTAATATGACATACCAAATCATCACTGCTGCAGTCAATTGGTTTTTAGAAGTCACTTAATTAGTTAAATGGAGATCACTGTGTGCAGTCAAGGTGTTTCAATTGATTGTAGTGAAAATACACCTGTATCTGGAAGGTCCAACTGCTGGTGAGTCGGTATCCTGGCAAAAACTACACCATGAAGACAAAAGAACACACCAAGCAACTCCGTGAAAAGGTTATTGAAAAGCACAAGTCAGGAGATGGATACAAGAAAATTTCCAAGTCACTGAATATCCCTTGGAGTACAGTTAAATCAATCATCAAGAACTGGGAAGAATATGGCACAGCTGTAAATCTGCCTAGAGCAGGCCGTCCTCAAAACCTGAGTGACCGTGTAAGAAAGGGTGAAGTGAGGGAGGCCACCAAGAGACCTATGACAACGCTGGTGGAGCTACAACCTTCAGTGGGTGAGATGGGAGAGACTGTGCATACAACAACTGTTGCCCGAGTAATTCACCAGTCACAGCTTTACGGCAGAGTGGCAAAGAGAAAACCACTGTTGGAAAAAAAACTCACATGAAATCTCAGCCAGATTGAAGGCCAGGTGGCATGTGGGGGACTCTGAAGTCAGTTGGAAGAATGTTCTATGGTCTGATGAAACCAAAATTGAGCCTTTTGGCCATCAGATGAAATACTATGTTTGGCATAAGCCAAACCTTACACATCATCAAAAACACACCATCCCTACTGTGAAGCATGGTGGTGGCTGTGTCATGGTGTGGGGATGCTTCACTGCAGCAAACCCTGGAAGGCTTGTGAAGGTAGAGGGCAAAATGAATACAGCAAAATACAGGGAAATCCTGGAGGAAAACCTGAGAAGATTTGTTTTCCAGCAAGACAACAGCCCCAAGCATAAAGCCAAAGCTACATAGGAATGGCTTAAAAACAACAAAATTAATGTCCCGGAGTGGCCAAGTCAGAGTCCAGAGCCCAAACCAATTGGGTATCTGCGGCTGGACTTGAAAAGGGCTGTTCACTCACGATCCCCATGCAATCTGACAGAGCTTGAGCAGTTTTGTAAAGAGGAATGGGGAAAAATTGCAGTGTCCAGATGTGCAAAGCTGATAGAGACCTATCCACACAGACTCAAGGCTGTAATTGCTGCCAATGGTGCATCTACTAAACACTGACTTGAAGGGGGTGAATACTTATGCAATCAATTATTTTGTTGTTAATAATTGTTATAAATTTAGACCAATTAATAGAAATTTGACACTTTGACATGAAGGAGTCTTTACTGTTGATCGGTGTCAAAAAAGCCAAATTAGATCCACTGTGACTCAATGTTGTAAAACAATAGAACATGAAACCTTCTGGGTGGGGGGGGGGAATACTTTTTATCAGCACTGTATCTATCGCTAGGATGCCTAAGACTTTTGCACACAGTACTGTATTTGTAAATGTGAAGTGGAGAGTGAGTTTGTAAATCTGGTGGGAGCAAAGGATGTTGGGAATAGCGAGGGTGGAGTGTCGCGGGAGGGGTGTGGGACAGGTGGCAGAGAAGGAGTGTCAGGGGCAGAGAGTGGCGAGGAGAGTGCAGAAAAGAATTATGAGGATATTGCTAGGACTCGAGGGGCTGAGTTATCAGGAGTGCTTGGCCAGATGATGTGGATGGTAACAGTCTTTTCCCCAGGGTCGAGGAGTCCAAATCTTGGAGGTATAGATTTCGGATGAGAGGGGAAAGATTTAAAAGAGACCATAAGCAGCAACTTTTTCACATATATTGAACAAGCTGCCCCAGAGGAAGTGTTTGAGGCAGATACAACAGTATCACTTCAGAAGCTCTTGGATGGGTACATGGGGGAGGGGAGGTGGCTTGGAGGGATATCGGCCAAATTCAGGAAGTTGGAACTAGCTGGGTGGGACACCTGGTTGGCATGGACTGACTGGGCCAAGGGGACCTGTATCCAGGCTGTGACCTCCTCTACTCTGACAAGAACAAGGTCTGGGCTCTCTAGATAACCCACAGTCTTTCTGCGTTTTGTGTTGATAGCTGAGTTCATCTTCCTTTGTTGGGGCAGTTATCTCTGCTACTGCGTACGCACAGTGCCATCAACCTACCACGAGCCACGTTTCATGGGCCTTGCCATCCACAATGAAATCCTGATGTCTGCTGCCTTCTACAGCCTCAGGTAGGACATTACAAGCACTATGGCAACCTTTAACTCCATCCAGCCCCCCTCCCCCATTCTGCCCCCATTTAGTGTCAGCTGTCTATAAGTGAATGTTGCAGTTACTGTGAGGTACATACTGTCAAATAAAGTTTTCTACCTCAACAAGCAATATTTATACAAAATTCTGAGGCCTCTGTCAGTCAAGGTTGACCATGAATGATGTGTCCTTGCTGTCTAGATATCCAGGGCAGTATGATATGGAGAGCAAGCTGTGTACGATATGTAGCAGGCTCCCCCTCTCCACGCAGCTGATGAACCCAAAGGGACAGCAGAGACCGATTCAGTTTGGCACCAGCAGTATCGCAGGAGCTACCAGTCAGCGTTGAACTCAACATTGGACTGGCTTAGTGACACCAGCCCCGGATTTACCCTCTGGGTTTATTCCCAAAGCCTTCCCCACGAGTGGATATAGCCGCAAGGCGGCATAGGTTTGTAAATCAGAGCTTTCCTTCTCCTATATTTTCCTTCCCACTGTTCTCAGTGCTGGATGTGGGAGGTCCTGGAGTCTCCAAGCCTCCCGGACATCCACATCTGCGCCAGGTGTGTGGAGATGCAGCTCCGAAGGGACCGCATTACGGAACTGGAGCTGCAGCTCGATGACCTTCGTCTGGTCAGGGAGAGTGAGGAGTTAATAGAGAGGAGTTACAGGCAGGTGGTGACACCGGGGCCACGGGAGGCAGACAAGTGGGTCACGGTTAGGAGGGGGGAAGGGGAAGTGTCAGGTACTAGAGGGTACCTCAGTGGCTATGGCTGTACCCCTTGACAATAGGTACTCCTGTATGAGTACTGTTGGGGGGGACAGCTTACCTGGGGGAAGCGACAGTGGCCGTGCCTCCGGCACAGAGTCTGGCCCTGTAGCTCAGAAGGGTAGGGCAAGGAAGAGGAGGGCAGTAGTAATAGGGGACTCAATAGTTAGGGGGTCAGATAGATGATTCTGTGGACGAAATCAGGAGACCCAGATGGTAGTTTGCCTCCCTGGTGCCTGGGTCCGGGATATTTCTGATCGTGTCCAAGTGATCTTGAAGTGGGAGGGAGAGGAGCCAGAAGTCGTGGTACATATAGGTACCAATGACATGGGTTGGAAAAGGGGAAGAGGTCCTGAAAGAAATAGATATAGATATACTTTATTGATCCCAAGGGAAATTGGGTTTCGTTACAGCCACACCAACCAAGAATAGAGCATAAATATAGCAATACAAAAACCACAGACAATCAAACAACAAAATGCAAACTGTGCCAGATGGAAAAAAGTCCAGGACCAGTCTATTGGCTCAGGGTGTCTGACCCTCCACGGGAGGAGCTGCAAGTTTGATGGCCACAGGCAGGAACGACCTCCCGTGCCGCCCAGCGTTGAATCTCGGTGGAATGTGGCCGAAGTCCAACAGTAAAAAGTTCAATATCCAGTCTACAAACACGTTCCTCGATTGTAATATGACCCAGATTGCACCATCTGTTGTTAACCAGAACAGTAAGCACCCAACTGCTTTAAGTTTACTGCTCTCAGTGCTCTTCCGGTCAGCCCAAACGATCTGGAAGCCGTCCATGGAAAAGTTTTGATCGGGTATGTCCTCGTGCAGCCCCATTCCAGTGAAACACATCACACTGCACTCCCGAAATGTTTTCTGATGCCTGGCAGCGCCGTGAACTCGTCCATTTTATTACCCACCGAACTCCTCTTCTCTATAAGTCTCTGTTGTCTCGACCCAGTCCTCTTTCCTCGACTTTGTGATCCCCCTCTGCATCCTCTGTGTGTTTTCCTCCAGATTTCAGCAGGGGTGTCCGCCGCTCTGCTCGCTAAACTGGCCGGCATTTGCGCAAGCAGCTGGTCCCTGGAATGAACAATGCGACCATGCTTCTGTCCCGCGTGTCAGGATGTAACTATTTCCAGCGCTAAAAACCCAAATAAAACTCTCTCTACCAGCATGTTAGAGAGGGTGCAGCTTCGACGTGTTACCGTGGAAAAAAAAATACAAGGAAGAATATAAGGAGTTAGGAAGGGAGTTGAGAAAAAGGACGACAAAGGGAGTATCTCAGGATTACTGCCTGTGCTACGCGACAGTGAGAGTAGGAATGCAATGAGGTGGAGGATAAATGCGTGGCTGAGGGATTGGAGCAGGGGGCAGGGATTCAAGTTTTTGGATCATTGGGACCTCTTTTGGCGCGGGTGTGACCTGTACAAAGGGGACAGGTTGCACTTGAATCCTAGGGGGACCAATATCCTGGCGGGGAGATTTGCGAGGGCTACTGAGGTGACTTTAAACTAGAATGGTTGGGGGGAGGGAATCAAATTAAGGAGACTAGGAGAGGGGAGGTTGATGTAAGGGAAAAAGAAGAAGAAGATAACAAAGCTGTTTGATCAATTAAGGATAAACAGAGAGTAGGAGGTGGAGAGTTTCTTAAATGCATCTATTTTAACGCTAGGATCATTGTAAGAAAGGTGGATGAGTTTAGAGCATGGATTGATACCTGGAAATATGATGTTGTAGCTATTAGTGAAACGTGGTTGCAGGAGGGGTGTGATTGGCAGCTAAATATTCCAGGATTTCGTTGCTTCAGGTGTGATCGAATAGGAGGGGCAAGAGGGGGAGGTGTTGCATTGCTTGTCAGAGATTATATAACAGCGGTGCTCTGGCAGGATAGATTAGTGGACTCATCTAGGGAGGCTATTTGGGTGGAATTGAGGAATAGGAAAGGTGTTGTGACGCTTATGGGGTGTATTATAGACCACCTAATGGGTACCGAGAACTGGAGGAGCAAATTTGTAAGGAGATAGCAGATATTTGTAGAAAGCACAAGGTTGTGATTGTGGGAGATTTTAATTTTCCACACATAGACTGGGAAGCCCATTCTGTAAAAGGGCTGGATGGTTTGGAGTTTGTAAAATATATGCAGGATAGTTTTTTTGCAGCAATACATAGAGGTACCAACTAGAGAAGGGGCAGTGTTGGATCTCCAGTTAGGGAATGAGACAGGGCAGGTGACAGAGGTTTGTGTTGGGGAGCACTTTGGGTCCAGGGATCACAATACAATTAGTTTCAGTGTAATTATGGAGAAGGATAGGACTGGTCCTAGGATTGAGATTTTTGATTGGAGAAAGGCTAACTTTGAGGAGATGTGAAAGGATTTAGAAGGAGTGGATTGGGACAATTTGTTTATGGGAAGGATGTAACAGAGAAATGGAGGTCAGTTAAAGGTGAAATTTTGAGGGTTCAGAATCTTTATGTTCCTGTTGGGTTGAAAGGAAAGGTTAAAAGTTTGAGAGAGCCATGGTTTTCAAGAGATATTAGAAACTTGGTTCAGAAAAAGAGAGAGATCTTCAATAAATATAGGCAGCTTGGAATTAATGAGGTGCTCGAGGAATATAAAGAATGTAAAAAGAATCTTAAGAAAGAAATTAGAAAAGCTAAAAGAAGATATGAGGCTGCTTTGGCAAGTAAGGTGAAAATAAATCCAAAGGGTTTCTACAGTTATATTAATAGCAAAAGGATAGTGAGGGATAAAATTGGTCCCTTGGAGAATCAGAGTGGACGGCTATGTGCAGAGCCAAAAGAGATGGGGGAGATTTTGAACAATTTCTTTTCTTCGGTATTCACTAAGGAGAAGGATATTGAATTGTGTAAGGTAAAGGAAACAAGAAGGGTAGTTATAGAAAGTATGACGATTAAAGAAGAGAAGTACTGACACTTTTAAGGAATATAAAAATGGATAAGTCTCCGGGTCCGGACAAGATATTCCCTAGGACCTTGAGGGAAGTTAGTGTAGAAATAACAGGGGCTCTGACAGAAATATTTCAAATGTCATTAGAAACGGGGATGGTGCCGGAGAATTGGCGTATTGCTCATGTTGTTCCATTGTTTAAAAAGGGTTCTAAGAGTAAACCTGGCAATTATTGGCCTGTGAGTTTGACGTCAGTGGTGGGCAAAGTGATGGAAAGCATTCTTAGAGATGGTATATATAATTATCTGGATAGACAGGGTCTGATTAGGAACAGTCAACGTGGATTTGTGCGTGGAAGGTCATATTTGACAAATCTTATTGAATTTTTTGATGAGGTTACTAAGAAAGTTGACGAGGGTAAAGCGGTGGATGTTGTCTATATGGACTTCAGTAAGGCCTTTGACAAGGTTCAACATGGAAGGTTAGTTAGGAAGGTTCAATTGTTAGGTATTAGTATGGAAGTAGTAAAATGGATTCAGCAGTGGCTAGATGGAAGATGCCAGAGAGTAGTGGTGGATAACTGTGTGTCAGATTGGAGGACGGTGTGTAGCGGTGTGCCTCAGGGATCTGTACTGGGTCCAATGTTGTTTGTCATATATATTAATGATCTGGATGATGGGGTGGTAAATTGGATTAGTAAGTTTTCTGATGACTCTGCCATAGTTGGATGCATCAGCAAGGGAGACGAGGCTGAGTACAGGGCTACGGTAGGAAACTTTGTCACATGGTATGAGCAGAATTACCTGCAGCTTAATGTGAAAAAGACTAAGGAGCTGGTGGTAGACCTGTGGACAGCTAAGGTACCGGTGACCCCTGTTTCCATCCAGGGGGTCAGTGTGGACATGGTGGAGGATTACAAATACCTGGGGATACGAATTGACAATAAACTGGACTGGTCAAAGAACACTGAGGCTGTCTACAAGAAGGGTCAGAGCCGTCTCTGTTTCCTGAGGTGACTGAGGTCCTTTAACAACTGCCAGACGATGCTGAGGATGTTCTACGAGTCTGTGGTGGCCAGTGCTATCATGTTTGCTGTTGTGTGCTGGGGCAGCAGGCTGAGGGTGGCAGACACCAACAGAATCAACAAACTCATTCTTAAGGCCAGTGATGTTGTGGGGATGGAACTGGACTGTCTGACGGTGGTGTCTGAAAAGAGGATGCTGTCCAAGTTGCATGCCATCTTGGACAATGTCTCCCATCCACTACATAATGTACTGGGTGGGCACAGGAGTACATTCAGCCAGAGACTCATTCCACCGAGATGCAGCACAGAGCGTCATAGGAAGTCATTCCTGCCTGTGGCCATCAAACTTTACAACTCCTCCCTTGGAGGGTCAGACACCCTGAGCCAATAGGCTGGTCCTGGACTTATTTCATAATCTACTGGCATAATTTACATATTACTATTTAACAATTTATGGTTCTATTATTATTTATTATTTATGGTGCAACTGTAACGAAAACCAATTTCCCCCGGGATCAATAAAGTATGACTATGACTAAGTATGCAGATGATACTAAGATAGGTGGTGTTGTGGATAATGAAGTAGGTTTTGAAAACTTGCAGAGAGATTTAGGCCAGTTAGAAGAGCGGGCTGAAAGATGGCAGATGGAGTTTAATGCTGAAAAATGTGAGGTGCTACATTTTGGTAGAACTAGTCAAAATAGGACATACATGGTAAATGATAGGACATTGAAGAATGCAGTAGAACAGAGGGATCTAGGAATAATGGTGCATAGTTCCCTGAAGGTGGAATCTCATGTGGATGGGGTGGTGAAGAAAGCTTTTGGTTTGCTGGCCTTTATTAATCAGAGCATTGAGTATAGGAGTTGGGATGTAATGTTGAATTTGTATAAGGCATTGGTAAGGCCAAATCTGGAGTATTGTGTACAGTTCTGGTTGCTGAATTATAGGAAGGATGTCAATAAAATTGAGAGAGTACAGAGGAGGTTTACTAAAATGTTGCCTGGGTTTCATCTCCTAAGTTACAGAGAAAGGTTGAACAAGTTAGGTCTTTATTCTTTGGAGCGTAGAAGGTTGAGGGGGACTTGATAGAGGTGTTTAAAATTATGAGGGGGATTGATAGAGTTGACGTGGTTAGACTTTTTCCATTGAGAGTGGGGAAGATTCAAACAAGAGGGCATGGGTTGAGAATTAGAGGACAAAAGTTTAGGGGTAACATGAGGGGGATCTTCTTTACTCAGAGAGTGGTAGCTGTGTGGAATGAGCTTCCAGCAGAAGTGGTTGAGACAGGTTCGATGTTGTCATTTAAAGTTAAATTGGATAGATATATGGACAGGAAAGGAATGGAGGGTTATGGGCTGAGTGCAGGTCGGTGGGACTAGGTGAGAGTAAGCGTTCGGCATGGACTAGAAGGGCTGAGATGGCCTGTTTCCGTGCTGTAATTGTTATATGGTTATATGGTTATAGATGAATTGCCAACCATGGGTAACGAGCCCCATCTGCCTGAAGCGATTGGTTTTAAGACCTGCCTTTGTCCCTTCTCCTGTCAGTAGAAATGGTTCCACTGGGCTTAGTAACTCAGCCACACATGAAGGCCAGGAGCTGGACTTGGTTGTCAGTGGCTATTTGAGATGAACGCTATTGGGAGCATTTAATAGGTAGTGGGAGATCGTCCCCATTACCACCCCCGGCTATGACAAGATTAATGAACGTAATACAGAATTGGACATGAATGATATAATATCTGCTTAGCAACTGTCTTCTGTATATGATACAAATGGATAAAGATAGACATTAATTCCATAGCATCTCCCACAAGGCCACCTCTTGGGAAGATGGCCGTGCACTTGGACACATCGGCTTCTCCGGGTCCAACTAAAGGTGCAATTGTTCATCCTTTACGTCTTTTTTCACAATTGCAAGACATATCGGGTACTACAGGTTTACCCTATCAATGAGTTGCTCGATGTGTTTTGTGCCTTGGCCTTGGAGGAATACTGTTTCATTTAGTTATACAGTATTTATGTATGGTTGAATGGTAATTCAACTTCAACATATAAGACATAGGAACAGAATTAGGCCATTCAGCCATTGTGTCTGCTCCACCAGTCCATTATCGCTGACTTATCATCCTTCCCAATCCCCTTTCTCCAAAAGGCCATAAGACATCAGAGCAGGATTAGCCATTCAGCCCATCGAGTCTGCCCTGGTATTCCATTATGGCTGATTTATTATCCTTCTCAACCCCATTCAACTCCATTCTGAGTGAATTATTTTAAGTTAAGGCAATATGATCTTTAAACAGGTATTGTTTTTTATTATACGACCACTAGAACACTAGAAACTAACTCATAAAACCTTGTTATACGTCATACTTTGATTCAGTAGTTGCGCTTTATAACGGATAATATAGAAGGAACAACTGTTTTAAGGGGGTATTCTTTTACAAATTGTTTTTATATTTTTATTAAAATATATATTGTTGCTCCAGATTCACCATCAGCAGTCTCTTGTGTCTGCAATACAACCTTGCTACTACAATTCCTAAAGGGTTAAAATAAACTTTGTTCTTCCCTTACTGCCCTTTGTTGATTCCAGATCAGAATCAGGTTTATTGCCACTGACATATGTGGTGAAATTTTAAATACAAGAGACTTTGCAGATGCTGAAAATCCAAGAATATCCAGAAAATTTATCAACAGTACAGTGCAACACATTAAAATTACTATAAACTACAATAATACATTAAAAATAAAATAAATATAACAAATTTTAATAGAAAATAAATAATTCTATAATAAATAGATAAACAAATAAACAGGCAATAATAGATAGAGAGAGGTTCCTTAAGGTTTTTATAGCTGGGGGTGGTAAAGGGGACAAGCTCCCACTACCAATTAAATGCTCCCAATACCAATTAAATGCTCCCAATGGTGTGCACCTCAAATAGCCTCTGACAACCAAGTCCAGCTCCTGGCCTTCATGTGTGGCTTAACTACGAAGCCTGGCAAAACTGTTTCTACTGACAGGAGAAGGGGAAAAGGTGAGTTATTGGTGCCTTAAAACCAGTCGCTTTGGCCGATGGGGCTCATCAGCTGTGGTTGGCAGCTCATCTAGGCGAAGGAAAACTCTGACCTCAAACCCCCACTGCCTTGTACTCATGGGGAAGACTTCGGGAGTAAACACAGAGGGGAAAAATCTGGAACTGGAGTCCCTAAGGCTGTCCTATGTTGAGTTCAAGGCTGCTAGTGCCAAACTGTATCGATCTCTGCCATTCCTTTGGATTCATCAGATGCTCGGAGATGGGGAGGCATGGGTAACAGCTTTGCTCTCCATATCATACTGCCCTGGCCTGTGTATCATGTAGACAGCTGCGATGCAGTATTCATGGTCAACCCTGAACAACCGAGGCCCTCAGTGAGATAGAGAAATAGATAAACTTAATTTTTAACTTCAAGAGAGCAAAAGGTTTCTGTGTGACTCAGCTAAATCGTTCCACAATGATGCTCACAGGCCCAGTCTCATCATCGAGCTTTACTGTGCTAGTTCAAACCCAGTTTCCATCTTGAAAGGTAAAAAGTAACTGATCAATTGCAAAAGTCCCCCTGAAGTGTCCATTGCTTTTCATTGTATTTCTGTGGAAACATTCATTCCACTAAGTTCCAATACAATACCTCACCCCACTTCCAATTTAGCAGATTAATGTCTTAACTCTTCCACCTCTGATAATCAGGTCTCTGGATTCACCTTGCATTTCCATGGCTGAAGCGTTGAACATTTTTCCCTTTTCACCTGTCTTATTCTGAACTGAGATAGTCTTCCAGAGTAACACACACACACAAAATTCTGGAGGAACTCAGCAGGTCAGGCAGCGTCTATGGAAAGGAATAAACAGTCGACATTTTGGACTGAGACACTTCATCAGGATTAGAAAGGAAAGGGGAAGGAGGAAGTCTTCAAAAACTTCCTTTTTTTCCTGGTTAACTATGAGATCAAGATTATGACATGAAGGCCTTGCACAACCTTTAATGGCCGGGTACAAATCCAGTTGGAAACATAGACAGCAATTACATTACTTTTCATTCCTTGCTTGCTTAGAAACAATGTTTTTGCTGTCTAAAAGCTCCCCCTTCTGATGTGTGAGGCATGTTTGGAAGAATTTCTGGGACATTGCACCACCAGATCATCCCAGATGCCACCATCTTGCTTATCCAAAATTATTTAAAATTAATAAGGAATGTGTTCTCTTTTATACTTGCATCCAAGACCAGACCTTATTAAAAACATCTCCAAAAACCTGGTGAGTTCCTCCAGCATTTTGCGTGTTACTCCAAAAACCTTCTATCCATTAACAATTCTCTCCTGCCCAACTTATCTCAAGTTCAGATTCATTTGATTTCTCTACTGAAGTGCGCCGTTTCTGTTAACAACCAACACCAACAAGGGTGTGCTGGGGGCAGCCCACAAGTGTTGCCACGCATTCCAGCGCCAACATAGCATGTCTACAATGGTCAGCAGAACGGCACAGAAAACAACAAGCAACAAAATGTCAAAACAAGCCCCTGTTCCTCTTTCCCACCCTCCCTCCGACCCACCCATGCACACACAGACTGTCCTTCAACTCGAGGACATGGCTCCAGTCTCTGGCCTCCGGCCTCCAATCTGCAGTCTGCAGTCTGCAGTCTCCAATTCTCGGCCTCCAGCCTCCAGGCTTTGGACATCAAGTTTTGACTTCCACACTTCCAATCAATCTTTGGGCTTCGATCTTTGGTATCAGTCCCCACCCATCTCACCCTGGACTAGCTGATGACATCTTTCCAACTAGCAAGAATTAACCCTCCCACACAAAGATGAATTGCTGTTTATGACTGACTTCATTCACCTTCACCCACTCACTCACTCACCCCACCCCACTTACAATGAAATCTGCCCAATTCCTGTCTCCTGACACTCTTGTTCTGTTCCCCTTCACACACAAACTCCTTGTTTCTCAAAGCGAGGAGTGACTGCTCTGTCCAGGACCTTGCAAACAGGACGGGTCCAGGTTCCTGTGGGCCACCTGCCAATGTAAGTAAGTAGAGAAAGAATCAAAGGGGAGTTGAGAACAAGTTGCTGGGATAGAGAGGCCTGAGGGAGCAAGAAACTGCAGAGAGTTGTGAACACAGCTCAGCTCATCTCAGAAACCAGCCTCCCCTCCAAGGACTCGGTTGACACTTTTCACTCCCTCAGTAAAGCAGCCAGTGTAATCAAGGACCCAACAGACCCTGCAGATTCTCTCTTCTCCCCTTTCCCATTGAGCAGAAATTTTTTAAGGCATTTTATTTTTACAGAAGTCAGAAAGTAGTACACTGTTTTTAGTTTATGTAAGGAGAAAGCTTTGCAAATTTCCCATTTTGTAAGGAATTTTTCTGTCAAAATCAGAAAGTACGTATCATGGTACCATAGAGACCACTTGGAATGCCAGAGTTCAGAGTTCAATTCTGGCGTCCTCTGTAAGCGAGTTTGTATGTTTCTTCCCGTCAACATGTGGGTTTCCCCCGGGTGCTCCAGTTTCCACCCACAGTTCAAAGGCGTATCGGTTGGTAGCTTAATTGGTCATTGTAAATTGTCCCGTAATCAGGCTGGGGTTAAATCGGTGGGTTGCTGGGCAACGTGTCTCGGTGGGCTGGAAGGGCCCATTCCACACTGTATCCCAAAATAAATAAATACATCGTGGTCAGTGTTTGCAGTGGCTTGGACTCATCAGGCTTGGGCGAGGTAAAGTGACTGGTAAGTTTCTCTTTTTCTTCTTTATTCTTCATTCCTGGTCTGTTGGGGCCTGGTAGTGCAGTGAGGATGGCTCCAGGGGCAGTGTTTTGTTCTGTGTGTGAGATGCGGGAATTCTAGGAGACCTCCAGCCTACCAGATAACCACATCTGCACCAGGGGCACTGAGCTGCAGCTCCTGAGAGGATGTATTAAGGAACTGGAGCTGCAGCTCGATGACCTTCAACTCAAACGGGAGAATGAGGAGATGATAGACAGGAACTACAGGGAGGTAGTCACCCCTAGGTTGCAGGAGACAGGTAACTGGGTGACGGTCAGGAGAAGAAAGGGAAATGGACACAGCCAGTGCAGAGTACACCTGTGGCCATTCCCCTCAAAAATAAGTATAGCACTTTAGATACTGTTGAGGGGGACGACATATCCATATTGGAGGGGGAGCCGCAGTGACTGGGTCTCTTGCACCGAGACTGGTGCTGTGGCTCAGAAGAGAGGTGAAGAGGACTGCAGTGGTGGTAGGAGATTCCAGTCAGAGGAACAGAGATGAGGTTCTGTGGGTATGATAGAGACACCCGGATGGTATGTTGCCTCCTAGTTGCCAGGGTCAGGGACGTCTCAGGTCCAGTCCACGGCTTTCTAAAGGGGGAGGGTGAGCATCCAGAAGTCTTGGTACATATAGGCACCAATGACATAGGTAGGAAAGGTGAAGAGGTCCTGAAAAGAGATTTTAGGGAAGTAGAAAGCTGAAAAATAGGACCTCCAGGGTAGTAATCTGTGAATTGCTGTCCGTGCCATGTGCTAGTGAGGGTAAGAATAGGATGAACTGGCAGATGAATGTGTGGCTGAGGGACTGGTGCAGGGGCTGGGTTTCAGATTTATGAATCATTGGGACCTCTTCTGGGGAGGGTATGGCATGTACAAAAGGGACAGGTTACACCTAAACCCAAGGGGGACCAATATCCTTGTGGGCAGGTTTGCTGGAGCTGTTCAGGAGAGTTTAAACTAATTTGGCAGGGGGATGGGAACCGGAGAGGTAGTGCTGAGGATGAGATAGTGTGTAGTGAGACTGCTAGCAAAGAGTGGCTGTTGATGGGGCAAAACTACAGTCAACAGGATGAGTTGCAATATAAAAGGCAGACAAAATTGAAAAAGGTGAAATCAAGAGTGAAGGTGTTATATTTGAACGTGCGTGTAGGGTAATGTAATTGGTGGAAACGTGCATAATTCATAGCCACCAATATTGAGTTGGGGTTCACTTTAAGAGGTTGGTCTGACATGATGACATAATTATATAAAGTGTCTTTTTCATGCTTTGTGTTCAGGTTTTGGAGTACAATAAATGAGTTGTTACGATTTTTCTTAAGCATAAAATTCCTCTGCAGTTTCATTTGGTAAAACCTACATTGGTGACCCCGATGCTCTAGGAAGATTCCAGAGTTATTAAACATGTTGGCCAACACAGTTGCTTTGAAACTGCCGCAGTTTTGGGAACAAAATGTCATTGCTTGGTTTGTACAAGCCGAGGCCCAATTCGTGCAGCGGGAAATCTCCGCCGACAACACCAAGTTCTACTATGCGGTAGTGAAGCTGAGCAACTCCACGGCTGTGAGAGTGTGAGTCTACTAGAACACCCGTCTGAACACGATAAATACTGATCGCTGAAACTCACTTCTTACAGAATTTTGGACAACTGGAGACTGAGCATGCCAAACTGTTGCCCAGCCTCAGCGATGCTAAGCCATCGGAGCTAATGGCCCACATGCTACCTCTCCTAGGAAATCACCATCCTTGTTTTATTTTTAAAGAACTCTTCCTGCAGCAAATGCCTGATCAAGTTCACACAGCCCTCGCTAATGTACCGGTGAAGAACTATAGAAAGCTTGCTGAAATGGCTGATAGTCTGCATGCAGCCAGGCAGTGATGCATCGTTCCTCCTCTTTCTCTGCCTCAGTAAGCCTAGTCAGCAAGGCCCCAACATAAGGACGCCCGCAGCTGCAAATCAGATGACAGTGGATCTGTGTTTTTACCACGCTTGCCTTGGGATGAACGTTAGGAAGTGACGACCGCCTTGCAGCTTCAAAAGTACCGGCACATTGGGACACCAGAGGTCTGTGAACACCGTGGGTTCCAGATTCTGGGGTCATCTACTGTTCATTATGGACACCCCTTCAGAGCGACTCTTCCCGTGTGACGCGCGTGCTCAGGTAAGGGTGCGGCCAGCATCGCTGATTGCTGAGACGGCAAAGAGTGAGGAAACCTCACTGGAGGCCAACAGTGGCAGCTGGACCAAGAGTTATGGGACACAATGGGTGATGCTCTGCTTCAGTGAGCAACATTACACGTGGGACTTCGTCCTGGCTAAAGTGGCTAGACCTCTGCTCGGAGAAGATTTCCTGTGTGCCCAAGGACTATTAGTTGATCTTAAGAACTGCCAGCTTGTGGCTGTCAAGGACTTTGAGTTGTTGCCCTGCTCCCCCAGTAAGTTCCCCACAATGACTCTGTCAACTGTATACACCACTGCGTGTGAGTTTACTCAATTGCTGGGTGAATCCCCAGACATCACCAAGCCCATGTTCTCCATGACTGTCCCACAACATGGGGCTGAGCACTACATTCCCACAACTGGCCCACCAGTCCATTCCCGCGCGTGGAGACTGGACCCAGAAAAGCTGGCAACCATGAAGGCTGGGTTTGCCAACATGGAAAACTTGGCATTGTACGCCAGTTGAATGGCCCCTGGACTTCGTCCCTCCACATGGTCCCCAAGTGCAATGGTGGTTGCTGCCCATGTGGTAATTACCAACGCCTTAACGAGACCACCAACTCCAATTGTTACCCGGTCCTACACAGCCAAGACTTCTTGGCACTGGAAAGTAAAATTTTCCAAAATCAATCTAGTTAGGGGTTCTGTGCTTGGACAACATTCCCAAAGCAGCTGTGATAACCCTGTATGGTCTCTTTGAGTTTCTGCACATGCCATTTGGGCAAAAAAATGCAGCACAGACTTACCCACAGCTGATGGACCCTGTATTAAAATACTTTGATTTTCTTTTTGTTACCTGGATGATATACTTGTCACCAATGCATCCAAATCTAAACACATATCTCATCTCTGCACACTTTTCAAGTGATTAAGTGGTCGTGAGTTGATTATTAACCCTACTAAATGCCAGTTCGCGTTGTCAACCATTGACTTTCTCAACCATAGCATCTCCACAGAAGGTGCGAAACCCCTCCCATCAAAGGTAGCCGCTATTATGGATTTCCCACCGCCTCAAAAAACTATGGGAGAATTTAGATATGGCGAATTTATATCACTGCTTCATTCCACGAGCTGCTGTACTTGTGCTTCCCCTGTATAGTGCGCTTAAAGACAACGCTGCAAAACGTGTTTGACTGGTTGGTGGACGTGACCAGGACATTTGATGATAGCAAAAAGCTCTTTCCAACGCAACCCTACTAGTGCACCTGCTCCCAACACACCCATAGCCATTACTACCGACGCTTCAAACTATGCTGTGGGTGATCTGCACAAATAGTTATTTGGAGGCATGTGGCAGCCACCTGCCTTCTTCAGCCAGCAGCTCCATCCCCCGAAAGGAAGAACAGCACGTTTGACCATGAGCTTCTTGGTCTCTATCTGGCTGACCGCCATTTTCATTTTCTTCTAGAGGGTCACCATTTCACAGCATTCGTTGGCCACAAACCCCTTGTGCAGGCAATAGCCTGCATGGCACAACACCAACTGGCCTACATATCAGAGTTCACAACTGATGTAAAACATATCAAGGGGAAAACTAATGCTGTAGCTGATTGTCTCTCACAGTCAGCCATTGAGGCCACACACATAGGGTCTGACTGTGCAGGCATGACAGCTGACCAAGCTACTGACCCAGAGGCCCAGGCTTACTGATCAGCAGTCACAAGCCTGCATTAAATTCAGGGAAGCTAGAGTTTCTCTCCTGTCCGATGTCTCAACCAGTCACCCTCCCGCATCGTGCCCGCAAACTGGAGGAGGACTGTTTTTGTCTCCGTACATTGCCTCTTGCATCCAGGCCAGAAGGCTTCACAGAAACTGGCTGCCCTGAAGTTTGTGTGGCACGGCCTTGGAAAGGACAAGCGTGATTGGAGTGTAACCCGTGTGGAGCACCAGCGGGCAAAATTTACCGTCATGTTCAGGTGCCATTAGCACATTTTGATGTCCGTGAGCGATGGTTTGACCATGTCAATGTGACCTTGTTGGTCCCCTTTTCCCCCTCCCAGTTTCATGCACCTCTTTACCATGGTGGACTGTACCACCAGGTGGCCAGAGGTCATCCCTCTAGCATCGACAGCCATAGATGTGGCTTGGGCATTCATTAGCACCTGAGTTTATCAGTTTCGCATCCCATCTGATATCTCCTCTGACCACAGTCCTCAATTCCCTTCAGACCTCTGGGCTGTGATAGCCCAGAACCTCACCATTAGGCTACATCACATCACCCACAGTCTAATGGCACATGTGAGAGGTTTCAATGCTCCTTAAAGGCTGCTCTGAGGGTTTCCCTGATGGATGAGTGTTGGCATGATCATCTCCTGTGATTCCTGCTGGGGGCCAGAACAGCTCCAGAAGAGGACCTGCAGTTGTCCGCGGCTGAGTTGTTATATAGGCAGCCATTACGAGTGCCAGGTGATTTTAATTCCTGATGCCATGACCACTTGCTCAGCCTCTCAACAACATTCCTCCCTCCTCAGTAAATTCAATTCCTTTGCACTTGTTCCTACCTCCCATCATGGCGAACAGCTCTCTTGGGCTCCTGTTGACCTATGTTCCACCTCATTTGTTTTTGTCCACCATGATGCACACCAACATTCCCTTAGGCCCCCTTACGATGGCCCGTTCCACACGGAGAGAAAAGACTTTTATAAGAGGGGTAAACCTGAACACATTTCAGTAGATTGCCTTAAACCAACCCACCGAGATTTAGAGAATTCCGCTACCATGCCCCTGGCATCACGACATGACCATGAGAGTGTCATCATACCTCTGGACGAGCTAGAGGCACCTGCTGTTCCTCCACCCATGGAACATCGGACCCAAACCAGACCTCCGAGCTCCGGACAGGCTCACAATGCTGGTTTTAGTGAATTCTGGGGCAGGAAGCCTGTGGAAGGTAAAGGAATTGGTGGAAATGCTTTGTACATAATTCACAACCACCGACATTGAGGCTGGTCTGACGTGATGATGTAATTACATACTGTTACCATGCTTTGTGTTCAGTGCTTGAGGACAATAAGTAAGTTGTTATGGTTTTTCTTAAACAGAAAATTCTTCTGCCGTTTTTATTTGCGAAAACTTACATGCGCAGTGTATGGAATAAGGCAGATGAGCTTGTAGCACAGTTAGAGATTGGCAGGTATGATGTTGTGGTCATCACTGAGACATGGCTGAAAGAAGATCATAGTTGGGAGCTTAACGTCCAAGGATACACATTGTATCGAAAGGACAGGCAGGGAGGCAGAGGGGGTGGGGTGGCTCTATTGGTAAAAAAATGAAACAAATCATCAGAAAGAGATGGCATAGGGTCAGAAGGTATTGAGTCATTGCAAGGGTAAAAAGACCCTGATGGGAGTTGTATAGAGACCCCCAAACAGTAGTAAGGATGTGGTCTACAAATTGCAATGCATGCCAAAAGGGCAATGTAACAATAGTCATGGTGGATTTCAATATGCAGGTAGATTGGAAAAATCAGGTTGGTACTGGATTCCAAAAGGTGGAGTTTCTAGAATGCCTATGAGATGGCTTTTCCGAGCAGCTCATGGTTGAGCCCACTAGGGGATCAGCTATTCTGGGTTAGGTGTTGAGAAATGAAACGTAGTTGATTGGAGAGCTTAAGGTAATGGAACCCTTTGGGGACTGATTATAATATGATAGAATTCATCCTGCAATTTAAGAAGGAGGAAGTCAGATGTATCAGTATTACTGTGGAATAAAGGGAATTACAGAGGCATGAGAGAGGAGCTGGCCAAAATTGATTGGAAAAGAATCAGTTCAGATGGGTCGATGGCAGAACAGCAGTGGCTGGAATTTCTGGAAGCAGTTCGCAAGGCATAGGATATAGACATCCCAAAGAGAAAGAAGTATCCTGAAGGAAAGATGACACAACTGTGGCTAATACGAGAAGGCAACGCCAACATAAAAGCCAAAGAGAGGGCATATGATAGAGCAAAAAATAGTGGAAAGTTAGAGGATTGGGAAGCTTTTAAAAACCAACAGGAGGCAACTAAAAAAGTCATTAAGAAGTATAAGATGGAAAACAAAGGTAAGCTAGCCAATAACATTAAAGAGGATACCAAAGTTTTCTTCAGATACATGAGGTGTAAAAAAAAGAAGCGAGAGTGTATATTAGACCACTGGAAAATGATACTGGAGAATTAGTAATTGGGGACAAGGAAATAGCAGACAAATTGAATAAGTATTTAGCATCAGTCTTCAATGTGGAAGACACTAGCAGAACGCTAGAAGTTCAAGAGTGTCAGGGGGCAGGAGTGAGTTAACTTGCCTTTGCTCGGGAGAAGGATCTTGGGAAACTGAAAGGTCTGAAGGTAAATAAGTCACCTGGACCAGATGGTGCACACCCCAGGGTTCTGAAAGAGGTGGCTGACGAGATTGTGGAGGCATTGGTAATGATCTTTCAAGAATCACTAGATTCTGGCATGGTTCCAGAAGATTGGAAAATTGCAAATGGCACTCCACTCTTCAGGAAGGGAGAGAGGCAGAAGAAAGGAAATGATAAACCAGTTAGTCTGACCTCAGTGGTTGGGAAGATGTTGGAGTTGATTATTAAAAATGTGGTTTCAGGGTACTTGGAGACACATGATAAAATAGGCCGTAGTCAGCATGGTTCCTCAAGGGGAAATCTTTCCTGACAAACCTGTGGAATTCTTTGAAGAAATAGCAAACAACATAGACAAAGGAGAATTGATTGAAGTTTTGGACTTGGATTTTCAGAAGGCTTTTGATAAGGTGCCACACATGAGCCTGCTTAACAAGTTAAGAGCCCATGGTATTGCGTGAAAAGTAGCACGAATAGAGCATTAGCAAGAGGCAAAGAGTGGGAATAAAGGGAGCCTTTTCTGTTTGGCTGCCGGTGAGTAGTGGTGTTCCACAGGGGCCACTTCTTTTTATGTTATATGTCAATGATGGAATTGATGGCTTCCAAGTTTGCAGATGATATGAAGATAGGTGGAGGGGTAGGTAGTTTTGAAGAAATAGAGAGGCTACAGGAGGACTCAGACAGTTTAAGAGAATGGGCAAGGAAGTGGCAGATGGAATATAGTGTTGGGAAGTATATGGTCATGCACTTTTGTAGAAGAAATAAAAGGGTAGACTATTTTCTAAATGGAGAGTAAATTGAAAAATCTGAGATGCAAAAGGACTTGAGAGCCCTTGTGTGGGATTCCCTAAAGGTTAATTTGCAGGTTGAGTCTGTGGTGAGGAAGGCAAATGCAATGTTAGCATTCATTTCAAGAGGATTGGAATATAAAAGCAAGGATGTAATGTTGAGACTTTATAAGGCACTGGTGAGGCCTCACTTGGAGTATTGTGAGCAGGTTTGGGCCCCTTATCTAAGAGAGGAAGTGCTGACGTTGGAGAGGGTTCAAAGGAGGTTCACGAAAATGATTGCGGGATTGAAAGGTTTGCCATATGAAGAACATTTGATGGCTGTGGGCCTGACCTCACTGAAACCTATCGAATGTTGAAAGGCCTTGATAGAGTGGATGTGGGGAGGATGTTCCCTAGGGTGGGGCAGTCTAAGACCAGAGGGCACAGTCTCAGAATAGAAGGGCATCCTTTTAGAATGGAGATGTGGAGGAATTTCTGTAGCAAAGAGTGAATCCGTGGACTTCATTGCCACAGGTGGCGTGGAGGCCAAGTTATTGGGTATATTTAAGGCAGAGGTTGATAGATTCTTGATTAGCCAGGGCGTGAAGGGATACAGGGAGAAGGCAGGAGATTGGAGCTGAGAGGGAAATGGATTATCCATGATAAAATGGCAGAGCAGACTCCATGGGCCAAATGGCCAAATTCTGCTCCTGCATCTTATAGTCTTATAAATAATAGATTGTTAACAGGATAGATAATTAGATAGATAGAAGCTCAAACTTCAAGAACAGCTTCTATCCTGCTGTAATACGACTATTGAACCTAGTACGATAAGATGAACTCTTGATCTCACAATTTGCCTCATTATGATCTTGCGTCTCATTGTCTACCTGCACTGCAATTTCTCTGTAGCTGTTACACTTCATTCTGCACTTTTGTTATTGTTTTCCCTTGCTCTACCTCGACACGCTGTTGCAATGAAATTATCTGAATGGATGGCATGCAAAACAAAGTTTTCCATTGAAAGTCTGACAATAATAAACCAAGTTATAATCACATTCAATCTTTTTGTTTACTCCTGTGAAGCTGAGTTAGTAAATGCTAAGCTACCACTGATGGAGTTCATCCTTCCCAAAAAACACAGTATTGTTTTCATTAACCACCAAAGATTTTAAGATCAAGTACTTCTCTTCCTTTAGGTTCACCATGGCGACCACTCTTCACCCGGACTGGATGCTAGTACTCTTCTTCGTTCACATTCACCTCACCGTCACGCTGACTCTAATTCTGCTCCTCGTCCCCAAGGTACCAACGCTTTCTTAGGGATTTTCTCTTTGAAAACATTTTGTAATTGATGAAGCACTTTAGCATGTCTTATGAAGATAGGTTGAGCGAGCTAGGGCTTTTCTCTTTGCAGCGAAGGAGGATCAGAGGTGACTTGATCATACATTCGTTATGTGCCGTGTCATATTAACATGGGCGATCATGGTCTTTACATGACCAGGATTGTCCTTGGCAAATTTTTCTACAGAAATGCTTTGCCATTGCCTTCTTCTGGGCAGTGTCTTTACAAGACGGGTGACCCCAGCCATTATCAGTACTCTTCAGAGATTGTCTGCCTGGTATCGGTGGTCACATCACCAGGACTTGTGATCTGCACCGGCTGCTCATACAACCGTCCACCACCTGCTCCCACGGCTTCACGTGACCCTGATCGGGGGCGCTAAGCAGGTGCTACACCTTGCGCAAGGGTGACCTGCAGGCTAGCGGAGGGAAGGAGCGCCTTACTCCTCCTTTGGTAGAGACGTATCTGCCTGGCATCAGTGATCGCATAACCAGGACTTGTGACATGCATGAGCTGCTCATACGACCCAGGTGACTTGATAGAGGTGTAAAATATGATAAAAGGCGTAGATTGAGTGGATAGCCAGAGACTTTTTTCCCAGTGGGGAACTGGTACTCAAGTGGGAGTCTTTGGGTGGTAATATTTACTGATTTTACCTGAAGGTTTTTGGTCGGACAGATCACACAGGACTAGTAAATATGAAAGCAATTGCAAGGAATCTTCTTCACGTAGTCACTTTGAATCGTTCCTCTACAAATCTAAGCTGCATCAAAGCTACTGGCACCAGCTAGCAAAACTTCTTTGCACCCATGGTCAGATCGCATACGCAGCCAGAAACTTTTTCCAGGGCAGAAATGGCTAATATAAGGGGACATAATTAAGGTGATTGGAGGGAAGTATTGGGGGAATGTCAGAGGTCAGTTTTTTATAGAAAGCACAGAGGGTGAGTGGAACATGGTAGAGGCAGGTACATTGGAGACAATTAAAAGACCCTTAGATAAGCACATGGATGAAAGGGAAAAGAAGGACTATGTGAGAGACAGATACATTAGATTGATCTTACAGTAGTTTAAGAGGTTGGCATAACATTGTACTATGCTGTAATGTTCTATGTTCTAAAGCATTTACAACAATTCTGGAACGGTTCCAGAGGATAAAATGTCAGCAAAACATCATGGGCTGAAGGGTGTGCATTGTGCTCTACTGTACGTTAATAGATTCAGGGCTGAGCGAGTGGTGACACTTGCACATACGGCAGAAGAGGCCACATTTCTTCAGAAGGTGTTGGACAGATTTCGAGACACAGAAGGTGTCAGGGAGGGTCTGGGAATACTGTGAAATGCTTTGGAGTATTGTGCGCAATTCTCGTCACCGCATGCCGGTAAGGATGTGGAGGCTTTGCAGATAGTGCAGAGGGGGGTTACCACTATGAGGTTTGCCTGGATTACAGAGTATTAACTATAAGAGGAGGTTGGAGGATGAGAGGTAACCTGATAGGGGTGTACAAGATAAGAGGCATAGATTGAGTGGGCAGTGAGAGACTCTTTACTGGGCAATAATAGCTTAATACAAGGGTGATTGGAGG
Organism: Mobula birostris; assembly: GCF_030028105.1. Lineage (NCBI taxonomy): Eukaryota > Metazoa > Chordata > Chondrichthyes > Myliobatiformes > Myliobatidae > Mobula > Mobula birostris. Next base: position 12,724,994 of record NC_092402.1, on the reverse strand, counting down.
AAAGTATGTGGGGGGGGGGATGTCAGAAGTTCGTTTTTTTACACAGAGTGCTGGCTGCGTGGAATATGCTGTCAGGGGAGGTGGTGGAGGCAGATATATTAGGGACATTTCAGTTCAAAGTAAATTTTCTTATCAAAGTACATGTATGTCACCATATACAACCATGAGATTCATTTTCTTACAGGCATACTCAATAAATCCATAATAGAATAATAACCATAATAGGACCATAAAAGAGACTCTTAGATAGACACATGGATGATAGAGAAATGGATTGGATTGATCATAGAGCAGGTTAAAAGGTCAGCACCACAACATGGGCTGAAGGGCCTGTACTGTGCTGTACTTTCTATGTTCTATGTTGAGTGAGCTAGGGCTTTTCTCCTTGGAGCAAAGGAGGATGAGAGGTGACTTGAGGGAGGTGTACAAGATGATAAGAGGCATAGGTTGCGTGGACAATAAGAGATTTTTTTCACAAGGTGGAAATGAGGCATAATTTGAATTCCTGTTTGCATAATTTGAAAGTGTTTGGAGGCAAGTATAGGGGGAATGTTAAAGGTGTTTTTACAGAGTAGTGGGTACGTGGTACACGCTACCAGGGGCAGAGGTACAGGCATATTCATTAGGGGCATTTAAGAGACTCTAAGATAGGCACATCCTTCTTCTTCTTAAGCCCATCACCCCTACTGGGTCAAAGGCCAGCGACAACAGCTCTGTCCTGGGCCGACAGAAGGTTGATCAGCCCTGTGGCTTGCACCTTCACCACACGACCTCATACGTCCTCTGGATGGAGGTGCTTCCTCTCCCAGGGACAAGATCTTTGGAGCTTCTGTTAGTGTTTCTGTAGCTCTGTTTTTTTTTTATGAGATGGGGTTGCTGGCCCCATGTCCAACACTCCCCCTTTTGCATCCGGGCTTGGGACCGTACTTGGCAGAGTTAGGCACATGAATGATAGAAAAATGGAGGGCCATGTGGGAGGGAAGGGTTAGATTGATCTTGGAGTAGGTTAGAAGGACAGCATTTAGAAGATTGAGGTGGGGTTCTTATCGAAACATATAAAATTCTAAAGGGATTGGACAGGCTAGATGCAGGAAGATTGTTCCCGATGTTGGGGAAGTCCAGAACGAGGGGTCACAGTTTGAGGATAAAGGGGAAGCCTTTTAGGACTGAGATGAGGAAAAACTTCTTCACACAGAGAGTGGTGAATCTGTGGAATTCTCTGCCACAGGAAACAGTTGAGGCCAGTTCATTGGCTATATTTAAGAGGGAGTTAGATATGGCCCTTGTGGCTAAAGGGATCAGGGGGTATGAAGAGAAGACTGGTACAGGGTTCTGAGTTGGATGATCAGCCATGATCATACTGAAGAGCGGTGCAGGCTCGAGGGGCCGAATGGCCTACTCCTGCACCTATTTTCTATGTTTCTATATTTCTATAACATTGTAGGCTGAAGGGCCTGTAGAGTGCTGTAATGTTCTATGTTCTATGCTCTTTCTGAGAACAAAGATATGAGGATAAGCATTCAGTTCTTCCTTGCTGGGTGGTGATGTGATAGAGTGGAACATATTGCTGACCTGCTTGTTAAACTAACAGTGAAAACTGAGATGGCCTCCAGAGCTGGAAGCTTATTTCCCAGGCCCTGACAGTGAAAATTAACCTCTCTTTCATACCTTGGTCTGTGAATTCCAGTAAAGAATTTAAAGATCTGTTTAAAGATTAGCATTATCTGTCACTTGTACAAGTAAAGGGGGTTCAATTCACCAACACTCCCTGTTCCCACGTACCTTATCTGAAGGCTCGGTCTGCAGACGTAAAATAAATTTCAAGCTATAACATCAGAGAGAGCTAATCATATTCAGAAAGATTAGCTTCATTTGTCACATGTACATTGAAACATAGCGTGAAATGCACCAACGACCAACACGGTCCGAGGATGCGCTGGGGGCAGCCCGCAAGTGACACCACGCTTCCGGCGCCAACACAGCTTACTAACCCGAACATGCACGTCTTTGGAATGTGGGAGGACACCAGAGCACCCGGAGGAAACCCACATGGTCACAGGGAGAACGTACAAACCCCTCACAGACAGCATTGGGAATCAGGTCCCAACTGCCTGCACTGTAAGGCGTTGCATTGCCACTACGCTAGCAGACTGCAGTGGGATAAGTTGTACCTAAAAGCAAGACTGACTGTCTGAATTAATGGTTGGAACTATAACCACACTCCACACTCGACCCTCCCCAGTCTTTCCAAGCCTTTAGGAACCGCTCTTACTTCATGGAATGTGGGTTCAGCATTTATTCCAGGAGCTTCAGCACTAAACCCTCTGCTGACTGAGTGATGGAGAGAGACTGAACAGTTGGGATTTTGCTTCATTGGCGCGTAGGAGAATGAGGGGTGACCTTACAGAGGTGTATAAAGTCATGAAGGGCAGAGATAAAGTGCCATGGTTAGCACAACGCTATTCCAACACCAGCTGTAAGAATCAGGATTCAACTCCCACTGCTGATGTAAGAAGCTTGTACTTTCTTTCCCGTGACCACATGGGTTTCCTCCAGATACTCCAGTTTCCTCTCACAGTCCAAAGATGTACGGGTTAGGGTTAGTGATTTGTGGGCATGCTGTATTGGGGCCAGAAGTGTGGCTGCCCCCAGAACATCTTCAGACTCTGTTGGTCATTTATGCAAACGATGCTATTCATTGTTTCAATGTATGTTTGTTTGTTATGCACCGTGTCGAATGACGTGGGCGATCGTGGTCTTTCCATGACCACGATTGTTCTTGACAAATTTTTCTACGGAAGTGCTTTGCCATTTCCTTCTGGGCAGTGTCTTTACAAGACGGGTGACCCCAGCCATCATCAATACTCTTCAGAGATTGTCTGCCTGGTGTCAGTGGTCACATAACCATGTCTTGTGATCTGCACCGGCTGCTCATACAACCATCCACCACCTGCTCCCACGGCTTCATGTGACCCTGATCGGGGGGCTAAGCAGGTGCTACGCCTTGCCCAAGGGTGACCTGCAGGCTAGCGGAGGGAAGGAGTGCTTTACATCTCCTTTGGTAGAGACATATCTCCATCCTGCCACCCAGGTGACTCAATTGAGTGGATAGCCAGAGCCTTTTTCCCAAGGTGGAACTGATACTCAAGTGGGAGGCTTAGGGTGGTAATATTTGCTGATTTTACCTGAAGGATTTTGGTCAGACGGATCACACAGGACTAGTGAATATGAAAGCAATTGCAAGGAATCTTCTTCACGTAGTCACTTTGAATCATTCCTCTACAAATCAACGTTGTATCAAAGATATTGGCACCAGCTTCTTTGCACCCATGGTCAGATCTCTAAAGCGTAGTGATAATGGCTGGGGTCACCCATCTTGTAAAGGCATTGCCCCAGAAGGCAATGGAAAACCACTTCTTGGCACAAATTTGCCAAAAACAATCATGGTCATGGAAAGACCAAGATCGCCCATGTCATACAACATGGCATATAATGATGATGATGGCTTCAGTATGTCTTATAAAGGTAGGTTGAGTTGGCTTTTCTCTTTGGGGGAAAGAACGACAAGATGACTTGATAGAAGTGTATAAGAGGCATAAGTTGAGTGGGTAGCCAGAGACTTTTTTCCCAGGGTGGAAATGGCTTATACAAGGGGGCATAATTTTAAGGTGATTAGAGAAAAGTATAGGGGGGGATGTCAGCGGTAAGTTTTTTTTACACAGAGAGAAGTGAGTATGTGGAACGCCCTGTCAGGGTCAGTGGTGGAAGCAGATACACTAGGGACACTTAGGAGGCTCCTGGACGATTGAAAAATGGAGGGCTATGTAAGAGGGAAGGGTTAGATTGATAATCATAGAGTCATAGGAAACTGCAGCACAGGAACAGACCCTTTGGTCCATCTAGTCTGTGCCAAACCATTTAAGCTGCCTAATGCCATCAGTCTGCACCTGGACCATAGCCCACCATACCCATCTCATCCATGTACCTATCCAAACTTCTCTTAAATGTCAAAATTGAAATTGTATCCACCACTTCTGCTGGCAACTCATTCTACATTCTCACCACCCTCTGAGTGAAGAAGCTCCCCCTCATGTTCCCCTTAAACTTTTCACCTTTCACCCTTAACCCATGACCTCTAGTTGTAGTCTCACCCAACCTCAGTGGAAAAAGCCTGCTTGCCTATCTATACCATTCATAATTTTATATAGCTCTGTTAGATTTCCCATCAATCTTCTAAATTCTAGGGAACAAAGTTCAATCTTTCCTTATAACTCAGTTCCCCCAACCCCGGCAGCATCCTTGTAAATTTTCTCTGTACTCTTTCAAACTTTGCTGCAGGTAGCTGACCAAAACTGCACACTGCTCCAAATCAGGCCTCACCAATGCCTTATACAGTTTCAACATAACATCCCATCTCTTGTAGTCAGTACTTTGATTTATGAAGGCCAATGTGTCAAAAGCTTTTTTTTACCTATAACACCACTTTCAATGAAATATGACCGTGTACTCGCAAATCCCTTTGTTCTACCACACTCTTCAGTGCCCTACCGCTCACTGTAGGTTAAAAGGCCAGCACAACATTTGTGGGCCAAAGAGCCTGTACTGTGCTGTAATGTTCTGTGTTTCATGGTGTTCCACTCACCAAGTTCCTCCAGCAGACTGCTGTTCCACATTCCAGCATCTGCAATCTCGTGTGTCCCAACTGATCTGGATTTCTGCTTGCAGTTTCTCCACTTGGGAATGCCTCTGAGGGAGGACGTTGTGGCCGAGGTGTACGAGGATGAACTTGACATGCGATGCTCTGGTTCCTATCTCAACAGCAGCATCACGTCTGCCTGGAGTGAGCACAGCCTGGACCCAGAGGACATCAGGGTGAGTAGATGGAAACCCTTAAACTAGATGCTCAACTAGGGTGAACATATGAGGAGCGTTTGAAGGTTCTGGGCCTGTATTTGGAGTTTCGAAGATTGAGGGGGGATCTCATTGAAACCTACCGAATATTGAAAGGCCTAGATAGAGAAGATGTGGAGAAGATGTTTTCTGGAGTGGGGAAAGTTTAGGACCAAGTTCAAGTTCAAAATAAATTTATTATCAAAGTGTGTATATATATTTCTTTAGCCAGAGGGTGGTGAATCTCTGAAATCCATTCCCACTGATCGCTGTGGAAGCTAAGTCATTTGAAGCAGAGGTTGATAGGTTCTTGACTAGTCAGGGTGTCAAAGGTTACAGGAAGCTAAGGCAGAAGGATGGGGGTGGGAGCAGACCCAATGAGGCAAATGGCCTAATTCTGCTCCTATGTCTTAATCTTCAACTGTACAAAGTACACAGGTTAGCTAGGCTGGCAGTGGGGAACTAATGGAAAATATCTACTTGTCAGCCAGCCTTGGAAGTCTGCAGTTCCAAATGAGACCTTGTCAATAACGTTGCTTAGCTTGTGCAAGGATTTAACTGTTGGAACCATAGATTGGATGCTCCTCTACCTCTGCAACCAAGGGATGTCCCTTTAGAACAGAGATGAGGAGAAATTTCTTTAGCCAAGGGGTGGTGAATCTGTGGAATTAATTGCCACAGGTGGCTGTGGAGGCCAAGTCATTGAGTATACAGTATTTAAAGCAGAGATTGATAGTTTCTTGATTAGTAAGAGTATCAAAGGTTACAGGGAGAAGGCAGGAGAATAGGGTGGGTTGGGATAATAAATTAGCCGTGCTGGAATGGCAGAGCAGACTCGATGGGCCGAATGGCCTAATCCTGCTCCTATGTCTTTGTGTTTATGTCATATCCCATTAAGCAATATTAAAGAAATAGAGAGAGAGAGAGGCATTTGACCTTGGAACATTTCATATGTGTTAACAAGGTTATCTCCTCATTCCAGAAGCCATTTAATTAATTGTCAGTTATTAAGTAAGGACATTAACTGGAAGGTGGTAAATTGGTGATTGTGAAGATAATTTGGGATCTGTCTCCAAAATGTACTGCAGCAGATTGTCAAAACACCTCTTAACCCAGTCTCTGTTGAAAGACAAAGGGGAAAATTATCAGTACCAATTCTAGACTTCCCTACAAGTCAGAATGAGAATCAGCTTTATTATCACTGACATATGTTGTGAAATTTGTTATTTTGTGGCAACATTACAGAGCAAAACATAAAATATACTATAAATTAGACTAAAATATATATTTTAAAAATTAAGTAAGTAATGCAAAATGGGAGCAAAGATAGTGAATTAATGTACATGGGTTCATGGACCATTCAGTAATCTGATGGCAGAGGGGAAGAAACTGATCCCAAAGTGCCGAGTGTGTGTCTTCAGGCTCCTGTACGTTTCCAACATTGTCTACGTTTCCTTGATAAACAAAAATCTTCTCAGATACACCTCAGTTCCAACACCAGCTTTAAGAACATTGGACGTGGAAGCTGACTGGCCTGTGGCAGTGCTGTGTACATCTATGAATGTAAGAACTCTAATGTAGCAAGCATTGCATCAGTGCAGCAGTGAAAATTAGATCTGATAGTTAAAAAAACTTATCTACATAACTAGTTCACTTCTCCAAGCATCGTCACCTTGTCACGGCGGAGATGATTGTCAGTTCCTGAGATCCCCAAGAGAGATGGACCGATGCCATCTGGAGCTTAGCTCCCGGCAGGGTCACCCAAGGTGTAAGGTCAAGAGGGAGGTTCCAGATGAAGAGCAGTCCAATCAAGACTGCCGGAGGATGATGACACCTCACAATGGCAGTGAAGGTGGAGGAAGCTGCAGCAGTGAAGGGTCCCCAGTCACCTTGCACTCCATGTCACTGGACCCTGACCCCGATCTGTCAAGGACCGTGTAGTGGCTACCTGTGCAACACCCTCCACAGTTAGGCAAAGTCACACTCAGGCTTTCTCCATTAAGGGAATAACCTCAAGAGGACATCATACTCAACTCGAGTGATCACACTACTACATAACTAATTCAATATCAGAATCAGGTTTATTATCACTGACATAGATCATAAAATTTATTGTTTACCAACATAAACTCACACCATTATAGACCTTCTTTTGTTTATATACAGTAGTTCCAAACCCTGTGCACAAAGTGAGGTCAACCGGAAAGGTTTCGCTCCATTCCTGCCCCCTATGACCCTTTGTCTCTAAATCTTCTTGTACATTTTCACCTTGCTCAGGAAAATCTCTCACATTCCCTTAAGTGAAGGTTCTTAAGAGGGTGATTCACTTATTCAGTTGCTGGTGATTGTCGTACTGGGCACCTATTCTTCACGCTCCCATCCAAATGTGGAAACTACAGCAGTGTTCCCGTCCAGCCACGTTGATGTCATGGTGAAGAAAGCTCACCAACACTTCTACTTCCCCAGGATGCTAAAGAAATTTGGCTTGTCTCTGTTGACCTTCAGCAATTTTTATCTCAGCGCCACAGAACGCCTATCTGGATGCATCACACCTTGGTTTGGAAACTGCTCTGCACGTGACCACAAGGAACTGCAGAAGGTTGTAGTCACAGCTCAGTACATCACAGGAACCAGCCTCCCCTCGGTGGAGCCGGTCCCACAATCTACCTCGTTATGATCTTCAACTTTATCATTTACCCGCATTGCACCCTTTTGGTAGTTTTTACACTTTATTCTGCATTGTTATTGTTTTACCTTATTCTAGCTCAATGCTCTGTGTAATGATTGATCTGTATGAACAGTACGCAAGACAAGCTTTTCTATGTAGGTTGGTATACGTGACAATAATAAACTAATCATCATCATCATTATGCGCCGTGTCGTATGACATGAGCGATCACGGTCTTTCCACGACCATGACTGTTCTTGGCAAATTTTCCTACAGAAGTGGTTTGCCATTGCCACCTTCTGGGCAGTGTCTTTACAAGATGGGTGACCCCGGCCATTATCAATACTCTTCAGAGATTGTCCGCCTGGCGTCAGAGGTCGCATAACCAGGACTTGTGATCTGCACCGGCTGCTCGTACGACCGTCCACTACCTGCTCCCTGATTGGGGGGGTGGGCTAAGCCGGTGCTACACTTTGCCCATGGGTGACCTGCAGGCTAGCAGACAGAAGGGGTTCCTTACACGTCTTTTGGTAGAGACATACTGTATTTCCACCCCACATCCAGTGCAAATACCAATACCAATCAGGCTAATGGCTCCAGGGCACGGGTTTGTTCTGCTCTTGGGCCTCTTCCCTAATTTTATCAAACACCATCATCCTATCCTCCATTACTTGGGCATAGGTTTAGAGTGAGAGAGAAGAGTAAGGGGCAAGTATTTTTCACAGAGGAGTATATGGAACGAGCTACCACAGGAAGTGGTAGAGCCAGGTACAATTACAACAATCAAGACATTTGGAAAGGTAAAGCTGATCTTTAATCTTTAGGGGCAACTCTTCATGCAGAGGTAGCTTGGTTTATGGAATGAATCGCCAGAGGCAAGAATAATATCAACATTTAGAGGACACTTGAACAGGTAAATGAATAGGAAAGATTAGAAGGGATATGGGCCAGAGGCAGGCAGATAGGACTAACTTAGATAAGGAGTTTGAGGAGATTTGGTATGTCACCAAAGACACTCGCAAATTTCTACAGATCTACCATGGAGAGCATTCTAACTGGCTGCATCACCGTCTGGTATGGGGGCCGGGGGAGGTGGGGAGCTACTGCACAGGATCAAAATAAGCTGCAAAGAACTCTAAACTTAATCAGCTCCATCCTGGGCACCAGCCTCCTTGGTATCCAGGATATCTTCAAGGAGCGATGCGTCAGACAGGCAGCATCCATCATTAAGAGCCCCCATCACACAGGACATGGCCTCTTCTCACTGCTACCATCAGGGAGGAGGTACAGGAGCCTGAAGGCACACACTCAGAGATTCAGGAACAGCTCCTTCCCCTCTGCCATCAGGGAGGAGGTACAGGAGTCTGAAGACACACACTCAACGATTCAGGAACAGCTTCTTCCCCTCTGCCATCAGGGAGGAGGTACAGGAGCCTGAAGACACACACTCAACGATTCAGGAACAGCTCCTTCCCCTCTGCCATCAGGGAGGAGATACAGGAGCCTGAAGACACACACTCAACGATTCAGGAACAGCTTCTTCCTCTCTGCCATCAGGGAGGAGGTACAGGAGCCTGAAGACACACACTCAGCGATTCAGGAACAGCTTCTTTCCCTCTGCCATCCGATTTCTGAATGGACATTGAACCCACGAACACTACCTCACGACATTTTTATTTTTATTTTTGCATTATTTATTTAGTTTAACTCTTTAATATTTATATGCTTATTATAATTCATGTTTTTTTTCTATCATCATGTATTGCATTGTACTGCTGCCACAAAGCTAACAAATTTCACAACACATGCCGGTGATAACAAACCTGATTCTGATTCTGAAACGTGTGTCGTTTGCCTCAAATCAAACCGGCAAGGATTTGGGGGCAGCCCGCAAGCGTCTCCACGCTTCCAGCACAAACATAGCGTGTCCACAACTCACTAACCCTAACCTGTACATCTCTGGACTGTGAGAGGAAACTTGTGCACCTGGAGGAAGGCCGAGATGGAGTGGATGTGAAGAGGATATTTCCTGCAGTGGGTGAGTCTAGCATCAGATTAGAGGGACGTCCATTTAGAGCAGAGATGAAGAGGAATTCTTTAGCCAGAAGGTGATAAATTTGTGGAATTCATTGCCACAGGTGGCTGTGGAGGCCAGGCCACTAGGTGCATTTAAGGCAGAGGTTGATAGGTTCTTGATTAGTCAAGGTGTCAAAGGATACAAAGAGAAGGGAGGAGAATGGGGTTGAGAGGGAAATGGATCAGCCATGATGAAATGGTGGAGCAGACTTGATGGGCTGAATGGCCTAATTCTGCTCCTATGTCTTATGGTCTAATAGTAACCGTGTTATGCTAACCACTATAATAACCACACCAATCCTGCTCAGTAACTCTACCGGAAACTTCTGGGAATCACTAATGTTTCCTTATTTTTCTTCCAGGATGAGTTTAAGAAGCTTTATGCTCAACTGGAAATCCACAAAACCAAGAAGATGACTGCCAACAACCCACACCTTCAGAAGAAGAGGAGCTCGAGGAGGGGGCTAGGTCGCTCCATCATCAAACGCATCACGGAGATTCCCGACTCAATGAGCCGGCAGTGCAGTAGGATTGAGAGGGGTGGATCCATCGGAACTGGAAGTCACTCGGGTTCCTACAAGAAGAAGTTTAATGAACCCTCCAGCTCCAGCATGAAGGTTAGGGAAGACTCCATCAAACGAGTCTTTTCAATAAGGAAGTCCCACAGTACGTATGACCACATGAGGGGCCACCGGGATGGTCACTCTGGCAGGTCAGATTCCTCTACAAGGGACCCTTCCCTGCTGGATTCCCTGATGAGGAAGAAACTGGCAAAAAAAGCTTCGGAGAGGTCGGACACGGAGTCACTGGATGCAGCGCCGCTGGTGTGCAAGTCGGCCAGTGCGCAAAACCTAACAGTGGACAAGCCCTCGTTGCCCTCCAAACCGGGCACCCTGCAGAAGTCTCTCAGTGTGGTCACCTGCGCGAAGGAAAAGGCCGTAATGTTCACCAGGAGGAGTGAGGAGAACCCAAAACAGGTCGGCGAGAGAGCTCCGAAGAAGTTGTCAACCAAGCAAGCACCAACCAGCCTCCAGCTCCCCACCGTCGGGGCGCAGCCGGACGAAGCAGTTAAGACGACCAGAGGGGACAGGCAACAGGTACACACGGAAAGCACAGCAAGACTACACTTACAAGATGGCCGCAATAAGTGTCTGGCTCACCCCGCAGACTCCCAGAACCTACAGCCCCCGTCTGCTGAGACAAAGTATCACAAACACGTCGGCTATGTCACAATCAAGAGCGGCGGCGTGGACAGATCGCACTCCTCGGGGAAGCTGGACTGCAGAAAGAAACCCGTGGACATGGAGAGGAAACATCACAGCTTTCGGCACGCTGGCACGGGCGGCTCTCTGGGTGGGGACGTGAAAGAGGCAGCTGCAAGTCGAAATGAACCCCGGGGGCCAGCAGATAAGCGTTCAGGGACCAACTCGTCCCCAACCAGACTTGGTAAATCGGCTGAATCTTCAAAGACAGAAAACGAAGAGGTGCCTTCCAATACCAATAAGGCAGAATCTGAGCAGGCAGGTCATGCCAAAACAGGGGAGAATAAGCGAGAAAAATACATGTCACTGATAAAACAAGCATCAACAAATAGTGCAATTATTTGTCCATGGGATACAGCAGGAAGGGGAAACTCGATGGCGGACATAAGTGTGGACCAGAGGAAGGGGCGGTCTTTGTCCATTTGCACTTTGGCTCCTGAATCACTTATGCATAGCTCCTTCAAAGCAAAGCCCATAAACCTCTCCTTAAAGCAGCCCAAGGGATTTGGGCTGTCCCTGAAACATCTCGTGACCCAGGGAAAGACGAGAGGCAGCAAAAGAGAAAAATCCACCAAAGTGAGTGAGGCAGGGAAGGGCAGTCCTGACCAGGAGTGGGTTAATGGGGCGGAGGTGATGGGTTCAATGGGTAAAGCTGCATCTATGGAGTTCAGTCCACGGAAAAAGGAGAGCAAGGGCAAAGAAGACAAAACACAGCCAACCGATATACCCAAAGATGCGTCTTCAGAATCTACTCAGCGGTACAGCGGAAGCAAGCGGGACAAATATATGACCCTCTTAAAACGGGCATCTACAAGCTCTGCCGTTATTTGTCCATGGGACGTCGTTTTGAAAGGGGCGTCACCCACGACTATGACTGAGGACCAGAAGAAGGGACGGTCTTTATCTGTTAGCGCTGGTGTGTCAGGATCGCTTCTCCAAGGCGCCTTGAATGCAAAGGACACTAATGGTTCGATGCAACAGGGTAAGCGATTGGCGTTGTCACTGAGACAGCTCATGTTATCAAGTAAGGCACGAAACAAAGATGTCAACCAACAGACCACCGATAAATCTAGAATTGCCGAGATCTGTCCCTGGGATGCAGGGGAAGCTCAGAGCAAGGAAACATCTTCACAACTTCACGGAGCTAATGGCATGCCGAGCTGTTCCTGGGACACAGGTTATATGGAGAAACAACAGGAAAAGAGATTGTCTGTTGAAAAGAGCAAAATCTCAGGTGCTGGTCCATCAACAAACCCTGCCATCATTTGTCCGTGGGACTTACTTCTGAAGGAGGCATCAGCCGGGAGCATGACTGGTGCACAGAAGAAGGGACGGTCTTTATCTGTTTGTGCCGCAGTCCCAGGATCATTTCTACAGAGTGCAAAAGCTGCCGATAGCTCATTGCAACAGAACAAGAGATTAACATTGTCACTGAAACAGCTCGTTTCGCCAGGCAAGAAGAACAGAGACAACAAAGGTGGCCAGTCGCAGTCCAGTGATAAATCTAAAGTTGAAGAGATTTGTCCCTGGGAAGTAGAAGATACCAAGAACAAGGATTCATCACTGCCTGTTGATAAATCCAAAGCCACAGAGATCTGTCCCTGGGACTCAGGAGATGCTCAGAACAAGGATGCCCCACAACCCATTGATAAATCCAGCCTTGCAGATATCTGTCCTTGGGACTCAGAAGATACTAAGAACAAGAAAGCTGCAGAGCCCATTGATAAATCCAAAATTGCAGAGATCTGTCCCTGGGATACTAGAGATACCAACAACAAGGAAGCTTCATTACCCACTGATAAAACTAAGGCTTCAGATATCTGTCCCTGGGACTCTGGAGATACTAAGAATAAGGATATATCACTGCCCATTGATAAACTCAAAGCCACAGAGATCTTTCCCTGGGACTCAGGAGATACCAAGAATAAGGAAACTTCATTACTCACTGATAAAACTAAAGCTTCAGATATCTGTCCCTGGGACTCTGGAGATACTAAGAACAAGGATACATCACTGCCCACTGATAAACCCAAAATTGTAGATATCTGTCCCTGGGACACAGGAGATACTATTACAAACAAGGAAACTTCATTACCCACTGATAGATCTAACCTTGCAAACATCTGTCCCTGGGATGCAGGTGATACCGAGAGGAAAGAGGAAAAAGCATTGCCCACTGATGAATCTAAACTTGCAGATATCTGTCCATGGGACACGGTTTCACAAGAGACAAGAATCAATCAAAATCAGAAGAAGGGACGGTCTCAGTCGGTATTTGCAGCTATCCCAGGATCACTCATACAAGGCACCTTGAAGTCAAAAGGTACAAATGATTCGTCGTCACAATCCAAATGGTTAGCACTGTCACTGAAACTGAGAACAACATCTGGAAATGCAAAAGACAGAGAGAACAGTAATACATCTAAAGTTGGGGTCATCTGTCCTTGGGAAATAGGAGATGCTCAGAATGACAAGGAAAAACCGCAGCCTGTGGAGAGATCTAACCTTGCCGAGGTCTGTCCTTGGGAGACAGACGCAACGGCAACTGGGAGAAGTCAAACAGTTACAAAGGCTAAAGGTGATCTAACCTCCTCTACCTCCCCTTGTGATGTGGAGCCAGTGACGGCAACTCAAGCTGCAAACAGAGAAGATGGGAACTCAACAGATAAGAAGGAGAATGTTGGTGGTTCAGCTGACAGCTGTCCTTGAAATTTGATAGATTATTGAGATGCCAAAGTGAATGCTCTGATTTAATGGAAAACTAAATGATTCATTACAAGATTTCCAGTGTAAATATATAGTGTGCAACACAATAAATTGCTTCTTCCCAGAATTTAGTTATTAATTTAATTTAGTTACTGATAATATTCTTGTCAGTAACAACATATTCTGCTTAGCCTACTTGTAACCTTAATAGAAGCAAGTGGAAATTCCACACTCCTGAATGTAATGATACAGATTTGACTGATACAGCACATCACCATGGAGACCATGGACCCTTTGGCCCATGGTCTCCATGGTGATGTAATTATTTCATCACCAGGGACAGGAAGTACAGTATGTTGATAAGCAACCCTAAATGAAATTAGATTTCACTGACATAACTTCATAAAAACATCACTTCTACTTTCTGGGATTGAAAGGCTTATCATTTGAGGAGCATTTTATGGCTCTGGGCATGTACTCACTGGAATTCAGAATAATGAGGGGTTATCTCATTGAAACCTATCGAATGCTGAAAGGCCTTGATAGAGTGGATGTGGAGAGAATGTTTCCTGTGGTGGGAGAGTCTAAGACTAGAGGACACTGTCTCAGAATAGAGGTGCATCCTTCTAGAATGGAGAGGAGAAGGAATTTCTTGAGCCAGAGGGTGGTGAATCTATGGAATTCATTGCCACAGGGCAATGGGTATATTAAAAGAAGAGGTTGATAGATTCTTGATTAGTCAGGGCATGAAGGGTACGGGGGGAGGGTAGGGGGAGGCAGGAGATTGGGGCTGAAGGGAAGTGGATCAGCCATGATGAAATGACTGAGCAGACTCGATGGGCCAAATGGCCTAATTTTGCTCCTATTGCTTACGGGCTTATGATCTTTAGATAGATGGCATATTTTGTTAAAGTCAAAGTAAAATCTATTATTGCAGTTCATATATGCTACCTTGAGATTCATTTTCTTGCAGGCAGTTACAGTAAAATAAAGAAATTCAGCAGGATTTACAAAAACAGAACTATACATAAAACTATACATCAGTCTTTACGTTCTCCAACTATTACCTCCTGCTTTTCTCTTGACCCCCACCCCTCCTCCGTCCACATACCTTCACCCTCACCTGGACTCACCTGTCACCTACCAGCTTGTACACCTTCATTTTCCGGCTTCTTCCCTCTTCCTTTCCAGTCCCGTCGAAGAGTCTCAGCACGAAACGCCAACTTTTCATTCCTCTCCATAGATGCTGCCAGACCTGCTGAATTCCTCCAGCATTTTGTGTGTGTGTGTGTGTGTGTGTGTGTGTGTGTTGCTCTCGATCTTGCGTTATACATAAACAAAGACTGATAAGCAAGCAATGTGCAAAAGAAGACAAATTCTGCAAATAAAGGAAATGATATTAAGAAATGAGTTGTAAAGAGTCTTTGAAAGTGAGTCTGTTGGCTGTGAAATCAGTTCAGAGTTGAGGTGAGTGCAGTTATCCACGCTGGTGTAGGGTAACGTAATGGGACAGATGACACATATTGCTCATAATAGAAAGTATTCTACATAATTCACGAACACCATTTTTGAGTTGTTGTGTTCACTTTAAGAGACAACATCTGATGTAATGACGGCAGTGTAAGGTGACTGCTTTTCGTTTCTTAGTAATAGAGGTAAAGGGCTGCAGCTTTTGTTAAGCAAAAAAAAAACCGATTTGCGCATGTTTTATTCACAAAATCCTACATTGGTGACCCTAATGCTCTCAGACGGGTCAACCACTGCAATCGCTTTGAAGCTGTCGGAGTTTTGCGAGCAGCACACTACCACATAGTTTGCACAGGCGGTAGCCCAGTTCGTGCTGCAAGAAATCACTGCAGGAAATACCAAATTTTACCACGTCATAGCATCACTAAGTACACAGAACACATACAGGCCCTTCGGCCCACAAAGCTGTGCCGAATGTTCCACTGCAGCCAGAGTGGTGAGTCTACTAGACGATCCGCCTGCTTGTGGTAAATATGTCAATCTGAAAACTCACCTATTACAGACTGTACGAATCTGAGCACGCCAAACAGTTGCTCTTCTCGCCCGGCCTGGGTGACATTAGGCCTTCAGTACTAATGGAGCACATGCAATTTTTCTGGGCAATCACTGTCCTTGTTCCATTTTTAAATCATTCTTTATGCAACAAATACCCGATCAAGTTTGCACAGCCCTCACTAATACATCCGTAAAGGGCTATAGGAAGCTTGCTAAAATGGCTGACAGTCTACACTCAGCCAGGCAGACGTGCCTCGTTCCTCGTCCTGTCCCTGTCTCAATAGGCCCTGTCAGCAGAGTCTGCAGGAGACTCCTGCCCGTGGCTCTGAACCAGACAACGCTGAGTCTGTGTTTCTACTACGCACACTTTAGCACGAACACCAAGAAGTGCCAACCACCACGTAACTTTGGCAGTACCAGCTCAAAAGGACATCGGAGGTTGGTGAATACTGTGGGTTCCAGCTGCCAAGGTCATCTATTGTTCATTACAGACACCCTTTCAGAGTGACGCTTCCTGTGTGACACGAGCACTCAAACGAGTATCGCCCACTGACTATAAGGCAGAGGGTGATGGACCCTCACTGGAGGCCGCCAATGGCAGCAGGATCTAGACTTATGGGACACGATGCATGACGCTCTGCTTCAGTGGAAAACACGACGCACCGGACTTTGGCTTGGCTAAATTTGCTTGAGCGCTGCTTGGCGCAGATCTCCTGTGCGCCAAAGCACTGTTAATAGATACAGAGTATGGCCCAGGAGCAGGCCATTCAGCCCACAATGTTGTGCCGAAGCAGCTAAACAGCACATCAAAAACTCTCAAACACTAATCCCTCCTACCTACACCATGTCCATATCCTTCCATCTCCTTACATCCTTGTGCCTATCCAAATGTCTCTTCAAAACCTCGAATGTCTTTGCCTCTACCACCATACCAGGCAGCACATTCCCGGCATCCACAACTCTCTGAGTAAAAAACATAGCCCTCATATCCCCCTTAAACCTACCCCCTCTCACCTTCAATGGTATGAGACATTTCAACCCTGGGAAACAGATACTCACTGTCTACTCTATCAATGCCTCTCATCATCTTGTAAACCTCCTTCAGGTCTCCCCTCAGCCTCTGATGCCCCAGAGAAAACAACCCAAGTTTATCAGCCTCTCATGATAGCACATGCCTTCTAAACCAGGCAGCATCCTGGTAAACCTCTTCTGCACCTTCTTCAAAGCCTCAACATCCTTCCTACAGTGGGGCAACCAGAAATGTATGCAATTTTCCAGATGTGGCCTAACCAGAGTTTTATAAAGTTGCAACATAACCTCCTGACTTTTGAACTCAATGCCTCAACTAATTAAAGCGAACGTTCCATCAGCCTTCTTAACCCCTCTATCGACCTGTGTAGCCACTTTCAAAGAGCTATGAACTTGGATCCCAAGATCTCTCTGCTCAGCAACACTGTTAAGGACCTTTCCCTGAACAGTGTACTGTCTCCTTGCATTTGCCCAACTGAGGTGCAACACCTCACATTTATCTGGGTTAAATTCCATCTGCCATTTCTCAGCCCATATCTGCAACTGATCGATATTGTGCTGTGTTCTTTGCCAGTCTTCTACACCATCCACAACTGCACCAATCTTGGTATCATCCACAAATTTACTAACCCACCCACCGACATTTTCATCCAGGTCATTTATATACATCACAAACAGTAGAGGTCCCAACACAAATCTCTGCGGAACACCACTAATTACGGACCTCCACCTCGAATAAGTCCCTTCAATCACTACCCTCTGCCTCCTACGCACAAGCCAGTTCCGAATCCAACCAGTCAATTCGCCGCAGACCCCATGCACATTAATCTTCTGGATTAGCCTCCCATGAGGGACTTTGTCACACACCTTCCTAAAATCCATGTAGACAACATCCACTGCCCTACCCTCTTCAATCTTTCTCGTCACCTTGTCAAAAAACTCAATCAAGTTGGTAAGACATGACCTACCTTGCACAAAGCCACGCTGTCTCTCCCTAATTAGGCCATGGGTTCCCAAATGCTCATATATCCTGCTCCTAAGAATTTTCTCCAGTAATTTCCCTACAACTGACGTGAGACTCACTCATCTTTAGTTCCCAGGATAGTCCCTTGTTCCCTTCTTAAACAGTGGTACAATATTATCCACCGGACAGTCCTCCGGGACCTCACCTGTGGCTGGAGAGGACACAGAGATTCTGATCAAGGGCCCAGCAATCTCATATCTTGCCTCCTTCACTAAACTGGGATAAATCCCAACAGGCCCTGGGGACTGATCCACCGTAATACTCATTAGGAGGCCCAACACTTCCTCCACCTTGACGTTTAAATATCCTAATATATTTACACACTCAGCTCTGACCTCCTGATCCTCCACATCCTTTTTCTTGGTAAATACTGAAGCAAAGTAATCATTAAGTACCTCACTCTCATTCTCTGCATCCAAGTGAATCCTTGAGTGGTGCCACCCTCTCCCTGGTTATCCCCTTGCTCTTGATGTATGTATAGACTGCCTTGGGGTTCACCTCAATTCTACTTGCCAAGGACTTCTCATGGCCCCTCTTGGCTTTCCTCATTCCCTTCTTCAGTTCTTTTCTGGCTTCTTTACACTCCTCATGTGCTTCATTTGATCCTAACTTCTGAAGGTTTACACACTTTTCCTTTTTCTTCTTGACTAAATTCATTACCTCTCTGGACACCCAAGGTTTCCTAATCTTTCCATCCCCACCCTTCCTTCTAACAGGAACATACCTTTCCTATACTCTGTGCAATTGATCTTTAAACACCCTCCACACATCTAATGTAGACTTGCCTGACAAAAAAGTGTTCCCAATGAACTCTTAGTTCCTGCCTAATGCCCTCATAATTTCCCCTAGTCCGATTTAAGACTCTCCTGCAAGGACCATGCCTACCCTTATTTATAGCTACCCTGAAAGTTAAGGGGTTGTGGTCGCTGTTCTCTAACTGCTCACCTGGTGAACTGGCCAGGCTCATTACCCAACACCAGGTCCAGTACAGCCCCGCCTCTCGATGGACAATCCAAATATTGACTTAAGAAACCCTCCTGGATACACTTAACAATTCCTGCCCCATCTCAACCCCTTGCACTAAGAAGGTCCCAGTTTATATCAGGGAAGCTAAAATCCCCCATGACAATAACACTATTATTTTCACACATTTCATTAATCTTATCACATTTCTGTTTCTCAATGTCCTGGTGGCTATTAGAGGGTCTGTAATACAATCCCACCAGTGTGATTGTACCCTTCTTAATCCCGAGTTCCACCCAAACGGACTCAGTGTCTGAACTCTCCATTATGCCTGCCCTGAATGCAGCCGTGATATTGTCCCTGATTAGTAGTGTAAACCCCCACCTTCCTCTTTTACCTCCTCCTCTATCTTTTCTAAAACTCTGAAAATCTAGTACATTAATCACCCATTCCTGCCCCTCTCTCAAGCAAATGTCATAGTAGTTCCGTGTCCTGATTCATGGTCTAGGTTCATCATCTTTACCCATAATACTCCGAACATTAAAATATACACACATCAAACTGTCCGTCCCGTCATACCCATTATATCGATTTTGCCTCTGAATACCTTCCCTGACATCTGTCTTCCAGTTCCATTCTTCCCTTTTTGACCTGGAGCTCCAGCTCCCAGCTCCCCTGCAAAACTATTTTAAACCCTCCCGAGTAGCTGTAGCAAACCTCCCGGCCAGGATGTTGGTTCCCCTCCAGTTCAGGTGCAACCCGTCCCTCTTATACAGGTCACCCCTTCCCCAGAAAGGATTTCAATGATCCGAGAACTTAAAACCCTGCCCCTTGCACCATCTCCTCAGCCACTCATTCATCTGCGCTATCACCCCATTCCTACCTGCACCAGCCTGAGTAACAGGGAGTAATCTGGAGATCACTACCTTGGTGATCCTTCCCTTCAGCCTCTTTCCTAACTCTATGTACTCACTCAGTAGGACCTCGTCTCCTTCTCTGCTTATGTCATTGATCTTAAGAACTGCCAGCTTGTGGACGCAAAGGACTTCGGGCCATTACCATGTACCCCAGTAAGTTCCCCACGACAACTTTCTGTCGCGCATGTGCCACCACATGTGAATTCACTCGCCTGCTGGGCGAATTCCCAAACCTCAGCAAGCCCACACTTTCCACTGGAGTCACAAAGCACGGGGACTGAGCACCATATTCCCACAACAGGCTCACCAGCCCATGCCCGTGCATATGCACTGGACCCAAAAAAGCTAGCCATCGTGAGGGCTGAGCTTATTGATTACCCGACTGGCAGACCACAGTACGTGTGCTTGCAACACTGTGTGTCCGACAGAGTGATCAGCAGCACTGGGGCCCCACAGTGGACTGTCTTGTCTCCCTTTCTCTTCACCATTTACACCTCGGACTTCAATTGCTGCACAGAGTCTTCTCATCTTCAGAAGTTTTCGGATGACTCTGCCATAGTTGGATGCATCAGCAAGGGAGATGAGGCTGAGTACAGGGCTACGGTAGGAAACTTTGTCACATGATGTGAGCAGAATTATCTGCAGCTTAATGTGAAAAAGACTAAGGAGCTGGCGGTAGACTTGAGGAGAGCTAAGGTACCGCTGACCCCTGTTTCCATCCAAGGGGTCAGTGTGGACATGGTGGAGGATTACAGATACCTGGGGATACAAATTGACAATAAACTGGACTGGTCAAAGAAGACTGAGGCTGTCTACAAGAAGGGTCAGAACCGTCTCTATTTCCTGAGGAGACTGAGGTCCTTTAACATCTGTCGGACGATGCTGAGGATGTTCTGCAAGTCTGTGGTGGCCAGTGCTATCATGTTTGCTGTTGTGTGCTGGGGCAGCAGGCTGAGCGTGGCAGACACCAACAGAATCAACAAACTCATTTGTAAGGCCAGTGATGTTGTGGGGATGGAACTGGACTCTCTGACAGTGGTGTCTGAAAAGAGGGTGCTGTCCAAGTTGCATGCCATCTTGGTCAATGTCTCCCATCCACTACATAATGTACTGGTTGGGCACAGGAGTACATTCAGCCAGAGACTCATTCCACCGAGATGCAACACAGAGCGTCATAGGAAGTCATTCCTGCCTGTGGCCATCAAACTTTACAACTCCTCCCTTGGAGGGTCAGACACCCTGAGCCAATAGGCTGGTCCTGGACTTATTTCCATCTGGCATGATTTACATATTATTATTTAATTATTTATGGTTTTATATTGCTATATTTATACTCTATTCTTGGTTGGTGCAACTGTAACGAAACCTAATTTCCCTCGGCATCAATAAAGTATGTCTATCTATCTATCTATCTAACATGGAAATGCTTGGCATTGTACACTGGTCGAGTGGCCCTTGGGCTCTACCATATGGTCCCTGAGCCCAATGGTGGTCGCCGTCCTTGCGGCAGTTACTACCACCTCAACGGAGACACAACCCCTGATCGTTACCCGGTCCCACATATTCAAGACTTTTCAGCACATTTAACCAGAACGATTATTTTTTTTCTAAAGTGAGGGGGCTACCATCTGTGTGCTCTGAGGATGTTCCGAAAACTGCTGTTACAGCTCTGTTTGGCCTACTTGAATTCCTGCGCATGCCATTAGGGCTGAAAAATGCAGCACGGACTTTCCAGTGACTAAAAGTCTTAGATTTTCTTTTTGTTTACCTGGCCGACATACTTGTCCCCAGCGCATCCAAAACCGAACACTTATCACATCTCCGCACACTTTTCAAGCACTTAAGCCAATATGGGATGATTATTAACCCTGCTAGATACCAGTTCGAGTTGTCTACTATTGACTTTCTCAGCCACCGCATCGCCGCAGAAGGTGGCACTGTTATAGATTTTCCACTGCCCTGCGCTACCAAAGCACTGCAAGAATTGTTAAATATGGTGAATTTCTATCACTGCTTTATTCCGCGAGCTGCTGAACTTCTGCTCCCCGCTGTACAGGGCCCTTAAAGGTAATGTCCCTAACTGTGTGCTTGGGTGGTCAGCAGACATGACCAGAGCATTTGACGACACCAAATGATCCCTTTCGAACCTGGTCCTAACAGCGCACCCTGGTCCACACACACCCGTAGCCATTAGTACTGATGCCTCAGACTGTGCTGTGGGTGCTGTGCATGATCAGTTGGTCAGAGGTGTGTGGCAGCCACTCGCCTTCTTCATCCGGCAGCCCCTGAAAGCATGTTTGCCCACCGTCGATGCCATACACTGACTGTGCCAGCATGGCAGCTGACCAAGCTACCGACCCGGAGGTCCAGGCTTACGGGATAGCAGTCACGGGCCTGCGGTTGGCTGACATCAGGCTCGGGGATGCAGGAGTCTCTCTCCAGTGCGATCAGTCTCAGCCAGTCGCCCTCACCCCATAGTGCCTGTAAACTGGAGGCATCCTGTTTATGACCCCATTCACGGCCTCTTGCATCCGGGCAGGAAAGCTTCACAAAAGCTGGTTGCTCTAAAGTTTGTGTGGCACAGGACGTGGAGACTGGCGTGCAGCATGTATTGTGTGTCAGTGGGCAAAAATTAACCGTCATGTTTGGGCACCATTGCCGATAGTGTGACCACGTCAATGTGGACCTGGTTGGTCTTCTTCCTCCCTCCCGTGGTTCCACGTATCTCTTTACCACGGTGGACCACACCACCAGGTGGCCAGAGGTTGTCCTTCTAGCATCGACGATGACTATAGACGTGGCTAGGACGTTCATCTATGCCTGGGTTACTCGGTTCTGCATGCCATCTGATATTTCTTCTGACTGCAGTCCCCAACTCATGTCAGACCTCTGGGCCACAATGGCCCAGAACTTCGGCATTAAATTGCATCACACCACGGTGTATCACCTGCACCCCAATGGTCTGTGTGAACGGTTTCACTGTTCCTTAAAGCCTGTCCCGAGGGCCTTCCTGTCAGATGAGTGTTGGCACAATCGTCTCCCGTAGGTCCTGCTGGGGCTCGGAACCACCCCTAAAGAGGACCTGCAATCATCCGCAGCTGAACTGGTATACAAGCTATAGGTGTTGGGTGATTTTATTCCTGACACCACAACCGTCTGGTCGGTGTCTCAGCGGCATTCTACCCTCCTCAGTAAACTCACCTATTCCTACCTCCCATCATGTTGTACAGCACTCTTGGTTTACAGTTGACCTACATTCAACCTCGTTCATTTTTGCACATCAATCAATACCCCTTTAGGTGCCCGCTCTGCATTCTGGAACGGAGTGAAAAGACTTTCATTGCAGATAGGAAGGGTAAACCTGAATGTATTTCTGTAGATCGCCTTAAACTGGCTCACCAGGACCTGATGGTTCCACTACCATGCCCCGTACATCAGGACGTGCCCGTGTGCATGTCAGCACACCTGTGGGTGAGCCAGAGACACCTGCTGTTACTCCAGTCAAAGCACACAGGACCTTAGCCAGGCTGCTCCTGTGAGCTCCAGGTGGAGTCTCAGTGCTGGTTTTGGTGAATTCTGGGGGCAGTTGCTGTGTAGGGGTAATGTAATGGGTGACACCTGACACAGGTTGGTCATAATAGAAACTGTTCTTCATAATTCATAAACACTATCTTTCAGTTGTTGTGTTCACTTTAAGAGACGGTGTCTGACGTAATGACGTCAGTATCAGGTGACTGCTTTTGGTTTGTAATGGAAGTAAAGGGGTGCGGCTTTTATTAAGCACAAAAAAAGATTCTCGCATGTTTTATTCACAAAATCCTACATTGGTTCAGGAGCCTGGTGGCTGTAGGGTGATAACTGGCGGTGCAGGACCTAAGGCTCCTGTAATAGCAGCAGTGAGAAGAGAGCATGGCCTGGATGGTGGGGGCCCTTGATGATGGGTGCTGCTTTCCTGTGGCATGTAGATGTGCTCAGTGCTTGGTAGGGCTTTGCCTGTGATGGACTGGGCCATATCCACACCTTTATGTAGCTTTCCCTCTGGGTGACCATTCAGAAATTCTTTTATCAGCTACAAGTATTTTGAGGCATCCTGAAATTGTGAAAGTTCTACCTAGTTATGAATGTTGGACCTAAATCTCTGTGCCTCTACCTGATCATTTCAGTTCTGTCCAGTGCTACGTGTATACAGTTATGTGTATACCTGTAAGTGCTTCAGATCAAAGTTCAAAGTAAGTTGATTATCAGTATATGTCACCAACTCTGAGATTCGTTTTCTTTTGGGCATTTCACAGTAAGTACAAGAAACACAAAAGAATCAATGAAAGGATGGACAGACACCAGTTGTAAAAGACAACAAACTGCACAAATACAAAAACAAAAAAAAGAAATAAGTAAACAATAAATATCGAGAACATGCGATGAAAGTGAGTTCCTAGGTTGTGGGACCAGTTCAGTGTTGTCGTGATGGAAGTTTTCCCCTCTGGTTCAAGAGGCAGATGGTTGAGGGGTAATAACTGTTCTGGAACTTGGAACAGGGGAGGGACAATGTGGCCAAATCTGCTCTCAAAGTGCACCGAGGATATTAAGGGTGACACATTTAGACGAAACACACAATGTGGCCCTCCAACAATGGTCAGATTTAAAGTCCTGCCCCTGTGGACACACAAATTTAATCAGTGTTACTGGAAAAAGTGGGGATCCCCATCCAATTAGACTAGCAGAGAGAGTTTATCACTGATACCCTGGGGTCACATTCGTTGTCGCCTGACTCCCTGAATGCGCAACGCACTCACCACTCTGCAGAGACGCTGCAACGAGGTCTGACAGCCCATGCTCGGCTCCATTACGAGCACCGATTCAAGAGATTAAAATTGCCAGGCTAAGAGAGGAAAACGAACAGGTGTTTAGCACCATCTGCCTGTGCTTGACCGGTCTCCCTCTCTTCTCGGTACTACTACCGGGCAGGAAGGTCTTGCGTCCCACACCACCAGACTAGGAGTAGTTGTTACCCACAACCATCTGGCTTCTGGACCGGCTCCACTTGCCTCAGCGCTGGACTGCCGACTCACTCTCAGGGACCCTGCGGTTCGCGTTCCACGTGATGTTTTCTTTTTTTCACTATTTGCGTGATTTGTCCTCTTTTGAACATTGGATGTGTGGCTGTCTTTGTTGTCTGTGTTTGTCCAGGGTTCTGTAGCGTTTTCATGTTTCACAAATGGCTGCAAAAAAATGGATCTCAAGGTTGTATATGATGTGATAGCACTTCGAGGAGATTACTCGCAGGCTGGCAGAGCTAGTGTAAAAGGAGAGTTTTGCGGGTGTTCGTACATTCCAGATGTCCGATCAGTGTCGGGAGCTGAGCACTGCCAATTAAATAAAGTACAGAAGGGGCCATCGTCCGGAGTGGGCCGGCGGTGAGAGTGAGAGTATCAGGCTTTGGCTCAAGAGGTTTCGACGGGAAGAGTCTGAGGCCAAAGACACAGGTTAGAAGATTTGGTCCTGGCGGCCCATTGTACCGTGCAGGCAGATTGGCAGATATGGCAGTGGAGTTCTCCTCCTGTAGGATGTGGGAATTCATGAAACCTGATAGTCTTCCCGATGACTACACCTGCGGGAAGTTCAGCCAACTCCAGCTCTTGAAAGGCCACATTAAGGAGCTGGAGCTGGAGTTGGATGAACTTTGGATCATCCGGGAGGCAGAGCAATTGGTAGATACATCTTTTGAGCGGGTGGTTACACCCAGAGTGCAGAATTCGGGGAGTAGATGGGTGAACACCGAGAGAGGTAAAGGGAAAAAGAAGTCAGTGTAGGTTCCCCTGTGGCCATTGCCCTCAGCAACAGGTTTACCCCTTTGGATACTGCTGAGGGGGGTGACCTATCTGGGCAAGGCAACAGCAGCCAGACCAATAGCATTGTGGTTGGTTCTGAACCTCAGAAGGGTTGAGTGAAGTCAGGTGGAGCAATAGTCATAGGGCACTCGAGAGTTAGAGGGACAGATAGGAGATTCTGTGGCAGCAGAAGAGACTCCAGGATAGTGTGTTGCCTCCCAGGTGCAAGGGTCCAGGATGTCTCTAAGCGGTTGCAGAATATTCTTGAAGGGGAGGGTGAGCAGCCAGAGGTCGTGGTACATGTTGGTACCAATGACATAGGCAGGAGAGGGGTAGAGGTCCTGCACAGTAAGTTCAGGGAGTCAGGGAGGAGGCTGAAGAGCAGGACCTCCACGGTAGTAATCTCCGGATTACTCCCACTGCCACGAGCTGGGGAAGGTCAGAACGGGAAGATAGCACAGATGAATGAATGGCTGAGGAGATGGTGCAGGGGGCAGGGTTCAAGTTCTTGGATCATTGGACTCTTTTCTGGGAAGGAGTGACCTGTACAAGTGGGACACATTGCACTTGAACTGGAGGGGAACCAATATCCTGTGAGAGAGGTTTGCTAATGCTATTGGGGAGGGTTTAAACTAGATTTTCGGTGGGGGGGAGGGTGGGAACCGAAGTGAAGAGGCAGAGGATGGGGCAGTTGGTGTACAAGTAGTGACAGCTTGTAGGGAATTTGTGAGGAAGGATAAGCAGATGATAGAGCAAAGAGGCATTCATCCAGATGGTTTGAGATGTATCTATTTTAATGCAAGGAGTATCATAAACAAGGCGGATGAGCTTAGAGTGTGGATCAATACACGGTACTATGATGTTGTGGCCGTTACAGAGACTTGAATGACTCAGTGGTAGGAATGGTTGCTGAGTGTGCTGGGCTTTAGATGTTTCAGAAAGGACAGGGAGGGAGGCAAAAGAGGTGGGGGTGTGGCACTGCTGATCAGAGATAGTGTCACGGCTGCAGGAAAGGAGGAAGTCATGGAGGGATTATCTACTGAGTCATTGTGGGTGGAAGTCAGAAACAAGAAGGGGACAATAACTCGACTGGGTGTTTTTTATAGACCACCTAATAGTAACAGAGACATCGAGGAGCAGATAGGGAGGCAGATTCTGGAACGGTGCAATAATAACAGGGTTGTTGTGATGGGTGATTTTAACTTTCCTAATATTGATTGGCATCTCCTTAGAGTAAAGGGCTTAGATGGGGTGGAGTTTGTTAGGTGTGTTCAGGAAGGTTTCCTGATGCAATATGTAGATAAGCCAACTAAAGGAGAGGCTGTACTTGATCTGGTATTGGGAAATGAACCCAGTCAGGTGTCAGATCTCTTGGTGGGAGAGCATTCTGGAGGTAGAGATCACAACTCTATCTCCCTTACCATAGTGCTGGACAGGGATAGGAGCAGACAATTTGGAAAACATTTAATTGGGGTAAGGAGAAATATGATGCTATTAAGCAGGAGCTTGGGAACATAAACTGGGAGATGTCCTCAGGGAAATTCATGGCAGAAGTGTGGCAGACGTTCAGGGAACACTTGCATGGCATTCTGCATGGGTATGTTCCATTGAGGCAGGGAAAGGATGACAGGGTAAAAGAACCATGGTGTACAAAGGATGTAGAAAATCTAGTTAAGAAGAAAAGAAAAGCTCATGAAAGTTCAAGGAACTAGGTACTGTTAGAGATCTAGAAAATTACAAGGGTGCCAGGAGGGAGCTCAAGAATGAAATTAGGAGTGCTAGAAGGGGCCACAAGGAGGCCTTGGCAAGCAGGTGAAGGAAAAATCCAAGGCATTCTACAAGTTTGTGAAGAGGAAGAGGATGAGCTGTGTGAGAATAAGACCAATCAGAAGTGCGAGTGGAAACGTGCATGGAGTCAGAGGAGGTAGTGGAGGTACTTAATGAATACTTTGCTTCAGTATTCACCAAAAGGATTTCAGCAATTGTGGGGAAGAGTTACAGTGGACTGAAGCACAAGTGTATAGACATTAAGAAAGAGGATGTGCTGGAGTTTTTGAAAGGCATTGTTAGATAAGTCGCCGGGACTGGATGAGATATACCCCAGGCTAATGTGGGAAGTGAGGGAGGAGATTGCTGAGCCTCTGGTGGTGACCTTTGCATCATCAATAGGGACAGAAGAACCAGAGGATTGGAAGGTTGCAAACGTTGTTCCTTTGATCAAGAAAGGGAGTAGAGATAACCCAGGAAATTATAGGCCAATGAGTCTTACTTCAGTGGTGGGCAAGTTTTTGGAAAAGATCCTGAGAGGCAGGATTTATGAGCATTTGCAGAGATATAATCTGATTAGGAATAGTCAGCACAGCTTTGTCAAGGGCAGGTTGTGTCTTACGAGCCTGATTGAATTCTTTGAGGATGTAGCAAAACACATTGAGCAGTGAATGTAGTGTATATGGATTTCAGTCAGGCATTTGAGAAGGTTCCCCATGCGAGGCTCATTCAGAAAATAAGGAGGCATGGGATCCAAGGAGACCTTGCTTTGTGGATCCAGAACTGGCTTGCCCACAGAAGGCAAAGAGTGATTGTAGATGGTTCATATTCTGCATGGAGGTCGGTGACCAGTGGTGTTTCGCAGGTATCTGTTCTGGGACCCCTCCACTTTGTGATTTTTTTAATATAAATGACCTGGATGAGGAAGTAGAAGGGTGGGTTAGTATGTTTTCTGATAACACAAAGGCTGGGGGTGTTGTGGATAGTCTGGAGGGCTGTCAGAGGTTACAGCAGGACATCAATAGGATGCAGAACTGGGCTGAGAAGTGCTGCATAGAGTTCAACACAGATAAATGTGAAGTTGTTCATTTTGGTAGGTCCAATTTGAAGACAGAATATAATATTAATGGTAAGACCCTTGGCAGTGAGGAGGATCAGAGAGATCTTGGGGTCTATGCCAAAGGACACTCAAAGCTGCTGCGCAGGTTGCCATTGTTGTTAAGAAGGCGTGTGGTGTGTTGGCCTTAAACATGGGACTGAGTTCAAAAGCCATGATGTAATGGTACAGCTATACAAGACCTTGGTTAGACCCCATTTGGAGTACTGTGCTCAGTTCTGGTCGCCTCACTACAGGAAGGATGTGGATACTATAGAAAGGGTGCAGAGGAGATTTACAAGGATGTTGCCTGGATTGGAGAGCATGCCTTATAAGAATAGGTTGAGTGAACTTGGCCTTTTCTCTTTGGAGTGACGGAGGATGAGAGGTGACCTGATAGAGGTGTATAAGATGATGAGAGGCATTGATCCTGTGGACAGCCAGAGGCTTTTTTCCAGGGCTGAAATGGCTAACATGAGGGGGCATAGTTTTAAGGTGCTTGGAAGTAGGTACAGGGGAGATGTCAGAGATAAGTTTTTCACACAGAGAGTGGTAGGTGCATGGAATGCACTGCCAGCGACAGTGGTGGAGGTGGATGCAACAGGGTCTTTGAAGAGACTCTTAGACAAGGTATATGGAGCTTAGAAAAATAGAGGGCTATGCACTAGGGACATTCTAGGCAGCTTCTAGAGTAGATTACATGGTCGGCCAAAGGGTCTGTAATGTGCTGTAGATTTCTATGTTTCTACATACATACTTTGATAATAAATTTGAACTTTGAACATGTCAAAACTCTGCAGAAAGGGGGGTCATCTAACATAAATGTATATGATCTTTACATTGTGAAATATTATGGATATAAGACCATGCTCCAGTAAAGCGCTATACTACCTTGCCACCCCTGAGTAATTTTATATAGGTCAGCGCAACATTGTGGGCTGAAGGGCCTTTAATGTGCTATCATGTTCTATGATAAAAATTACTACACCAATACACTGGCAATAGGTAATTGTTTTATATGGACTCCAATCAATTCCCCAATTTATATAAAATACTTCATTCAACAAAGTGATCTGGGAATACAGATTCACAATTCCTTGAAAGTGGTATCATGGGTAGATAAGGTTGTAAAGAGAGCTTTTGGCACACATCATCATCATTATGTGCCAGGTCATGTGACAAGGGCGATCATGGTCTTGACCATTCTGGGCAAATTTTTCCACAGAAGTGGTTTGCCATTGCCTTCTTCTGGAAAGTGTCTTTAAAAGACAGGTGACCCCAGCCTCTTCAGAGATTGTCTGCCTGGTGTCAGTGGTCGCATAACCAGGACTTGTGATCTGCACCGGCTGCTCGTACGACCGTCCACCACCTGCTCCCACAGCTTCACATGACCCTGATCGGGGGGAGGGGGTGTGGTGCTAAGCAGATGCTACACCATGCCCAAGGGTGACCTGCAGGCTAGCGGAGGGAAGGAGCGCCTCACACCTCCTTTGGCAGAGACATATCTCCACCTATTGGCACATTGGCTTTCATAAATCAAAGCATTCAGTACAGCAGTTGGGATGCTATGTTGAATATGTATAAGATGCTGCTGAGGCTTAATTTAAGAGTACCATGTGCAGTTCTGGTCACCTAAATATCAATAAGGCTGAAAGAATACAGAGAAAATTTACAAGGATGTTGCTGGGACTTGAGGACCTGAGTCATAGGGAAAGGTTGAAGAGCTGAGGTCATTTTTCCCAGGAGCATAGCAGAATGAGGGGAGATTTGATAGAGGTATACAAAATTGTGAGGACTATAGATAGGGGAAATGCAAGCAGGGTTTTTCCACTGAGGTTGGGTGGGACTACAGATAGAGGTCATGAACCCACCCAAGCAACACACCCAAAATGCTGGAGGAACTCAGCAAGCCAGGCAGCATCCACAGAAAAGAGTAAACAGTTGACGTTTTGGACTGAGACCCTTCATCAGGACTGGGAAAAATAGATGAGAAGTTAGACCAACACACATCAAAGTTGCTGTGTTCACCAGCAACTTTGATGTGTGTTGTTTGAATTTCCAGCATCTGCAGAATTCCTCGTGTTTGAGAAGTTAGAGCAAGTTGGTGCGGGGAGGGGAGGAAGAAATACAAGGTGATAGGTGAAACTGGGAGAGGAGGAGGGGTGAAGTAAAGAACTGGGAAGTCATTGGTGAAAGATAAAGGGCTGGAGAAGGGGGAATCTGGAGAGGACAGAAGATGATGGAAGAAAGGGAAGGGAGAGGAGCATCAGAGGGAGGTGATGGGCAGGTAAGGAGATAAGATGAGAGAGGGAACAGGAATGGGAATGGTGAAGGTGGAGGGGCAATTACTGGAAGTTCAAGAAATCAATGTTCATGCCATCAGGTTGATGCCAGATGAAATATAAGGAGTTGCTCCTCTAAACTGAGTGTGGCTTCATCGTGGCAGTAGAGGAGGCTATGGACTGACATGTCAGAATGGGAATGGGAAGTAGAATTGAAATTGAATTGAAATGCCTGACCTGCTGAGTTTCTCCAGCATCTTGTGTGTGTCACTTGGATTTCCAGCATCTACAGTTCCCTCAACTATTAACCCACCCACCATCTACATTTTCATCCAGGTCATTTATATACATCTCCAACAGTAGAGGTCCCAGCATAGATCCCTGTGGAACACCACTGATTACAGACCTCCAGCTCGAATAAGTCCCTTTAACCACTAACTTCTGTCTTTTATGGACAAGCCAAACTTTTCTCAAATGTTGACAAAGGGCTGAAGATGGGAGAGGATATGGAACAAAGGGGAGGAGATGGGGAGGGTAACCAGAGGAAGGAATATGTGGGTGATGTGAGGGGGAGGGACAGGGGAACAGGGGTGATGAGATAGGGGAAAAAGGAGGATAAGAGGGGAGTATTCCCCACTTACAGCTGTCCTGATTTTAAAATTCCCTGCTTATTTTAAGTTTCCTGTTGGCCGCTCACCTTCACAGCACCAGTGATCAGGGTTCAATTCCCACCGATGCCTGTAAGGAGTTTGTACGTTCACACCATGACCACATGGGTTTCCTCCCTCACTCCGAAGACATACGAGTCAGGGTTAGAAAGTTGTGAACATGCTATGTTAGCAGAAGCACGGCAACACTTGCGGGCTGACCCAAGCACAATCCTCGCTGATTTGACACAAACGATGCATTTCACTGTATGTTTCAACATACATGTCACTAATAAAAATAATTGTTAATCTTTATCTCCCCTATTTGTGTAACCTCCTGCAGCATACAACATGTGACACGTAAGACCATTAGTTATAGGAGCAGAATTAGGCCATTTGGCCCATCGAGTCTGCTCCACCGTTTCATCATGGCTTATCCATTTCCCTGTCAGTCCCAATCTCCTGCCTTAAGAATCTGTCAACCTCTGCCTTAAATGTACCCAATGATTTGGCCTTCACAGCTGCCTGTGGCAACAAATTCCACAGGCTCCTGTATGAGCCAGAAGTCATAGGGCTACAGCTCCAGGCCCTTAATACATTCTCTGAGGAGCTGGTGCAGATGTGGTTATCTGGGAAGCTGCAGGTCTCCCAGATGTAAACGTATATGGCAGATAGAGGTTTAAAGGGGGACGGGTCACAGGGGAGTGGATCCCACTTACAGCTGTCTTGATTTTAAAATCCCCCTGCCTTTTTGAAGTTTTCTGTTGGACTCACATGCTCCCCTATCGGTGTAACCTCCTGCAGTGTACAACCTGCGACATTCTTGTGCTGCTCAAATTCAGGCCTCCCAACCCCTGACTTGAATCACGTTCATGGCCCCATAATATAAAAGAGGATACGGAAAGTTTTTTTTAAATATACAGTACCATGCAAAAATGTTAGGTACATATATATAGATTGGGTGCTTAAGACTTCTACACAGTACCGTAGTAATTTTATGTATTGTACTGCTGCCACAAAAATAAACAAATTTCATGCCATATGTGAGCGATGGTAAATCTGATTCTGAAATGGGTCTCTTGTAGACTGAGAGTGGGAGGGGGGCAGGGAGAGGGGAATCGTGTTTGGGAAAAGGGGGAGGGAGAGGGGAGGGAGCAGGAAGCACCAGAGAGACATTCTGTAATGATCAATAAACCAATTGTTTGGAATCAAATGACCTTGCCTGGTGTCTCAAGGTTGCGTGTGTATGCACCCTCATCACCACCTTCCCCCACACCTCGCCCCTGACACTCCTTCTCACCCACCTGTCCCTCACCCCTCCCGCAGCACTTCACCCTCACCATTCCCAACATGCTGTGCTCCTGTCAGGTTTACAAATGTTCTCCGCTCCACGTTGACAAAAGACTTAGGCACCCGAGCTACAGCTATATATAGGAGGCTAAGGGATTTGCACAGTACTGTGTAAAGAGTAAAAGAGATGCGAGAGTGGATATCGGACTGCTGGAAAAACGATGCTGGAGAGGTAGCAATGAGGGACAAAGAAATGGCAGACAAACTTAATGAATATTTTGCAACAGTGTTCACTGCGGAAGACACGAGTAGTATGCCAGAAATTCAAGTGTGTCAAGGAGCAGAAGTGAGTGTAGCTGCTATTACGAAGAAGGTGCTTGTGAAGGTAGGTAACTGCTGAGTGTATTTAAAGCGGAAGATGCTAGGTTCTTGATTATTCAGGGCGTCAAAGTTTATGAGAAGGCAGGAGAACGGCATTAAGAAGGGAAATAAATCGGCCATATATATAAATTAATGGCCTCATCTTCAGATACCAAGTGCTAGGGGGCCTGAGATCTGGAATTACCTCCCTCAACCTCGACACTTCTCCCCCTTCCTTGAAGCTCCTCAGAATCCATCTTCTGACCAGCCTTTCAGATCCTCCCGCCAACGTGCACTTATGTGGCTTAGTGCTGCTGCTTTCTGTTCACGTGTTCCTGTAAAGCCATTAGGGATGTTTAGAACAGAGAACATTACAGCACAGCCCAGCCCATGACGTTGTGCCATCCTTTCAATCTACTCCAAGAACAATCAAACCCTTCCCTCCTACATAGCTCTCCATTTTTCAATCATCCACAAGCCTATCTAAGATTTTTTAACATATCTCCAATGTATCTGCCTCGACCATCATCCCTGGCAGGGTATTCCACACACCCACTACTCTCTGTGTAAAACACCCATCTCTGACCACAATACTTTCCTCCAATCACCTTAAAATTATGCCCCCTTTATATAAGCCATTTGCACCTGAGGAAAAAGTCTCTGGCTCTCCTTTCAATCTATGTCTCTTATTATATCGTACACCTCTATCAAGTCACCTCTCATCCTCCTTCACTCCAGAGAGAAAAGCCCTAGCTCACTCAACCTATCCTCATAAGACATGCTGTCTAATCCAGGCAGCATCCTGGTAAATCTCCTCTGCACCCTTTCTAATATTTCCAAGTCCTTCCTATAAAGAAGTGACCAGAACTGAACACAATGCTCCAAGTGTGGTCTAACCAGTGACTTACAGAACTTTAAAAGATAGGAAGAGAATTAGACCATTCGGCCCATCAATTCTTCTACACCATTCCACCATGGCTAATTTATTATCCCTCTCAACCCCATTCTCCTACCTTCTCCCAGTAACTATTGACACCATGACTATTCAAGGACCTATCAACCACTGCTTCAAATATACTCAATGATATGGCTTCCAAAGCTGTCTGTGGCAATGAATTCTACAGGTTCACAATCCTCTGGCTAAAGAAATTCCTCCTCATCTCTGTTCTAAATGGACGTCCCTCTATTCTGAGTCTGTGCCCTCTGGTCCTAGATTCCTCCATTAAAGGAAACATCCTTTCCACATCCACTCTATCTAGGCCTTTCAGTATTCAATAGGTTTCCATGAGATTCCCTATCATTCTTCTAAACTCCAGGAAGTGCAGGCCCAGAGACATCAACGCTCCTCACTATTCTCATGAACCTCCTCTGGACCCTCTCCGATCTCAGCACATATCTTCTAAGTTAAGGGACCCAAAACTGCTCACAATTCTCCAAGTGTGGTCTGACCAAAGTCTAATAAAGCTTCATCATCACATCTTTGCTCTTATATACTAGTCCTCTCGAAATGAATGCTAACATTGTATTTGCTTCCCTTACCACCAACTCAACCTGCAACTTAACCTTTAGGGGATGCTGCATGAGGACTCCCAAGTTGTTTTGCACCTCTGACTTCTGAATTTTCTTCCCAGTTAGAAGATTGTCTATACTTTTACTCCTTCTACCGAAGTAGATGACCATACACTTCCCTAAACTAAGTTCCATCTCCGCTTTGCTCATTCTCCCAATCTGTCCAAGTCAATCTGCAGACGCCCATCTTTCCAGGGAAACATGAAAAGCAGTAGTCCCAACACCGATCCCTGCGGAACACCACTAGTCAGTCACCACCAGCCAAACAGCGTTATTTCCGTTCTTTGCCTCCTACCAGTCAGCTAATCTTCTATCCTTGCTAGTACCTTTCCTGTAACACCATGGGTTCTTATCTTGTTAATCAGCCTCATGTGCAGCACCTTGTCAAAGGCCTTCTGAAAATCCAAATACACAACATCCATTAACTCTCCTTTGCCTATCCTGTCTGTTATTTCCTCAAAGAATTTCAATAGATTTGTCAGGCAAGATTTCCAACCACTGAGGTCAGACTAACCGGCCTATAATTTCCTTTCTTCTGCCTCCCTCCCTTCTTGAAGAGTTGTGTGACATTTGCATTTTCACAGTCCTCCAGAATCTAGTGATCCTTGAAAGATCTTTACTAACACCTCCATAATCTCTTCTGCCACCTCTTTCAGAACCATAGGCTGTAGTCCATCTGGTCAGGGTGATTTACCTATCTTCTGATCTTTCAGTTTCCCAAGCACCTTCTCCCTAGTAATAGCAATTACACTCACTACTGCTCCTGACAGTCTCGAACTTAATGTTTCTGCAACATTAGCTCACATGCCTTGAACTTTAATTGTATTTATTTATTTTATTTAGTGATACTTCCAGCCCAATGAGTCGCACTGCCCCAGCAACCCACCTATTAACCCTAGCCTAATCACTGGATAATTTACAATGACCAATTAACCTACTAATCAGTACGTCTTTGGACTGTGGGAGGAAACCCATGCAATCATCGGGAGAATGGACAAACTCCTTACAAATGGTGTAGAGATGAACTCCGAAATCTGATGCCCCAAGATGTTATAGCGTCGTGCTAACCATGGCACCCTAATCCCCCAATTTAATGAAGGCCAACAGACCACATCACATGCCTCCTTAACTGCCCGATCATATAAATAGAGTTAAATCTTAGACCATAAAACATAGGAGCAGAATTAGGCCATTCAGCCCATCGAGTCTGCTCTACTATTCCATCATGGCTGATCCATTTCCCTCTCAGCCTCATTCTCCTACCTTATCCCCATACCCTTTCACCCCCTTACTAATTAAGAACATATCAACCTCTGGCTTAAATGCACCCAGTAACCTAGCCTCCACAGCCACCTGTGGCAACGAATTCCACAGATTCACCACCCTCTGGCAAAAGAAATCCATCATCATCTCCGTTGTAAATGGACATCCCTCTATTTTGAGGATATGCCCTCTGGTCCAAGACTCTCCCACTACAGGAAACATCCTCTTCACATCCATCTTCAGTCTTATCAACCTGCACAGCAACTTTGAGGGACCTATGGATGTGGACCCCAAGATCCTTATATCATCTGTTAAAAAAAACATTTATAAATGCAAACTCAGCTTGAAGCCATCGGATCAGCGAGCACAAGTTACATTCTGTTGACAGATTGCAAGCAGACTGTGCTTTGAATAAATTCACACAGCCAGTGCATTTCTCACTGAGAGCCAGCACCCCCCATGATTCTGAAATGTGTTCCTACAAGTTTCCAGCCTGAAGTCTTTGAAAGTAGAGTGATTTTGACCTTGAACGCCGCCAGTAGAATAAGTTACTCCAACAATCACTTATATATTATCAACTAATCTCAGGAAACTGGTAAGTGAAGTATTGGCAATCACCAGTTTCTCGGAAATGTCACATTCTTACAAGATAAGACACAGGAGCAGAATTAGGCCATTCGGTCCATCGAGTCTGCTCCGCCATTTCATCAAGGCTGATCCATTTCTCTCTCAACCCCAATCTCCTGCCTTCTCCCTGGATCCTTTCACACCCTGACTAATCAAGAACCTATTAACCTCTGCCTTAAACGCACCTAGTGACCTGGCCTCCACAACAGCCTGTGACAATGAATTCCAGATTCACCATCCACTGGCTGAAAAAATTCATTCAAATGGATGTCCCTCTATTTTGAGGCTGTGCCCTCTGGTTCTGGACTTTCCCACCAAGGGAAGCATCCTCTTCACTTCCAATCTATCCAGGTCTTTCAATATTTGATAGGTTTCAGTAAGATCCGCGTCCCCACTCCACGCTTCTAAATTCCAGCCAGTTCAGGATCAGGGCCTTTGATCACTGCTGATATGGTAACCCTTTCATTCTTAGAATCATTCTTGTGAACCTCCTCAGAACCCTCTCCAATGTCAGCACATCCTTTCTTAGATAAGGGGCCCAAAAGAACTCACGATACTCCAAGTGTGGACTCACCAGTGCTTTATACAGCCTCAGCATTACATCCTGCTTTTATATTCTAGTCCTCTGGAAATGAATGCTAACATTGCATTCGCTTTCCTCGCCATCAATTCAACCTTTAGGGAATCCTGCACGAGGACTCCCTAATCCTTTTGCACCTTGGATTTTTGAGTTTCCTCCCCATTTAGAAAATAGTACACCTTTATTCCCCCTACTAAAGTGCATGACAAGACACTTCCCTATACTGTATCCCACCTGCCAATTCCTTACCCATTCTGCACTGACTTGAGCACAGTAGGAGGTTTTGGGGACTGGGTGGCACCGATGATCACATCTGCAGAGGGTTGTAAACTCAGCCAGCTCCATCACAGGCACCAGCCTCTCCACCATGGAGGACATCTTTAAAAGTCGATGCCTCAAGAAGGCAGCATCCATCATGAGGGTCTGTCACCATTTGGGACATGCCCTCTTCTCATTATGACCATCATGGAGGGGGTACAGGAGCCTGAAGACCACACAAAATGTTTTAGAGACAGTTTCTTCCACTTTGCCATCAGACTTCTGAACAGTCAATGAACCCATGAACACGTTCTCTTTTTGCACTATTATCTTATTTATTGTAACTTGTAATCATTTTTATCTATTGTGCCGTACTCCTGCCACAAAACAACAAATTTCATGACATATCCTGTAGATACAGATAGGATATAGTTAGGGTAAATGCAAGCAGGCTTTTTCTACTGAGGTCAGGCAAGACTAGAACCAGAGGTCATGGGTTAAGAGTAAAAGGTGAAATATTTAACGCGAACCTGAGGGTGGCACAAGTGTGGAGCCAGCTGCCAGCGGAAGTGGCGGATGCAAATTCGATTTTAACATTTAGTAGGTACACGGATGGGTGGAGTAAGGAGGGCTATAGTCCAGGTGCAGGTTGATGGGCTAAGGCAGAATAATAGTTTGGCAGAGACTAGATGGGCTGAAGGGCTTGTTTCTGTGCTGATGTGCTCTATGACTCTATATGTCAGTGATAATGAACCTGATTCTGATACTGACTTTCCTGCTTTGATGCAGTGGTGAACCCGTGTTACCCTGTCAGAAGTTCTGTCCTTCCAGTGGTCTCATGTGGCAGCCAAGACTCAGGTGGTCATGAGGTCAAGTCACTCTTCAGAGATCTACCAGGATCTCTGCAATGACTAAGAATTTCCTTGCTGGAGAAAGGCTGTGAACTCCAGGCAGATTGTTGGGTTCAAACTCACGAGTGTATATCATTCATTGAGGTCTTGGGACAAATAACAGTCGTTAGCACAACGCTTTACAGTACTGGTGACCCAGATTCAATTCCCACTGCTGTCTGTGAGGATTTTTACGTCCTCCCTATGATCATGTGGGTTTCCTCCGGGTGCCCTGGTTTCCTCCCACAGTCCAAAGACGTACCAGTTGGTAGGTTAATTGGTCATTGTAAATTGTCCCGTGATTATGCTGGGTTAAATAGGGGGTTGCTGGGCAGTGATACTCAAAGGGCGAGAAGGGCCTACTCCGCGCTATATCCCAATAAATAAATACCATGTGTACTACAAACCGAAGAACTGTAATTAACATCATTTATTGAATGTTACAGACTGGGTTATAGGGCTGATGTCACACCTTAGTGTTGAGCTGACGTCTGCCAGCCACATCGATGAGACATCATGACAGCCTCGTTTTTATTCCTTCGGACTACAAACTCATCTCTGATTACTCACCATCTGTACAGAATATAGTGAAAACCAAACCAGAATCAAAACACAAAATGCTGGTGAATTCAGCAGGTCAGGCAGCATCCATGCAGAAGAATAAACAGTTGATGTTTCGGGCTGAGAACCTACATCAGGACTGGAGAGGATGAGGGCAGAAGCCAGAATAAGAAGGTGGGGGAGGGCAGGGAATTTAAACTGTGAGGTGATACGTGAAGCCAGGTGAGGGGGGAAGGTGGGTAGGGATTGGGATGGAAGTGAGAAGCTATGAGGTGAAAGGTGGAAAAGGTAAAGATCTGAAGGAAGAGGAATCTGATTGGAGAGAAGCGTAGACCAATGGAGAAAGGGAAGAAGGAGGGGCATCTGGGGAGGTTATAGGCAGGTGAGAAGGGAAGGGGTAAGAAGGGACCAGAATGGGAAATTGAAAAAGGAGGAAGCAGGTAGGAAATCACTACTCTGGAGGAACGCCATTATCTGCAGACAGCTACCTACAAAAATTTGAATGCATCAGCGATGAGTCACTACAAACACACCAGTTCTCTTGGTATGAAGACCAGCTAGGGAAGTGCTCTCTGTAGGTTTTATGATGCCAGTCTGTACATCTTAAGCTCTAAACCAATTACTGTGAGATACCATTTCCTGCAGATTGCTCAGGACTCCAGAGGTAGAGACCTAAAGCCCAAAGGCTCTGGGTCGTCTTCTCTGGAGGTGAGAGGTCCGATGTCAGGGACCTAGGCCAGGGACTGGAGGTCGGAGGCCTGATGTCTGCAAGTCTAGGCTTGGGAGTGGAGGTTGGATGCCTAATGTCTGTGAGTCTAGCCCAGGGAGTGGAAGTTGAAGGAATGACTTCTGCAAATCTAGGCCAGGAACTGGAAGTCAAAGGCCTGATGTCTGTGAGTCTAGGCCGGGAACTGGAGGTCAGTGGCCTGATTTCTGCTCGTCCTGGCCAGGGAGTAGAGGTCAGAGGCCCAATTTCTGCAAGTCTAGGCCTGGGAGTGGAGGTTGGATGCCTGATGTTTGCGAGCCTAGACCAGGGATTGGTATGTCTGCTAGTCAAGGTCAGGGACTGCAGGTCGAAGACCTGATTTCTGCAAGTCTAGGCTAGGGCAGAGGCTGGAGGCTCGCTGCCTGTGAGTCTGCAACTTAGGAATGGAGTCCTGCCTTGGGGTAGAAAGACTGTCTGTGTGTGTGAGTGGGGTGGGGGGGGGGTGTGGCTTGTTTTGCGTTGAGTTTTCTTTTGGTTGTTGCTGCTTGTGCTGTTTTGCTGAGTATTATGCTCTGGCGATGCTTGGGGGCTGTCCCCAGCACATCGTTAGGTGTGTTGGTTGTTAACACAAAAACGACGCACTCACTGTATGCACGTGATAACTAAATTTGAATCTGAGAATTAACAAGAGAAATAAACTTGTGCTGGGATTGGACTTGGACTAAATAATAAATTCTGATGAAAAACCAAAGTGGATTAAAGTCAGATTTCTGAATGGTCCATGAACATTTTTGCTCTCCTTTTGCACTACTTAATTTTGGTTGATCTATATTTCTTAATATAATTTATAGTATATTTTATGTTTTGCACTGTACTGCTGCCCCAAAACAAGGTTCACGACATACGTCAATGACAATTTATTATTCTGATTCTGATCTGTACTGTAGCAGCTCCATGCACCTTTACTTGTCTCGGAGGGTCTGGCACTGGCCAGTTAATGCAGAGTAGATACAGGTTGCACATAAATTTAATTTGTGTCCCAGCACAAACAGCAATGGAGAAATGTTTTCAATCCGTCTGTATCTCCCCGCAGGACTTCTCACTTACTCCACTGCACAGGTTCAGTTTTCGATATCTCAATATTCTTTGCTTCAAACTCTTCCCACGGCTGCAGCTTGGGTCCAGGAATCATAATGGTCTGGTGTTTAAAAAAAAACAAGACAAATTATCATTTCCATCACTGAAATTATTAAACATCTTTCACCTTTCCTGCTTTACAGAGCAAGAATAGAATTCAAAAGTAACTCCACTGTCCATCCTATATTATATGGAATATTTTAAAGACATGGGTGTCAGGTTTTAAAGAAATCCTCCACTGTAATTGTAGATTTCTTACACCCAAATCAGTCTTGGCTTCTAGCTTCAATATACAGATTAGAGCACAAAATCTTACCTGACGCACTAGCTCATGGCAGATGGAGTTCAATCTGGCAAAGTGTGAAGTGATTCACTTTCAAAGGTCAAATTCGAAGGCAGAATACAGGGTCCTAATTAGCAGTGTGGAGGAACAGAGGAATATTGTGGTCCCTCAAAATTGCCGCGCAAGTTGATACGGTGGTTAAAAATGTGTTTGGCGTGTTGGCCTTCATTACTCAGAACACTGAATTCAAAAGTCATGAGGTAATGTTGCAGCTCTATAAAGCTTTGGTTAGACCACACTTGGAGTATTGTGTTCAGTTCTGGTCACCTCATTATAGGGACGATGTGGAAGCTTTAGAGAGGGTGCAGAGGAGATTTACCAGGATGTTGCCTGGGTTAAAGAGCATGTCTTATGAGGATAGGTTGAGTGAGCTAGGACTTTTTTCTCTAGACCAAAGGAGGATGAGGGAGAGGGGATGTCAGAGATCAGGCTTTTACACAGAGAGTGGTAGGTGTATGGAACACGCCGCCAGGGTGGTGGTAGAGGCAGATACATTAGGGACATTTAAGAGACTTTTAGATAGGCACATTGATCACAGAAAAACGGAAGGATTGATTTTAAGAATAGGTTAAAAGGTCAGCACAACATCATGGCTGAAAGGCCTGTACTATATTTGGTCTTCTATGTTCTCATTACTGAGGGACTGACTACACTGCAAGTGACGCATGTCAGATGAGTAAGCTATGATTCCATCTTGGATAATTGTCAAAGAAATTCTCGTGGCATTATTCAAGCAGCAAGAGGATTATCCCTGGTATCCAGCTAATAATTACCTTTCAAGCATCAGACAGATATGTGGTGTCTTCTGGGAAGCTTCTCTTAAAAAGGCTGCAGAATGACCATATTACAATTGCAAACACTCACATAGAGCGTAGACCACTACAGCACAGTATAGGCCCTCTTGTGCTGACCTTTTAAGCTACTAAGATCAATCTAACCCTTCCTTCCCACACCACCCTCCATTTTTCTAACATCCACATGTCTAACAGTCTCTTAAATGTCCTTAATGTATCTGCCTCTACCGCCATGCCTGGCAATGCATTCTACTGAGCCATCACCCTCTGTGTAAAGGACGTACCTCTGACATCCCTCCTTGACCTGAAAATTATGTACCCTCGTTTTAGCCATTTCTACCCTGGGAAAGAGTCTTTGGCTATCCATTTGATCTGTGCCTCTTATCAAAGACTCAAAGTACATTTATTATCAAAGTATGCATACAGTATGGAGCCAAGAGATCCATCCTGCCACATACAGCCACGAAACAAAGAAACACCATGGAACCCGTTCAAACACCCAACGCATGAGAGAAAGGACAGATCACGCAAACAGTAATGAAGTGAGTAACACACAGAATATTAAATTTCAAACTGCAGAGTCCTCAAAATGGTCCAGGAATGTTCAGTTCAGTTCAATTTAGCACCATGTCATTCCTTTGCTGCACTGAAGCACCATGATCAAATTGTGCAAGTAGCAGAAAAGAAAGATCATCTTGTACACCTCTATCATCTTTCTTCACTCCAAAGAGAAAAGCCCTCGCTTGCTCAGCCTATCTTCATCAAGTATACAATGATTTTTATTAGCAAAATGGAAGATTTCTACAGATGAACTGTGGAGAGCAATATAACTGGCTGTATCACTGTCTGGTATTGGGGGGGCCACTGCACAGAACCAAAATAAGCTTCAGAAAGTTGTGAACTCAGTCAGCTCCATCATGGGTATTAGCCTCCCCAGTATCCAGGACATCGTCAAGGAGAATCTTTAAGGACACCCAGGACGTGCTCTCTTCTCATTGCTACCGTTAGGGAGGAGGTACAGGAGCCTGAAGGCACACACTCAACGATTCAGGAACAGCTTCTTCCCCTCTGCCATCAGGGAGGAGGTAGAGGAGCCTGAAGACACACACTCAACGATTCAGGAACAGCTCCTTCCCCTCTGCCATCAGGTAGGTGGTACAGGAGCCTGAAGACACACACTCAGCGATTCAGGAAAAGCTTCTTCCCCTCTGCCATCACGTAGGAGGTACAGGAGCCTGAAGACACACACTCATCGATTCAGGAACAGCTTCTTCCCCTCTGCCATCAGGGAGGAGGTACAGGAGCCTGAAGACACACACTCAACGATTCAGGAACAGCTCCTTCCCCTCTGCCCAACAGGGAGGAGGTACAGGAGCCTGAAGACACACACTCAACGATTCAGGAACAGCTTCTTCCCCTCTGCCATCAGGGAGGAGGTACAGGAGCCTGAAGACACACACTCAACGATTCAGGAACAGCTTCTTCCCCTCTGCCATCAGGGAGGAGGTACAGGAGCCTGAAGACACACACTCAGCGATTCAGGAACAGCTTCTTCCCCTCTGCCATCAGGGAGGAGGTACAGGAGCCTGAAGACACACAC
Source organism: Mobula birostris (assembly GCF_030028105.1). Classification (NCBI taxonomy): domain Eukaryota; kingdom Metazoa; phylum Chordata; class Chondrichthyes; order Myliobatiformes; family Myliobatidae; genus Mobula; species Mobula birostris. The sequence goes on along the minus strand of NC_092402.1, from coordinate 12,681,839 downwards.
TCAACGATTCAGGAACAGCTTCTTCCCCTCTGCCATCGGATTTCTAAATGGACATTGAACTCATGAACACCACCTCACTACTTTTTTTTTACTCTTTTCGTACTATTTAATTTAACTTTATATATATTTACTGTAATTTACAGTTTTTAAGTATTGCAATGTACTGCTGCCACATAACAAATTTCACGAGATATGCCAGTGATATTAAACATAATTCTGATTCTGAAATACATGTTTCTCTTGTTCTTCTGTTGTGTAACTGTAACTTGCTCATATTTTTGAGTTCTACTTAAGTGTTCACAATTGTAACATAGTAATTTTGCAGGCTATTTAAGACAAGCTTCCACTAACAGATACCATACATCTGTCTGTTAGTTGAAAGGTAATTATTGGCTGGGCTACCAGGAATAATCCTCTTGCTGTTTGAATAATGTCATGGGAATTTCTTTCACAGTCAGCTGAGACACCAAGATAGGGTTATAGCTTACTCAAGATTCGAGATAGTTTACTGTCATTTCCAGTACACAGTGTAAAGGAGAACAAAGTAATTGTTATTCTGGACCTGATGCAGAACAAAAAACAACACAGTAAGATTAAGAACACAATAATAATAAAAAAACACAGCTATAAATACATAAGTTAGCTTGTGTACAATACTGTGCAAAAGTCTTAGGCACCCCAGATGTTCCGAAAACTTTTGCACTGTACTGTATTGCCAACGTGGAGCAGAGAGTGAATATGGCCTTCACAGCCATCTATAGCAGCGGTTCCCAACCACTGGGCCGCGGACTGGTGCCGGGCTGCAAAGCATGCGCTACCGGGCCGCGAGGAAGCGATATGATTTGGTGACAGGAGTCAGCTGCACCTTTCCTCATTCCCTGTCATGCCCACTGTTGAGCTTGAACACACGCGAGGTCATTACCCGCGTGTCATCTATGTCAGCACGGGAAGGAGATCAACTCCTCGAGCTTGCAAATGACGGCGGGCTGGAAAGTATGTTTGACACAACATCTCTGCTGGCATTCTGGATCAAAGTCAAGGCTGAATATCCTGAGATAGCCACGAAAGCACTGAAAACGTTGCTTCCATTTCCAACATATCTCTGCAATGAATGCAACGAAAACTAAATTGCGGAATTGGCTGGACATGAGGAACCCCCTTCGAGTATCGCTGTCTCCCATCGCCCCTCGATGGGGCCGTCTTGTTGCAGGGAAACAAGCCCAGGGCTCCCACTGATTCAGCGATATTGGTGTGTTGCAATGATTTTATATGTTCATACGGGGAAAATATGCGCTGTGTGTTTAATATCCAAATGTTACTTAAAATGTTATGATGCTATTGACTTACTTATATGACCATATAACAATTACAGCACGGAAATAGGCCATCTCAGCCCTTCTAGTCCGTGCCGAACGCTACTCTCACCTAGTCCCACCAACCTGCACTCAGCCCATAACCCTCCATTCCTTTCCTGTCCATATATCTATCCAATTTAACTTTAAATGATAATATCGAACCTGCCTCTACCACTTCACCTGGAAGTTCATTCAACACTTACTTCAAGCTCCCCGTCCTCCCCTGATAATTGACTTATCACTATATTCATGCGAAGAAAATATGCGCTGTGTGTTTAATATTAAATTTGTTAGATAAACCCTTTTAGAAACGAAATTGAGTGAATTAGCCACTTATCACCGATATTCCGGTCGTGATTAACACCCCGCCCCCGAACAGAATCGCCAAAAATGATTTGTAGAAAAAAATCGGCACGTACACACATGCGCAAGTCACGCATGCGCACTGGTGCCCGCGCAAGGCTTCATGGTCATTTTAGTCTTACTCGGGGTAAACATAACGTATTTGACTGCTACTCTTGTCCGTTGGCAACCCTACCCACCAACCCCCACCCGCCTAGTTGGTCGGTCTGCAAGAATATTGTCAATATTAAACCGGTCCGCAGTGCAAAAAAGGTTGGGGACCCCTGATCTATAGCACATCATTCCACAGGCAAATAATTACTTGCGAGAATGGGACCTGCTCACAGGGTTTCATAACCGGCCATTGTTGTTCGGCACACCAAGGGCTCGGCCTAAGAGTCCGGCTCGGATTTGGAAGCCGAGGATCTCGGGGCTCTGGAGACGGGCAGATCGAGGGTCGGTGTCGCGACAGGAGACCCATGTGTCGTCAGAATATCTACGGCTGTGTGCCCGGAGACCCGAGATCTTTGAGATCTTTGGGCACAGAGCTCGAAAAAAGCGACATAATGGATTTTTAACATCGTAAACCAGCAAGTTATTTGTTATATCTCCCCGCTCACTGGGAAAACGGAGACACCTCTCTCTCTCTTATTAGGGAAAGAGAGAACCTGTGGTATGTCGTATACCAGGTGAAACGTGAAGTCTTTGGGGTAACCGCAAGTCTGTGTCTTTGCTGTTGCTTTGCTCATAGCTGAGTGCTCAGAGGCGGTGCTGATGCTTCCTTTTGCCGGTGGGGGGAGGGGGATCTTTGCTTGCTGCCGCTTACACGCGGGAGGGAGGAACTGGGGGGGGACTTTGGGGTTCTAACATTTAACTGTCGTTCATTTTTTGCAACACTCCTCTGTTTTCATGGATGTTTGTGAAGAAAAAGCATTTCAGGATGTATATTGTATACATTTCTCTGACATTAAATGTACCTTTGAACCTTGAACCATTGAGATTTGCCACCCTCTGGCTAGAGAAATTCCTCATCTCTGTTCCAAAAGAACATCCTTCTACCCTGAAGTTGTACCCTCTGGTTCTAGACTCCCCCACTATAGGAAACATACTCTCCATGTCCACTCTGTCTAGGCCTTTCAATATTCAGTAGGTTTCAATGAGATCCCCCTCGTTCTTCTAAACTCCATTGAATATAGGCCCAGTGGCATCAATCTCAATTTGGAATCAATGCCAATCCTGCATGCCTTGTCAATGAGAGAGGACGGAGGAGAATGGCTGGACTGGTTCAAGCTGACAGGAAGGCAATAGTAACACAAATAACCACGTGTTACAACAGTGGTGTGCAGAGGAACATCTCTGAACGCACAACATGTCGAATCTTGAAGTGGATGGGTTACAGCAGCAGAAAACCACACTGGGTTCCACTCTGCTACCTAATAAAATGGTCACTGAGTGTATGTTTCAGTACGTTGAGACCATGCAGTATTTCCGTATTAGGGGTTTTTTCCATCAAACACTGGTGTTTCTGTGGTTTGGAGGTAGGAGGTTTCTATGTAAATGTTTCTCTTGGGAAGTTGAAAGGTGGGCAGACAGTAAATTCCACCTGTGCTGTTTGTGTGAAATGTTCAGTGACTTGTACCCATTGCACAATGGGTTAGCCTGAAATATTTCTATTTTAAGCTATTAGGCATTAATTATCGCACAGAAGAAATGAAACAAGATCATGCAGATGCTGGAAATCTTAAGCAATGCACAAAAAAGCTGGAGGAACTCAGCAGCTCTAAATAGAGTGGACATGCAGAGGATGCTTCCTAAAGTGGGGGAGTCTAGGTCCCGAGGGCCCAGCCTCGGAATAGGAAGTCCTTTCAGAACAGAGAATGAGGAGGAGTTTCTTTATCCAGAGGATGGTGAATCTGTGGAATTCATTGCTACAGATGGCTATGAAGGCCAAGTAATTGAGTATACTTAAAGTGGACATTGAGAGGTTCTTGATTAGTTAAGGCACCAAAGGTCACGGGGAGAGGCAGAAGAATTGGGGTTATGAGGAATAAAGCAATCATGATTGAATGGTGGAGCAGACTCAATGGGCTGAATGGCTTCATTCTGCTCCTGTGTCTTATGGTCTTTAAATGCCCACTATTACTTTAGTGGGGGGAGGGGATTAAACTCCATCAAGACTATGTTCAGGTTGCAGCGAGGCAAGGGTTAATATGCCCAGGCAAGGATAGATTGCACATCAGAATCAGAACCAGGTTTAATATCACCGGCATATGTCGTGAAATTTGTTGTTATGCAGCGGCAGAACTCTGCAATACATAGTGATAAAAACTGTAAATTACAGTAAGTATATATATGTTATAAGTTACATTAAATGAGTAGTGCAGAAAGAGAATAAAGAAGTAGTGAGGTGGTGTTCATGGGTTCACTACTTTTGTTTTCTTTTTGCGCTACTTATTTAATGTAACATTTTTAGATAAACTGCAGAAAGCCAGGCAAGAAAGGTATTTGAAGAGCATGACTTCCTTTTGCATGGATTGTGGGGGGAGTTGGTGCAGTAACAGAGCCATTTCACTTACTGTACAGGAAAGATGCAAAACACACGCACCAACTAAGAGACAATTACGGAGTCCAGTTAATCAGCTTCGACAACTGTTCTTCAACTCAATCAATTAAAAGCTTTTATATAATGTAAAAATAAAGTAATTCTCTTCTACAACTAAAGAGCAAACACCAGAAATTAGGTTATTCACATCTGTTTTCAACATCTAGGACATCCCTCATATTACAAATAGGTTTTGTTCAGGAAGGCTGTGCACGACACAGAAACTCTTCACGGTATGATCACCAATTCTCTACTGTGTAAAAAGCTCATTATGTAAGGTTCAGCTGCAAGATCAGGGATATTTAGTCAACTGTATGATTCAGTTCCTTTTTAAAAGTCACATTCAACCTGCACTCAGTGGCCACTCTACTTATTTACACCCCATCTGGCACCAACAATCATTCCACAGTCAAAGTCATTTAGATCACATTTCTTCCCCATTCTGATGTTTGGTCTGAACAACAACTGAACCTCCTGACCGTGCCTGCATGCTTTTATGCATTGAGTTGCTGCCAGGTGATTAGTGATTCGATATTTGCATTACATATGTATCTAATAAAATGGCGACTGAGTAAATACTAATGTTACAGAGGTAGGTGAACAACTATGGTGATAAGCTAACATAACTGAGCACTCGGTATAACAGCCCACAAAATTACCTTAATGATAGGATCTTTGGGCGGGGCCCAGGCAGGTACAATCTTTCCATGCATTCTCCATGATCCATAGGGATTGACTAAGTGTCTCTCAAACACCACGTACTCCAAGACGTCTTTTGGTAAGTCCTCGTTGCCATGCATCAGCCGACCAAATCGGTCATAAATGGCTAAAGTCTAGAAGTCAGAGAGAGAATGGTTAATGGTTTTCCATTAACAATATCAAAGTCGATCAGTATAGTCAATCATGGGTGAAAAAAGATTCTCTCAAAACTAACAGGAAAGAAAAAAAAAGGCCTTAATCCTATCATGACTGGAACATACTATTTTCTTTTAAAGATTCATGCCCAAAACAAGTAGGAAACACTCATCAGATCAGGCAACACCCGGGGAGAAAGAAATAGATTTAATTTTTCAGGATGATAATCATTTCTGAAGATCATCATATGCATGTTGTATGACATCATCATTCTGTGCTGTGTCATGATGTGGGCGATCATGGTCTTCTCACGACCATGATTGTTCTTGGTAAATTTCTCTACAGAAATGGTTTGCCATTGCCTTCTTCTGGACAGTGTCTTTACAAGACGGGTGACCCCAGCCATTATCAATACGCTTCAGAGAGTGTCTGCCTGGTGTCAGTGGTCACATAACCAGGACTTGTAATATGCATCAACTGCTCCCATGGCTTCATGTGATCCCAAGTTTGGGGGGGGGGGGGGTCTAAGCAGGTGCTACACTTGGCCCAAGGGTGACCTGCAGGCTAGTGGAGGGAAAGAGTGCCTAATACCTCCTTTGGTAGAGAGGTATCTCCACCCCACCACCCAATTTTAGGAGAGGGAACACAGAATATAGAAAATGGAGCAGTCCAGCACTGTACAGACTCTTAATCTACTCCAAGCCCTCCATTTTTATTTCATCCATGTGCCAATCTCTTAAATGTTTCTAATGTATCTGCCTCTACCACCACCCCTGGCAGCGCATTCCACGCATCCAACACTCTCTGTAAAAGGCCTACCTCTGACATCATCCCTGTACTTTCTTTCAAAAACCTTAAAATATGTTCCTGGTATTAGCCATTTTCACCCTAGGAAAAAGTCTCTGGCTGCTCATTCGATCTATGCCTATTATCATCTCGTATATCTCTATCAAATCAACTCTCATCCTCCTTCACTCCAAAGAGAAAAGCCCTAGCTCGCTCAACCTTTTCTCATAAGACATGTTCTCTCATCCAGGCAGCATCTCCTCTGCACCCTCTCTAAAGCTCCCCATCCTTTCCATCCATGCTGATTCAGGAGCCTGATAATTGTAGAGTAGTAACTGCTCCTGAACCTGGTGGTGTGGGACTCAAGGCTTCTTTACATCCTGCCCGATGACAGTAAAGAGAAGAGAGCATGGACTGGATGATGGGGTCCTCAGTGATGGATGCTGCTTTCTGGCGACAGCGCTCCTTGTAGATATGCTCAATGGTGGGGAGGGCTTTGCCTACAATGGACTGGGCTGTGTCCACCTCTCCCTGTAGCCTTTTCCTTTTCTGGGCACTGGTGTTCTGATCTGAGACTTGTCACTGAATGTCATTGACAGTGTCAAAGAAAATTGAATGTAAAAAAAAATCTAATCCAAGACCCTGAGTCTGTGAATGTTGCAGCAGTCTGCCACTGAACACAGTATGGCTCGTCTTCTGCCAAGAAAAGACTGGGGTGAGGCAGCACCAACTCCATCGAGGACACTGTGCCGCTCTGCACCCGGCACTCCGGTGGAGCACACCAACGCCTCTTTCCTGGGCAGCTGTAAACAGACGACATCACAGCTTGAGGCCAAGTCCTCACTACGATCGAGGCCACGCAGTGGCCCCGTCATCCGCCCCTGCTTCTGCCAATAAATCAGTGAATCAGACTTGCAGCATTCCACATCAACAGTGTCCAACAGGGTCTTGCAATCACAAGAAAAGCGACTTATATGATCACTCATTGTTAGACCGCACACTGCCTTCATGCACCGACACCAGGTGCAGGCAGCACCATGATCCACACCAAGTCTAGCTCCTTCAGTTTCTCCGCCAACCAGCAACTCGATCGTGGGGTGGACCTGCAGTACTTTAAGTTCTTAATGTCCAACAGGCCTTACGATTGTAAAAAATACATTAAAAAAAAGACAATAACACCTTTTGTTGGCCCCATAGAAGCTGCTGTGCCACCATCTTACCAGAAGTCTACTGTTCTATATACTATATATACAGAATGGAAGCAAGGCTTTTGGCCTAATGCGGTCTGTAAGGACATTCATGGCCTGTGTAATCCTTTCCCATTCCACTTGATCTGTTGTCACATCTTCCTGTATTCCTGGCTCATGTACTTACTTTGATTCCCTTCGAAGCATCAAAATTATTTGCCTTTAACTACTTCATGTGCCAATGCATTGCCCATTTCAATACGGGAAGGAGGTTTTTCACAAATTTCACGTTGGATTTAGTTATCAACTATTTATGTTGGAAACTCCAAGTTTTGTAATCAATATCCACGTTAGAAATGTTCTGATCTTTCGAAGCCTCCACCTTCTTGTCTACTCTCCGCGCGAAGAGAAATTTGTAAGTTAGGAGTCTCATGCAGGTGATAGATCCTTTTGTAACTATTGATACTCAGAATTTATTATCAACGTACATATGTCACCATATACAACACTGAGATTCATTTTCTGCGGGCATCCTCAATAAATCCGTGATAGAATAATAACCATAACAGAGTCAATGAAAGACCGCACCAACTTGGGTGCTGAACCAGAATGCAGAAGGCAACAAACTGTACAAATACAAAAAGAAAGAAATAATAGTAATAAATAACTAAGCAATAAATATCAAGAACATGCGATGATGAGTCCTTGAAAGTGAGGCTATTGATTGTGGAAGCATCTCAATGATGGGGCAAGTGTAGTTATCCCCTTTGGTTCAGTTCAGGAGCCTGAAGGTTGAGGGGTAATAACTGTTCCTGAACCTGGTGGTGTGGGACCTGAGGCTCCTGTACCTCCTTCCTGATGGTTGAGGGGTAATAACTGTTCCTGAACCTGGTGGTGTGGGTCCTGAGGCTCCTGTATCTCCTTCCTGATGGTTGAGGGCGTAATAACTGTTCCTGAACCTGGTGGTGTGGGTCCTGAGGCTCCTGTACCTCCTTCCTGATGGTTAATAACTGTTCCTGAATCTGGTGATGTGGGTCCTGAGGCTCCTGTACCTCCTTCCTGATGGTTGACGGGGTAATAACTGTTCCTGAACCTGGTGGTGTGGGTCCTGAGGCTCCTGTATCTCCTTCCTGATGGTTGAGGGCGTAATAACTGTTCCTGAACCTGGTGGTGTGGGTCCTGAGGCTCCTGTATCTCCTTCCTGATGGTTGAGGGCGTAATAACTGTTCCTGAACCTGGTGGTGTGGGCCCTGAGGCTCCTGTACCTCCTTCCTGATGGCTGAGGGGTAATAACTGTTCCTGAACCTGGTGGTGTGGGTTCTGAGGCTCCTGTACCTCCTTCCTGATGGTTGACGGGGTAATAACTGTTCCTGAACCTGGTGGTGTGGGTCCTGAGGCTCCTGTACCTCCTTCCTGATGGTTGTGGGGTAATAACTGTTCCTGAACCTGGTGGTGTGGGACCTGAGACTCCTGTACCTCCTTCCTGATGGTTGAGGGGTAATAACTGTTCCTGAACCTGGTGGTGTGGGTCCTGAGGCTCCTGTACCTTCTTTCTGATGGCAGCAGTGAGAAGAGAGGATGTCCTGGGTGGTGGGTGTCCCTGATGATGGATGCTGCTTTCTGTGGAAGATACTACATTATATCTTCCATTTGGTATCTCTTCACTTATTTTTCAATTTTTTTTTAAAAAGACACTGCATCCAAGATGAGATCAGGCTCTTGAACCAAAGGGATAACTTCATTCGACTTCACTTGCCCCATCATTGAAATGTTCCCACAACCAATGGGCTCTTCATCTGACGTTCTTCATCTCACGTTCTCAATATTTATTGCTTATTTATTTATTATTTGTCTTCCTCTTTTGTATTTGCAAAGTTTCTTGTCCTTTGCACATTTTTGTTTGTCCGTCCTGTTGAGTGTGGTCTTTCGTTATTTCTATTATGGTTCTTGGATTTTCTGAGTATGCTCAAGGAAATGAATCTCAGGGTTGTTTATGGTGACATATATGTACTTTGATAATAAACTTACTTTGAACTCTGAGCTACCACACACCTGTTTGTTGGTTGAAGAGTAATTATTGTCTGGGATAATCAGGAATAGTCCTCCTGCTCTTTGAATAATGCCATGAGAATTTCTTACACAAGTTCTAAGGGGTGGTTCTATGTTCTATATCTATCAGTTACAGTAAAGAAGGCTGTTAAAATACCTGCTGCGTGTGGAATCGAATGGTGACCTGGCCATATAAATTCCCCTTGCTGACCATGTCAGGACATCGGATGTGGACAAGCTTCGGTGCTTCCAGGGAGTGCAGGAACTTCCAGCGGATTGTCTTGAACCTGTTGCCACGCACCATGTCCTGATGGAAAGACCAGAGACTCCTATTAATCTGCTTTCCTCAATGGGAAGAAGGATCCATTTTGTATGTTAAAGATGTTTTGCATTTTTAAAGCACCTTTCATGACCTCAGCACAACCAAAAGCGTTTCAAAGTTTAAAAGTTCAAATTTCAAAGTAAGTTTGTTATCAAAGAGTACACATATGTCACCATATTTATTTATTATTGAGATACAGCACGGAGTAGGCCTTTCTGGCCTTTCGAGCTGCGCCACCCAGCAATCCCCCGATTTAACCCCAGCCTAATCACAGGACGATTACAATGACCAATTAACCTACCAACCGGTACAACTTTGGACTCTGGGAAGAAACGAGAGCACCCGAAGGAAACCCACATGGTATGGAGAGAACGGAAAAAGTCCTTACAGACAGTGGCAGCTATATAATACCATGAGATTTATTTTCTTGCAGGCATTCACAGTAGAAGAAATCCAATAAAATTAATTTTAAAAAACTACAAAGACTTACAAGCAAGAAATATGCAAAAGATTGTGCAAATACATTTAAATAAATAAATAAAACTGAGAACATGAGTTGTAGAGTCCTTAAAAGTGAGTCCAGTTCAGTGATGAGTGTTGTAGTGATTAAGTGTTTCACTGTCAGTCAACAATGAACAAAGAGTAACACATACAAAATGGTGGGGGAAGTTAGCAGGTCAGGCAACATCTATGGAGATCAATAAACAGTCGACATTTTGGGCCCAGACCCTTCAACAGGACACTTTCAGCAGTTAAGAGATGAAGAGATCCAGAGCGGGTGGAAGAACAGAGCAGGGTGTCCAAAAAGAGGAGGAGGGCTGAGAATGGGTCATCAGCGCGGGGTGGGTGAACCCTTGTTGAATGCAAGGAAAGCTATCAATTTGCACAAAACAACCTCAAACAAACAGAAGCATGGTAATGCTTGAACATCTCATCATTTATTTTAGCTGAAGGATGTATTTCAGCGAGGATGACTCTATTGCTGTCCACTGAAAGCCAAAGTTTATTGTCATATGCACAACAAAGAAACAAGGAAGGATCAACTTTATTCGCCATTGATGTACATCTACATAAGGTGGCAGGGTGGGGATACGTCTCTTCCAAAGGAGGTACAGTATAAGGCGCTCCTCCCCTCCGCTAACCTGCAAGTCACACTTGGGTAAAGTGTAGCACCTGCTTAGCTCCCCACCCCCCGGCCCTCCCCACCTCTGATTGAGGTCACAGAAGCCATGGAAACAGGTACGAGCAGCTGGTGCATATATCACAAGTCCTGGTTATGCGACCCCTGCCTGACACCAGGCAGACAATCTCTGAAGAGTACTGATAATGTCTGGGGTCACCCATCTTGTAAAGACACTACCCAGAAGAAGGTGATGGCAAACCACTTCTGTAGAAAAATTTGCCAAGAACAGTCATGGTCATGGAAAGACCATGATTGCACACTTTACGGCACATACGGCAGAACACATAACGAACAAACAGACATTTCCATGTATTCGGAATTTGCTCTGGTATGTTGGTCACAGCACAACATGCAGCAAAAGCAACAACATTCAACAATTATAAAGGATTATATAAAAACAAAGTTAGAGGTTTAAGTACAGATATGGAATAAAATGTGCATAAATACCATTATATAATTACAATGCAAACAGAATTTTTAGTTTTTTTTTTAATTTTATTTTTATTTGGATAAGGAATTCACAAATATCATGTACTTTTTTCACGCATATAACCTTTTCCATTTTTTTATATGTATAAAACTATAATTATTTATACATTCTTAAGTACACATTGAGATGATATAAAAGGAAAATAAATATTTAAGTAGATAATTATGTACTGTGGTAAATCTAACCTATTAGGCTAAGCAATGGAATTAGTTGTTAAGAAAAATGGTAATAATAGTTTCCATATAACTCTTCTGGACCATTTCCACTGGTCCAAAATGTTGTACATAAGCCTATGTATCAACCATTGTAGGTGTTTATATCCTAATTTGTTCATGCTTGCTCCTGCCCGCAGACATAATTATCCAATCCCTATGTACTTATTTACTTAATTTTTTCATATTTTATCCCTTTCCCAAATCTTTCCCTTTACTTGTGTTAATTCTCTATTTTCCAAAAGAAAACAAAAAAAACAAACATTTAGACTAGGGGTGCTTACGTTAGCAATATTACTGTGTTGATGACAAGAGCAGTATAAATCATTAGGAGAGTCATCTAAAGTCTGCTCGCATTGGGGTTATATATTCAATCCATTTATTCCAGGTATGATAAAATTTTTCTTTTTGAATTCTCAGGGAGTAAGTCAACTTTTCCATTTTAAATATTTCCAAGATAATTTCGTGCCAATCTTCTAATGTAGGTGGTATTGGATTTAGCCACTTTCTAGTGATTGATTTCTTACTTGCCGCTAAGAGGGCCTGCAGCAACTTTATATCTTCCTTCTGTTCAAGAAACAATACATGCCCCAAATACAGCGTCTCAAAGTTCAGAGGTATCTGGGACCTAAGTACCTTAACTAATGTTCTATGAATACCTTCCCAATATAGACTTAATTTAGGGCAATCCCAGAAAATACGAAAATGATTTGCCTCCTTGGAGCCGCACCTTCTCCAACACAACACATTTGTATCTTTATATTTTTCCTGATATGGGGTCTTGAAGTATCTTATAATGTTTTTCCAACAATGTTCTCTCCAAGTCAAAGAATTAGTCGAGGGCCATTGAAAACTGCAGATTTTCCCCCAAGCCTCCTCTGAAAGTACCAACCCCGCTTCTTTCTCCCACTTCTCTTTAATATACAGTGTATTTACATTTTTAGCATGGGAGAGTGCATTATATACTCGAGAAACTGATTTACTAGGTATTGAACTGCAAGCCGAATTCAGAATCTTGAAAAATTCTAATTCTACTGTTGATAGGTCTGTATATCTACAACTCTGGTTAACATAGTTTCGTACTTGAAGGTACCTAAAAAAGTCATTATGTTCTAGGCCATGTTTGTCCTGCAGGATTTGGAAACTTTGTAATACTCTTTTATCTATAAATGAGAGGTAGGTTGTAAGACCTTTCTTTATCCATAGCTCAAATCTTTTATCTCCTCTGTTGGGAAGGAATTCGGTATCATATGCACACCATCTAAAGAGTTTTAACATGTTATTAATTCCACATGAATTAACCACCTTCTGCCATACTTTTAATGTAAGATTTATCCAACTGTTTTTAAATTTTTCCAACTGGGCCATCAATCCTTTGTCAGCTATTGAGGCCTGTAGAGGAAAACTGTCAACTAATCCAAATTCTATTTCCTTCCATCTAGCCTTATATTCCCTGTTACACCAATATAACAGAGGGGTTATCTGTGAGGCATAAAAATAATTTCTCAGGCAAGGAAGAACCATACCTCCTCCTTCCTTCCCTAACTGTAAGGTGTTATATCGAATTCTAGGTTTCTTTCCTTGCCAAATGAAGCGGGAAATCCATTTGTCCCATTCCCTGAATTGATTATCATCCACCTCCACCGGTAAAGTACGGAAAAGATACAATAACCGAGGAAGAATATTCATTTTTATAGTATTTATCCTTGAATTTAAACTTAAAAAGGGGATAAGATTCCATCTATGCATATCTGCTTTTATCCCTGAGATTAATGGCCCATAATTTACCTGTGACAGTGTTGAAAGATCCTTCGGCAGGGTTATTCCTAAATATTTTAATGATTTAGCTTCCCACTTAAGATCATATGTATCTTGCAATTTTTTGGATGGTGTATAATTTAGGGACATAACCTGCGTTTTCTTTACATTTATTTTATAACCTGATATTTTCCCAAAGTCATCCAACAGTGTAAACAATCCTATAAATGATTTTTCTGGTTCACTCAGATAGACCAAAACATCATCTGCGAATAACGCCACTTTCTGTTCAATCCCTGCCACCTTGATACCTTTTACGATTTCACTCTGTCTTATTAGTTGGGCAAGCGGTTCAATATATAGTGCAAAAAGGAGAGGAGAAATTGGGCATCCCTGTCTAGTGCCTCTCTCTAAGATGAAGGAGTCAGAGAGGTCCCCATTTATCTTAATTCGGGCTGTAGGGCTGTCATATAGAGTCTGAATTACTTTAATAAACTTTTCTTGAAAGCCGAATCTTCCTAACACTCTGTATAGGAATGCCCAACTAACCGAATCAAAAGCTTTCTCAGCGTCCAATCCTACTACCATTGTCTCTGTCTCGTTCTTATTAACCTGTTCTAATATGTGCAGAGTTCTCCTTATGTTGTCCTGTGTTTGTCTTTGTTGAATAAATCCAGTCTGGTCTAAGTGGATTAGGCCAGGTAAAAGCTTTTCCAATCTGCGCACTAATATAGATGTAAGTAGTTTGTAATCTAAATTAAGAACATTAATTGGCCGATAATTGCCACATTCTAGTTTATCTTTACCCTCTTTAGGAATAACTGAAATAATCGCTTCTCTCCAGGAAGGTGGAGTTTCTCCTCTCTGCAAGATCCAATTAAAGGTGTTAAGTAGTAATGGGGCTAACTGTGTCTTCAGGGACTTGTACCGCTCTGAGGTAAACCCATCAGAACCCGGGGACTTTCCAGCCTTTAACCTAGAGATGGCCACGTTCAGTTCTTTGACAGTTACTGGTTCTAATAAACTTTCATTTTGTAAATCTGTAAGTTTAGGTAGATCTAAAAAATTCAATACACTGTCTATATAGGGCTCATTGGGGGCCCGGGGTTAGGAGTACAGCTCTCGATAATATGTTTCAAAACTCTCTTGAATTTTCCCTATTGTACTCTCCACAAGCTTTGTCTTTGGATTCTTTATTTTGTGAATTGTATTGTCTGCTTGTTGTTTTCGTAATTTATATGCTAATAATCTAGCTGATTTACCTCCTACTTCATAATTCTTTTGTCTCAGGTAAAGAAAATTTCTTTGAGTTTCCAACGTATAAATATCGTCAATTTCACTTCGCAATTTCCTAATTTACTGTTTTCGATTTGAATTACTTTTGTTGCTATCTACAACTTGAAGTTGTTTTAATTTTCCTTGAAGGTCTGCTAATTTTTGTGCATTGATTTTTTTCATGTGAGTGGTAATGGAAATAATTTTCCCTCTCAGTACAGTTTTCAATGTATCCCATAAGATCACTGGTGATGTTTCTCCCATGTCATTAATGTCTAGATATTCTTTGATTTCTCCCCTTAATCTCTCCATTACTTTCGGGTTATTGAGTATATGTGAGTTTAGCCTCCATAGTGTTTTCCTCATTTTCCTTTCCAGGATTAGAGACATAGAGACTGGGCTATGATCCGACAGATCAATTGTTGCAATATTACAGTTTTTTATCCTGAGTCTATCTGTATTAAAGATAAAGAAATAGTCTATCCTTGAACAGGCTGAATGAGGGAAAGAGTAATGTGTATAATCTTTACTAGTAGGGTGTAATTCCCTCCACACATCTTTAATTCCCAACTCCTCCACCAATAAATTCATTTTCCGAGTCAGAGGTTTATTCTGAGTAACTGTTCTTGAAGAATCTAATACAGGATTTAATCTAATATTAAAATCCCCTCCACAAATTACTACTCCTTGAGAACTGACCATTAGGTCAAAGATGTGTCTATAAAATGACCATTCACAACCTGGAGGAGCATAAACATTCAGCAATGTTATTTCTGTACCTTCTATTCTTCCTGTGATTTTTACAAACCGTCCTTCTTTGTCTTTAGTCTCTGAAATATGTTCATAGTTAAGAGTACTTGATATTAAAGTAGCTACCCCTCTTTTGTGACTCAGTTTATATGATGAATAAAATACATGCTTAAAGCCCATTCTTTTTAATTTTCCATGTTCAGATTGGCTCACATGTGTTTCCTGGAGGAAAGCTATTTGTGCCCTCTCTTTTTTCAATTTAGACATAATCTTATTTCTTTTAATTGGATTCAAAACCCCATTAACATTATAGGAAATTATTTTTACCAATTCAGTTTACATTTTTCTCTAGTAGAAAAAAAACACTCTCCTTTTCTAACCAAACAGTAAGCAATCCCTTCTCAACAGTAAACCAAGACATATAACCACACCCTAGACATTTTTGAATGTGTAACATTTGAAAATTTTTCCCGACTTCCCACAGTGAGGCCTGAGCACCGACCCGCCTCAGTTCAGAGGGATAACCTCTATCTTCACCCTGTGTTGGAGGGCCCTCAGCAGTTTGAATAATCATAGAGAATTTTCTCCTATTTATGTCTCGACCAAATTGCTATCATTCAAATTATTCTGCCTAGTTTATTTTCAGTTACCAGTTTTCATTTTACCTTTAAATCCGATTTACTCTTTTCAGTCATTTCTCTTAATTAATCTGTATTCTCTGTACATTCGCGTCTGAATATTTGCAGCTTTTCCTTGTAGTTTGACACCCTGGTTCGAGTGGAACGTCCTCGCCCCACTAACTGCCACGACTTCTGCCGAATCCTCTCCAGTAGCGACTCTGGTTGGGTGATAACTTTAATAGGTAGTCCCCGGTCCGCCAGGTCCGACGTTGCCTCCTCTACCGTAGCGTAAGTTTTTGTCCCTTCGTCGTAAAAGACTCTCAGCCGAGCTGGATACAGGGTCTGGAATTTGATGTTTTCCTTCAGGACTCTCCGTGTTTCCGTATATTCCTTCCGTCTGGCAAGAATCCCCGGTGCGTAGTCGTGGTCTAAACTGATTTTACAGTTGTTCCACATGAAACCTTTCTTTTGCCATGCCCTTTTAAGCACCTCTTCCTTCGTTCTGTAACTGAGAAATCTGACCAGAATCGATCTGGGCTGGGCGCCTGCTGGGGGCTGTGGTGCCAACGCGCGGTGAGCTCTTTCTATCTGTAGGTCTTTTGCGGCCGGTATATCAAGGTTCCCTCTAAGCAGCTTCTCCACGAAGGGAATCATCAATCCGGATTTGCCTTCAGTTCCTTCGGGAACTCCGTAAATCCTCACATTTTCCCTTCTTGAGCGGCCTTCTTGATCTATTAGTTTCCACTGGAGCTGGTCTTGCAGCTGCAGCATTACTGCTATCACTTCCTCGGCGTTTTGTAGCTTCTCTTCAATTCCAACAATCCTCGTTTCGGCTTCATCTATCTGCGAGTTAGTTTTTACTATTTCTCCTTTAATATATTCCAGCTGTTTGCTGTTACCTTGTCGGAACTCGCGAATCTCTCCGAGAATCAAAGACAGAGTCACCGATTCCCCCTCATTACCTCCGTCCTGGCTTGCCGTGGGGGAGCTAGGCCCGTTGCCTTGCTGCGTCTCTTTATGTTTATCAGCCTTCGGAGCGGACTTTTTAATCTTGTTCTTAGACATCATCCTTGCCCCTTTTATTAATATAGTTATGCAATATTAAGTATTTGTCTAAATTCGATTTTGGGGCAGTTTACCTTCTTTTTTTGTCGAGAGACCTTTTCCTTACGCCACCATTCCCTTGATGACCGTAAACAGAATTTTTAAAAAGTGGTTTAAAGTGTTTACAGTGCAGTGACTGAGGTAATAGATGAGGGGAGTGATAGATAGATAGATAGATATACTTTATTGATCCCAAGGGAAATTGGGTGGGGAGGGTGGGGTGGGGTGGGGAGAGGAGATAACAAGAATGGTTGATCAGATTAACTGCCTGGGGGAAGAAACTATAAAATGGCTTGGAAATTTTTGCTTTGCTTACAGAAAGGAACTTTTGGAAAAGGCAGTTTGCAGGGTGGGTAGTGTCACAGCTGCAATGAGAACCTTACTTGCAGCAGCTTCACAGGCACTTAGCATCACAGTGCCATGGTGATTTGGTTCGTCTTACATCCAGCAGGAAAGCATTGCGCTTTCAATAATCTCACACCCAAAGGATGGCATCTCTCAGTGCAGCAATACTGGATATCATTGCCAGAAATATTCTTAAATCAGTGATGAGGAAGTCTGTGGACCACAGATTAACAAAGTTCAAAGTAAATTTATTGTCAAAGTACGTATATGTCACCATATACTACCCTGAGATTCATTTTCTTACAGGCATTCACAGTTTGTTCGTTCATTTATTATGTGCTGTGTTGTATGACATGGCTGATCATGGTCTCCATGAACATGATTGTTTTTGACAAATTTTTCTACAGAAGTGGTTTGCCATTGCCTTCTTCTGGGCAGTGTCTTTACAAGATGGGTGACCCCAGCCATTATCAATACTCTTCCGAGATTGTCTGCCTGGCGTCAGTGGTCTTGTAACCAGAACTAAGCAGGTGCTCATGTTGCCCAAGGGTGACCTGCAGGCTAGTGGAGAGAAGGAGCAACTTTGGTACAGACATATCCCCACCCTGCCACCCTCATTCACAGTAGAACGGAGAAATACAATTGAATCAATGAAAAACTACACACAAAGACTGACATACAGCCAATGTGCAAAATAAAACAAACTGCAAATAATAAGCACTGAGAACACAAGTTCTACTGTTTAACAGTACTCTTACTGAGAAGATTATAGTTATCTAATTTATGAGGATTATCTCTTTAATGCAGATGTTGCAGGGACTGGAGGGTTTGAGCGATATGGAGAGGCTGGCCAAGCAAGATCTTTATTCCTTGGAGCGTAGGAGAATGAGAGGTTATGCATGACTCTATGACATTCACCAATTGTATTATATAGATTGTATTATATACCCTGCCATCACCGAGGCCTCGTCACTAGGACAGTGAGCTGTTTACTATACTGTTTGCCTGTGCTGTACACTACATGCATTATGAATCATATTTTATTGACTTATTTGTGGTAATATTTTGTTTTATGTGCTGTGTGTGATATATGTTTTGTGGGTGCACTGTGATCTAGAGGAACATTGTCTCATTTGGTTATATACAACATTGTGCAAAGGTTTTAGGCACATATATGTAGCTAGGGTGCCTAAGACTTTTGCACAGAACTGTAATTGTCAATGTGGAGCACGGAACGAGTTTGTAAACCTGGCGGGACCAAAGGATGTTGGGAATGGCGAGGGTGCAGCGTCGCAGGTGGGGTGTGGGATAGGTAGCAGAGAAGGAGTGCCAGGAGTGGGGAATGGTGCTGGTGCTGACACACCCAGCCCTGAGACACTAGGCAAGGTCATTTGATTCCAAACAATTGGTTTATAGATCATTACAGAATGTCTCTCTGGTGCTTCCGGCTCCCTCCCCTCTCCCTTCCCCTTTTCCCAACCATGATTCCCCTCTCCCTGCCCCCCTTCCCACTCTCAGTCCACAATAGAGACCCAGATCAGAATCACATTTATCATCACTCACATACTTCTTGAAACTTGGCTTTTTTTGTGGCAGCAGTACAGTACATAAAATTACTGCAGTACTGTGCTAAAATCTTAGTCACCCTAGTTATATATATGTGTCTAAGACTTTTGCACAGTACTATACATGTACAGTCAGATGACAATAAACTTGAACTAGAGTCTAGATTTGTCTATCATGTTTCTGAACCCAAAGTCATCAGAGGCGAGAGTGCTACCCAGTGACTGAAGGCTGACATTCTGTATACCCTTAAAATATCTCCCACCCTGTGAATGGACAGGAATAGCCACGTACAATATTGTTCATCTCTGTAAACAATGTATATGGCAAATAAAGCTGATCCTTAATAAGGTGGATGGTAGCAGTCTTTTCTCAAGAGATAAAAGAGCCAAAACTAGAGGACAAAGAGGGGAAATATTTAAGCAGGACGTAAAGGACAACTTTTTCACACAGAGTAGTGGGTATATGGAATGAGCTGCCAGAGGAAGTGGTTCAGCCAGGCACAATAGTATCATTTAAGAAGCACTTGGGTAGGTACTGTACATGCAAGAACAGAGTTTAGAGCAGGGGCTCCCAACCTTTTTTATGCCATGGACCAATACCGTTAAGCAAGGGGTCTGGGATATGGACTGAACACAAGAAATTGGAATTAGATGGGTGGGCACCATGCTCAGCATTGACTAGTTGGGATGAAGAACGTGTACACATGCCCTATTGCTCTATGACCCTATAACACCGACACATTATTGTACTCGAGATTTTTGCAATCAAGTCTCTCACCTTCCTGGGCCCAAAGCCTTCAGACGCAAGAGTGCTACCCAGTGCCTGAAGACTGATGTACTGTATACCTTTAAAATATCTCCCACCCTGTGAAAGGGCAGGAATGGCCACATGTCGTATTATTTATCCATAAGCTGTTGAGGTCCAGACACAAAAGGAGAAACTGGACTTACCGGGTAACACCGCTCTGTTACCAATTTATGAAGCTGTACTTTGTCAA
The DNA here is from genome assembly GCF_030028105.1 of Mobula birostris. Classification (NCBI taxonomy): domain Eukaryota; kingdom Metazoa; phylum Chordata; class Chondrichthyes; order Myliobatiformes; family Myliobatidae; genus Mobula; species Mobula birostris. The sequence goes on along the minus strand of NC_092402.1, from coordinate 12,662,041 downwards.
AACTGTTAAAGAAATACAAATAAAGGATGTTTGTTTGTAAAGCAAACACACCACATTTTTAACTGCATTGCAATATATCACAGCATAAATCATGAAAACTTAAAGTACAGGATGTCCATAAACTCAATTATGTGACTGTTGGCTTCCTTAAACCATCTAGTTCATCCCAACCCCATTTCCTGTAACGCAGCAAATTCTTTCTTTTAAAATATTTGACCCATGAAGATGGCAGAGTTTGTCATCGAAACGTTGGTTATACTTGATACCTGTACCCAGCTGGAAGACCGAGAAGAGTTTCTTCATAGATTAGATTAGCTTTATTTGTCACAGATACACCAAACCATTGAAGTACGCAGTGAAATGTGACTTTCCACCTTTCAGGCAATTCGTTTGTGTTTTTACTATGTGATTAAGTGCATTCAGCTTTTATTTTCAAATGAGCAGTTTCAGATCTGTATTAGGTCACTCCCCGTGCAGTCAGGTAAGCAGTAAGTCAGAAAGCACATTGGCTGGTAGAAGGCCAGAAGTTTATGTCAGGAGCGAAAGAAGTTTCTATCTAAAGCCATCCTGCTGTTTCCTTAGCTTGAAAGCTGATGTTATATTGTTTAGAAGTTAATCTAAAGGTATTAATAAGATTTTGCTGAAATAGCATGTTATTTTTGAGTTTATTAGACACCAACCTAGATGCTAATGGTTTACACATACTATTTACAGAACCTGTAGAACTTGTTGAAATCTTATAATATTTCCCTGCAGAAAACTTATCTGTACTTACTTGTGTGAATGGGACAACGTGGTAATTGTGCTGTATTTTGTTGTTTTTCAGTTACACTCCTTATTCACTATGTCATGCCATTGAGTCTGCAATAAAACTCAGGAGTGAGGAGGCTAACCCTGACTCTCATGTCAGTTTTGAATTGAGCTTGGCTGACTGTCTAGTTGAAGTTGCAATACCTCAGCGAGGGCAGTACAGTGTCATTTCTGTCAAATCCAATCAGCAAGGATGCTCTGAGGGCAGCCTGTACACTTCCAGCACCAACATAGCATGCTCACAACTCAAAAATCACAACTCTTGCGTCTTTGGAATGTGAGGGGAAACTAGAGCCTGGTAATGCAGTTATAGGGAGAACGTACAAACTCAGCGAAGGGAATTAAACACTGACTGACCTGTGATCACTGGTGCTGTAATAACGTTATGCTAACCGCTACACTACGTTGCTGCTCCAAAATATCAAAATTATGCACTACATAAAAAACATTCCCCGCTAGTTCCCCTGTGAGTCTCTTTAATTCTGTGCTATGATTGATTAACCTACTTGTGCAAAGCCCACATTTCACTTCTGAAAACTCACGAGTTTTATATATAGCCTCCCTTTACCTCCTCTGCTCTAAGGAAAACAACCTTATCTTTTCTTTTAAGTCCAGCTAAGATAGTATATCAACCCTTAAATAGTAATTCCCTCAGTTAAACAGTCAGTTGAGATACTTAGTGGCCACTTTATGAAGTATACCTGCTCGTTAATGCAAAACAATCTAATCAGCCAACCACATGGCAGCAACTCAGTGCATAAAAGCATGCAGGCCTGGTCAGTTGTTGTTCAGGTACCAAACATCAGAATGGGGACAAATGTGATCTAAGTGACTTTACACAGTGGAATAATAGTTGGTGCAAGATGGGGTGGTTTGAGTATCTCAGAAACTGCTGATCTCCTGGGATTTTCACACACAACAGTCTCTAGAGTATACAGAGAACGGTGTAAAAAAACATCTAGTGAGCAGCAGTTCTGTGAGTGAAAACGCTTTGTTAATGAGAGAGGTCAGAGGAGAATGGCCAGACTGGTTCAAGCTGACAGGAAGGTGACAGTAACTCAAATAACCACACGTTACCACAGTGATGTGCAGAAGAGCATCTCTGAATGCACAACATGTCACATCTTGAAGTGGATGGGCTTCAGCAGCAGCAGAAGACCATGAACATACACTCAGTGGCCACTTTATTAGGTACTTAATAAACTGGGCAATTAGCATATATTCTTAATAGTTAATTTACTTCTTGAGTACAGAAGGTAACAAGAGGGAAAAGTCAATCTTCAAAATACCATAATTGAAAGTAGCTCTTGAAAAGGTCTCCACACCAACAAATGTACTGCTGAGGACACTGTTCTGTTAAACCTCATGGGTAAATGCATAATCTGTTATTGGGATTCACTGCCCAAATACACAATACTATGTGTATTATGCACAAATACCACCCTCAGAGGATGGGGTTGGATTCTCTCCCTCAGATAAACAGCTTGTCTAAATTCAATTTCAGGAATTATACAAAGGTGGCTTCTGGTCCCTGTTTATCCTGTCGTAGGAGATTAACCGCGCAATCAATCGGCAGGCACATTTAAGTGCACTTGCCACAGTCTCACGATCGATATGATACGATCGATCGCCACTACTAAATTTTCTTGCGCCCATGTAGCAGGAAAATACAAAACCTTGATTTTACATTTTCATTTGAAAAGCTCGCAGAATTGTTACTTACTTCACAAGGCACTGATGCGCATTTATGTAAATGTCCTGGGCCTTTGAGGCAAAATCCTTTGTGTTGAATTCACTATCGTGTTCTTTCACTTTCCGGGCTCTGTTGAAAGAAGTATTGGACCCGATCATTTATCTCTTAGATTAGGCTGTGTAAATGATTTTTTCTTTGCACTTTAACAATTAATTATCTGCTGATATTTTATAATATTACTTACCTACCTAGTAACTACCTAGTATGCTTCCTAGTAGTACAGTATGTATATGCAAGTTCAATGTGTTCCCCTATTGCAGGGGTTCCCAAACCTTTATGCCGTGGATCAATACTATTAAGCAAGGGGTCTGTGGACCTCAAGTTGGGAACAAAGAAGCTTCGAGAGCTTTCCAAAATAATAGTTTGTATAACCTCCAGGCCTAGTGGTTATACAAAGTATAATTCTGGAAATCTCTGCAAGCTTCTTTGTTCTGTGGCATTTAATTAAGTGGCCACACTCCAGGACACCACTTCAACAGGTGTGCCAAACCAGGTGAGGGTAGTCAGTGGCCTCATACCCTGCTGAGATAGGGACGTGCCTGTCCCAGCATGCAAAGTCAGCTCTGGCGGACGGGGTGGATGAGATCTGGCGTGAGATCCAATGGCCAGGAAGGTGATTCTGCAACGCTCCGTGGAGAGCAAAGGATGTGATAAGGCACTGACAACATCATGGTCATCCACTGCAACCAAAGAAGACCCCAGGTTGTGATGCTTGTTTGTACCAGTGGATCCAGACTTCTGAGAGAGTGGAACTGCCCCAGTGCAACGGCTTTTCCACTTTAAAAACTCTCCCACACAGGTTTCCTGTCATTGTTGGACATAATGAATAACCATCATTTGACTAAGAACTATCTCATTGGTTAACTCTTTACAAATCTGAATGGAATTTTCCTATCATCTCTGTGGTTCCACGCTGAGCACCATCTTCTTGCATCTTGGTTCTTTTGTCTGTCTCTTTGCCTAGCAAACCTCTATCAATAACAGTTTCAATTTTCCCTTCTTCTATCAGCTCTTAGTAAAATGATTGTGAAGCAATAAGTATTGTGCCTCTCTTCTGACTTCTGAAAGAACCGTGGATTAAAAACATCAGAATCCAACAGAAGGACCATGAGTCGCCATGAATGAAAAGTTAGATTCCTCTTGCCCACAAATGAAGACAGGGGGAAAAAAGGAGATATTCCAGTTATCTCATCAGTGTCAGCTCACATTGACTCCATAACAACTACTTCACCTGCGATGTTTGCCAACTTCATTACACCATTCGGCTCCAGTTCGGTCTCGATGCACCACAGCTTGGCTTGGCAGCTGCTCTGCATGTGACCTCAAGAAACTATGCTCTATAGATCTGATATAGGTTGACAAGACTATGTGAGGCACAAATCGAGTGGACCTAAAGTATTTTTTTTCCCAGGGCTGAGATGTCTAATACCAGAAGGCATGCACTCAGGTGAGAGGGGGTAATTTCAAAGGATGTAAGAGGGGCAAGTCTTTTTTTAAAACACAGAGTGCTGGGTGCCTGGAATGCAGTGCTGGTAGAGGAAACACATTAAGGACTTTTAACAGATGTTTAGATAGGCACATGATGTGAGGAAAGTGGAGGGATATGGACATTGTGTAGGTAGAAGAGATTAGTTTAGTGGCCAATTGATTACTAATTTAATTGGTTCAGCACAACACTGTGGGCTGAAAGGCCTGTTCCTGTGTTGTCCTGCTCCATGTCCTTTAGAGTTGTGGACACAGCTCAGCACATCACAGAAACAAACCTCCCCTCCAGGGGCTCTGTCTGCACTTCTCTCTGCTTTGGTAAAACAGCCAGCATAATCAAAGCCCCCATCCACCCTGCACATTTTCTCTTCTCCCCTCTTCCACTGGGCAGAAGATACAAAAGTCTGAACGTACAAACCACCAGGCTCAAGGACACCCATTGTTATCAGACTCTGGAATGGACCTCTTGTACAATAAGATGGATTCTTGGCCTCACAATCTACCTCGTTATGATCTTGCACTCTATCGCTATCTGCACTCCACTTTTTTGATAGCTTTTATACTTTATTCTCCATTATTATTGTTTTATCTCATTCTAGCTCATTGCACTGTGTATTGATTTGATCTGTATAAATAGTATGCCAGACAAGAATTTCACTGCATCTTGGTTCAGAGGATGATCCCAAAATGAAAGGGTTAATGTAAGAGCATTTGATGACTCTGGGCCTGTAATCACTGGAGTTTAGAAGAATGAGTTGGGGGGGGGGTATCTCATTGAAACCTGCCGAGACAGTGCGAATGTGCGAGGGATGTTTCCTATGGTGGGGGAGTTCATGACTGGGGTCACAGCCTCAGAATAGAAGGACGCCCCCTTTAGAACAGAGATGAAGAGGAATTTCTTTAACTGGGGGTGGCAAATCTATGGAATTCATTGCCACAGACGGCTATGGAGACCAAGTCATTGGGTATATTTGAAGCTGAGGTTGATAGGTTCTGGATTAGTAAAGGTGTCAAAGGTTATGGGCAGAAGGCAGGAGAATGGGGTTAAGAAGGGTGATAAATCAGCGAAGCAGACTCGATGGGCCGAATGACCTAATCCTGCTTCTACTGTATGTCTTATAGTGTTATCAGGTGACTGGACAATGACCCCAGAGCAGATGGATTCTAGCCTTTGGTATCTACTATGGCTTAGGTGAAAAACACCACTATGATCAGTCTAAGGTAACTCCACACCAACACAAGTGATTCTACAAACGTTGGAAATCCAGGGCAACACCCACAAAGTGCCGCAGGAACTCAGCAGGTCAGGCAGCATCTATGGAGGAGAATAAACAGTTGACATTTCGGGCTGAGACCTTCCATCAGGATTGGAAAGCAACGGGGCAGAAGCCAGAATAAGAATGGGGGGGGGGGGGGGGGAAGGAAGGAGTACAAGCAGGTACGTGACAGGTAAGACCAGGTGAGGGGGCAGGTGGGTGGGTGGGGGAGTGATGAAGGGTCAGATAAATAAACCACCCATAATAAACCCAAGAGAGCTCTACACCAACTCCATTGCCCACCAGTGCTGCACTTTTACTTGCCTTAACTAACTTCAAACTCAGTATGTGAAATTAGCACAAATTAATTCTGAAAGTGGGACATTTCCCCCTGGAGTGAGATTGTCCAAAGTTATTTCTGGTCAACTGTAACAGCTGTATATAGATGACTTTATCTCAGTCTTCATGGTCCAAATCCAATGATAAAGCCATACGATCTATCTTAAAGATAAACTTCAAAGTAAATTTACTATCAAAGTACATATATGTCACCATATACAACTCTGAGATTTGTTTCTTGCGGGCATTCACAGTAGAACAAAGAAATACAACAGAATCAAGGAAAAAACTACACACAAAGACTGACAAACAACCAATGTGCAAAAGACAAACTGCAAATACAAAAAAACAAAGAATAAAAAAAAAGTAAATGAATAATACTGAGAACATGAGTTGCAAAGTCCTTGAAAGTCCTTGTGAAATCGGTTCAGAGTTAATTTGTTGTACGTGTTGTTTTGATCACAACCTGAATGCGACCCAAAATGAATCAGGTTTGTCCGTCTCTAGGTCATACTTGGCCATCTGTCTGCTTACACGACATTGGCTCAGGGATTTTATCTTGACTAGAATGTCTGCAAAGACCCCGTCTGACTTTTACGCCCACCTGAGAAGGCACACAAAGATGCCATTTGATTACTAAGGGCAGCTTTCTCTCATGATTGCCATTCTTATAACTCCCTGTCCCCAGAAGTGGAACTCCCTCTTCTCATTGTACCATCAGCGAGGAGGTACAGGAGCCTAAAGACACACACTCAATGTTTTAGCAACAGTTTCTTCCCCTCTGCCAATCGATTCCTGAATGGACAATATACTATACACTACCTCACTGATTTTGCTCTCTATTTCCCATTCAACCATACATGAATACCACCAAGTAAAGCAGTGTTAGTCTGGGGCCTAGGTGTAAAACACGGTACCAACAGTCACAGACAGCACACATAAGATATTAGTAAAATATAGTCAGACAAAAAAATATAGTCCAGGACCCTGAGTCCATGAATGTTGCGGCTGTCTGCAGTCGAACACAGTCCAGCTTGTTTTCAGTGAGTGAACACTGGGGGGCAGCACTGACTCCAGTATCGACACTGCAGCACACTGCCTCCAGCACTCTGGTGGAGTGCCTCACTCCAACACCTCCCCCCTCCAGCACTCTGGTGGAGTGCCTCAGGCTTGAGGCCTAGTCCTCGCCATGACCGAGGCTACACAACTACACTGTTTGCCAAAAAAAACGATGAATTGGACTTGCGGCACTCCATGCCACCAGTGTCCAATAGTGTCTTGCGATCACAAGAAAAGCAAACTAGACAATCAATTATGGTTAGACTGTGCACCTCTTTCGCACAGCGACACCTCCCTGTCGCAGGCAGCAGCACGATCCATACCAAGTCCAGCTCCTTCAGCTTCTCGGCCAAAGAGCAACTCGCTGATAGGGTAAACCTGCAGTACTTTAAGCTCAGAATATCCATCAGGGTCTTGCGATAGTACAAAATATGTTTTAAAAAGATAAAAACACCTTTGCTTGAAGGTGCTGCATCCAAGTGGGCTGCCATCTTACTGGAAATTTGAATTACATATTTAATTTTTATCTACATACATCTTGTAATTTATAGTATCTTTTATGTAATGCTGGCACAAAACATTAAATTTCCTCACATACAGTACTGTGCAAAACTCTCAAGCACACATATATATATATATATATATATATATATATATATATATATATATCTAGAGTGCCTAAGACTTTGCACAGTACTGTAGGAAGTTTACGTATTGCACTGTACCGCTGCCACAAAAAAAAACAAATTTCATGACATATGTGAGTGATTCTGATACGGGTCTGTATTGTGGACTGAGAATGGGAAGGGGGCAGGGAGAGGGGAATCATGGTTGGGAAAAGGGGGAGGGAGAGGGAAGCACCAGAGAGACATTCTGTAATGATCAATAATCCGATTGTTTGGAATCACATGACCTTGCTTGGTGAGTCAGGAATGGGTGTGTCTACACCCCCCGACCCCTGGCTCTCCTTCTCTGCCACCTGTCGCACACCTCTCCCACGATGCCCCACCCTCACCATTCCCAACTTCCTTTGCTCCTGCCAGATTTACAAACTCCTTCTCCACTCCACATTGACAAATATAGCACTGTGTAAAATCCTTAGGCATCCGAGCTATATGTATATGCCCAAGAGTTTTGCACAGTACTGGATGTCAGTGGTAATACACCTGACTTTGATTCTTGCACTTCCTTAGAGTCACAGGGTCATACAACAGAGAAACAGACCACTTGGCCCATTGAGTTCATGCAGAGCATCACTAATCCTACATTAATCTCATTTATTAAAATTCTCCCCATATTCCAACCAGCTCCAGTCAGAAATCCTCCACTCACTTATACACAAGGAACTGATTACAGTGGCCAATGCACCTACGGTTCACGCTTTGGAATGTCGGAGACACCTAGGAGATAACATCAGAGAGGGACAAGGGGATGGGAAATGGTGAAGGGGGGTGGAGGCATTACTGGAGGTTTGAGAAATCGATGATAGCTCCTTGCCCATTATCGCCTCCCTCTGTTGCTCCTCCCCCTCCCCTTTCTTCCATGGTCTTCTGTCTCTTTCAGCAATCAACTTCCTAGTTCTTTGCTTCATCCCTTCCCCTCCAGGTTTCACCTATCGCCTGGCGTTTTTCTCTCCCCTCCCCCCACCTTTCTTTCTTTTTAAACCTTTTTATTGAATGAGTATACAAAGGGTAAACCACAAAGGCACTAATACACTGTTAGAAATTACAGGAGATATTAATACAGAAGAAAAAATTGATACAAACAGTGCAATTTAAACATAAAATAATATGGTAAAATAATAGTATACTAATTTTTATATATATATATATATATATATATATATATATATATATATATATATATATATATATATCTCAATAGAGAAAAGGAAAAAAACCCCAAAAAAAGACCCCCAAAAAAACCCACCGTGCAACTAAACTAAAAGCAAAGCAAAGCGATGGGCTAACTTGGAACCAAATAGAGTTAAAGAACTTAAAATCACGTCCTCAAACCCGACCTCCATTAAAAACAGTAAAAAAAAAGGCAAGAAGGGAATATAAATATGGAACAAAAGAGAAAAAAAATTACATTAAATGAAAATATTGAATAAAAGATCTCCAGGTCTGTTCAAATTTAAGTGAGGAATCATAAAGATTACTTCTAATATTCTCCAAATTTAAGCATAATATCGTCTGAGAAAACCAAAAAAAGGTAGTTGGAGCATTAGGCTCTTTCCAATGTTGTAAGATACATCTTTTCGCCATTAAAGTAAGAAATGCAATCATTCTACGGGCTGAAGGAGAAAGATTACTGGAAATTTTAGGTAATCCAAAGATAGCAGTAACAGGATGAGGAGAGATATCTATATTCAATATCTTTGAGATAATATTAAAAATATCTCTCCAAAAAGTTTCCAGAGTAGGACAAGACCAAAACATATGAGTTAAAGAGGCTATCTGCCCCGGACATCTATCACAAAAAGGATTAATATGAGAATAAAAACGAGCTAATTTATCTTTGGACATATGTGCTCTATGAACAACTTTAAATTGAATTAGGGAATGTTTAGCACAGATAGAGGAAGTATTGACTAATTGTAAAATCTGCCCCCAGTCATCCACAGAAATAATAGAACCCAATTCTTGTTCCCAATCTGACCTAATCTTATCAAATGGAGCTTTCCTAAGTTTCATAATAATATTATAAATAATAGCCGTTACACCTTTCTGACATGGATTAAGGTTAATTATAGTATCTAAAATATATGTAGGAGGTAGCGTCGGAAAGGAACAGAGTATAGTACTTAGGAAATTTCTAACTTGGAGATATCTAAAAAAATGTATTCTTGGTAAATTATATTTATTAGATAATTGTTCAAAAGACATAAGGGAACCATCTAAAAATAAATCCAAAAACCATGAAATACCCTTTGTCTTCCAAATTTGAAACGCACGATCCGTGAAAGAGGGAGGAAAAAATGTTACCTAAAATAGGGATCGCTAGCCCAAAATGGTTGAGATCAAAAAATTTTCTGAATTGAAACCAAATACGCAAGGTATATTTAACTATCGGGTTAGAGACCAGTTTGAGGCGTTTCAAATCAAAAGGAAGAGAGGAACCTAAAATAGAGTCAAGTGCATAGCCCTGAGCAGATTGTAATTCCAATACTACCCATTTAGGAATAGATAGTGTATCTTGGTCAGGTGACCAAAATTTCATATGTCGAATATTAATTGCCCAATAATAGAATCTAAAGTTAGGTAATGCTAAACCTCCATCTCTCTTGGCTTTCTGTAAATGTATTTTATCCAGTCTTGGGTTTTTATTTTGCCAAATAAATGAGGAAATTTTAGAGTCAACTTTATCAAAAAAAGATTTTGGAACAAAAATTGGTAATGCCTGAAATATATATAAAAATTTTGGCAGAATAAACATCTTAACTGCATTAATACGACCAATCAAAGTTAAATATAAAGGAAACCATTTAGATGAAAGTTGAATAATATGGTCAATTAAGGGTAAAAAGTTAATCTTAAATAAATCTTTGTATTTACAAGTAATTTTAATCCCAAGAGATGAGAAATAATTATTAATCAATTTAAACAGAAAGTTATGATACAAGGGAAGTTATTTATTAATCGGAAAAAGTTCACTCTTACTAAGGTTTAATTTATAACCTGAAAAAAGACTAAATTGTGCTAATAAATCTAAAGCAGCAGGGATAGATTTTTGAGGATTAGAAATATATAAAAGTAAGTCATCAGCATAGAGTGATATTTTATGGGACTTTAAGCCCCGAGTTATCCCAGTAATATTTGGAGATTCTCCAATGGCAATTGCAAGAGGTTCTAATGTAATATCAAATAATAAAGGACTAAGAGGACAACCTTGTCGAGTACCTCGAAAAAGAGGGAAAAAAGGTGAGCTTAAAGAGTTAGTACGGACCGAGGCCACAGGAGAATGATATAACAATTTGATCCAGGGTATAAATTTCGAGCTAAAATTCAACCTTTCAAGCACCTTAAATAAGTAAGGCCATTCTACTCTATCAAAAGCTTTTTCAGCATCTAAAGAGATAACACACTCAGGAACATTTTGTGAGGGGGTATAAACAATATTTAACAGTGTGCGAATGTTATAGAAAGAGTAACGACCTTTAATAAAACCCGTTTGGTCTTCCGAAATAATAAAAGGGAGTACTTTTTCTAATCTGTTTGCTAATAATTTAGAAAAAATTTTAGAATCAACATTTAATAAAGATATTGGTCTATAAGATGCACATTGAGCAGGATCTTTATCCTTCTTTAATATTAGAGAGATTGATGCTCTATTGAAAGATTCGGGAAGTTTACCAAGTTTTAATGAAGCCTCCAAAACCCTACAGAACCAAGGGATTAATGAAGGTGCAAAAAACTTATAAAATTCCACGGTAAACCCATCAGGGCCAGGAGCTTTCCCCAGGTTCATAGAGGAAATAACATTCTTAATCTCATCAGTAGTAATGGGAGTATCAAGCATAGAAGACATATCCTGTGAAATCTCAGGGAAATCTAGGTTATCTAAAAAGTCATTCATATATTTAGAGTCTCGTAAAGACTCAGATTGATATAAGGAAGAATAAAAATCAAAGAAGGTTTGATTGATCTCCGCATGATCAAATATCAGTCGATCATTTTGATTATAAATCTGATTAATTTGAGATTTAGTATAATTAGACTTCAGTTGGTTAGCCAACAGTTTACCAACTTTGTCACCGTGTACATAAAATTCACTTCTTGTTTTCTTTAATTGGTTTACAATCGAGGACGAAAGTAATAAACTATGTTCCATTTGAAGTTCAGTTCTTTGTTTATACAGCTCCTCAGAGGGAGCTGTAACATATTTCTTATCAATTTCCTTAATCTTGTCCACAATTACCAACTCCTCCTGCTTCAACTTCTTCCTCAAAGCAGCAGAATACGAGATAATCTGACCACGAATATAAGCTTTAAAAGTATCCCAAAGAATGTTCACAGAAATATCCTCTGTGTAGTTGATTGTAAAAAAGAAATCAATCTGTTCATTCATAAAGTTAACAAAATCCGAGTCCTGAAGCAGCAACGAATTAAAACACCATTGTCTATTATTTTGTGTATTGGCCTGAATTTTAATAGAAAGCTTAAGTGGAGCATGATCCAAAATGGTTATAGAGTCATAATCACATTTAATCACTGAAGAGATAAGCTGAGAGTCAATAAAAAAATAATCAATTCTTGAATAGGAATGGTGAACATGTGAAAAAAAAGAAAAATCTTTTTCCTGAGGATGCAAAAAACGCCAAATGTCCTTCGACCCAGAATCAGAGAGGAATGAGTTAATCAAAGTTGCAGATTTATTGGGTAAGGTCCGTAGAGGAGCCGAACGGTCCAAAACTGGAGATAAGCAAGTATTAAGATCTCCGCCCCAGATCAATGAAAACTCATTCAAATTCGGGAACTGATTGAATAATGATTTATAAAATTCCGGATAGTCCATATTGGGAGCATAAACATTAACCAAAACTACCTTTTTATTAAATAGTAGACCACTAACCAGTAGAAGTCTACCATTCGGATCAGAAATAATATCATGTTGTATAAGAGTAACTGAGGAGTCTATAAAAATAGAGACACCTCGAACCTTAGCGTTAGAATTCGAATGAAACTGTTGTTCCTTCCAGAACTTAAAAAAACGTAGTCTGTCCCCCCTCCGCACATGGGCCTCTTGTAAAAATAGAACATGTGCTTTAAAGTCTCCAGAATACTTTAAAAACTTTTTTCCTTTTAATAGGATGATTAAGACCATTAGTATTCCAGGAGACAAAATTAATAATAGACTCCATAAACCCTAAAGTCAACCCGCAAAAAAGAGGATTGACGATAGGTTCGACCCACGAACCGGGAAAGGGAACAGAACAAACCAGAGATAACGGGTAGGAGAACGCAACCAATGCTTCAGTAATGTAAATAGCCCAAGAAGAAAAAAACTAAAACGTGAAGCCCCTCCCACCACCCCCCACCCCATGACCTCAAGGCTAAATCTAAAGCAGACCTGCCAGAAAGAAGCAAGCACTAAAACTACCCCCATGACTTCCAATAGACGCTCACTAAAAAAAGTGTAAATATAAAAAAGATCAGCTAGTTATAAAACAGTAAAAGAATAAAAAAAGTAGAACAGTTAAGACAAACACGATATAAAACAGAGAAAAAGCCAGAAAATATAAAGAAAACCGTAACAGACCACAGACCCTATGATAACCAAAAAAAAAGAAACAAAATTATTAATATAAACTAGTTAGGAAAACCTACAGAAAAAAGTACATTTAAAGACTACGAAATTTAAGGTCTCAAAGGAAATACGCAAAATGATACTAAGGGAATAACCATCCAGAATCCCCAAGGAAAAAGGAATGACGCAGATAGAAAGAAAGTTTGGCAACCATATTAATTAATCAAAAATAAAGTTTTCTGCCCATATAAAGCAACCAAAAATTAAACCCGACAGATTCACAACCTCCGATCAAACAGAGATAATTAAAAATTACGATTAAGATATTGAAGGTGAAAATTGATCCAGATAACTCTGGGCATCCGATGGAGATTCAAAAAAACGAAGGGCTCCGTCAGGCGTACGAATCCTTAAACGCGCAGGGTAGAGCAGCGCTGGTTTTAAATCCATCTTGTAGAGTTCCGACATCACAGATCTGTAACGAACCCGTTGATCCCGAATCTGTTTGCTGAAGTCCTCCACGAATCGGAACTGAAGATCCAAAAAATCAATATAACCTTTAGATCGAACGAATCAAAACAGTTTCTCCTTGTCTTGAAAGTAATGAAAATGTAAAATGACATGTCGAGGTTTATCTGACTTAGACGAATATGATGGAACTCTGTGAGCCCGATCCAATAACAGTGGTTGGTCAGGAAATACGGTAGGAAATGCATCTTTTAAAAGTTGAGAAAAAAACTTTATAGGGTTGTCAGATTCAACAGCTTCACTAACACCAGTAATTCGAATATTCTGCCGTCACATTCTGGATTCTAAGTCAGAGTTTTTAAAAGTCAGAAAGTCCAGTTTTTTCTTCATTGAAGTAATTGTTTCTTCAAATTTCTCCATCTTGAGTTCATTTTGTTGCGTGGATTTTTGAAGATTAGATATAGCCGACTGATGTTCCGTGATAGATGTTTGCATTTTATCGATTGAATCAGCAATTTTCTGGAAATTAATTGAAATTTCCGCATGAATCAGCTCCGTTATAGAGGTTGAAATTTCCCTTTGAATTAGATCCGATATAGTTTTCAGAGTCAATGGTGGTTCAGTCAGAGGGAGATCGGTACCTTTCGGTCCAACCGGAGGTTTGCCGTCTTTCCCATTTTTTCCGTTCTTGGACATAGCAGACCTTAAAAGCATCTGAATATCAAAAAGCCCAATTTGTTTCAGATTATTGTAAAAGTCGATGCCTTAATGGTTAGTTAAATATAGCTGATCATAAGAAAAAAAACTCAGAGGTAATGGAGCGAGTCAAGAGCACGACTTCACTCCATGAGCTCTACCGGAAGTCCCCCACCTTTCAAATCTACTCCTCAGCTTTTTTTCCTCCAGTCCTGCCGAAGGGTTTTGGTTCGAAACATCCACTGTACTTTTTTCCATAGACACTACCTGGCCTGCTGAGTTCCTCCAGCATTTTGTGTCTGTTGCTCGGATTTCCAGTATCTGCATATTTTCTCTTGTTTGTGATTTGATTACTACTCTGTGAAGTCTCTTCCAGGGATGACTACGCTGAAGAAGTTTAAATCTTCCCTTCGACGGGAGTTCAGTGAAACCCTCTCTCACTGCTCCTGCGTTGTGATCCCTGCTGCTCTCCAACTCTTTGACACCGTGTGCTTACCCAGACCTGCTGGTTGTGGACTGCAGGAGAAATGGAGACAGGCTAACCCCTATTGATGTCAATGGATCTGGAGTTGAGAGGGTGAACAGCTTTAAGTTCCTCACATACACATCACCAAGGATCTCACGTGGTCTGTACATACCGGCTGCGTGGTGAAAAAAGCACAACAGCACCTCTTTCACCTCAGATGGTTGAAGAAGTTTGTTCTGGGCCCCCAAATCCTAAGAGCTTTCTATAGGGGCACAATTGAGAGCATTCTGACTGGCTGCATCACTGCCTGGTATGGGAACTGTACTTCCCTCAATCGCAGGACCCTGCAGAGAGTGGTGCAGACAGCCCAGCGCATCTGTAGTTGTGAACTTCCCATGCTTCAGGACATTTACAAGGTCAGGTGTGTAAAAAAAAAAAAAGGCCCAAAGGATCATTGGAGACCCGAGTCACCCCAACCACAAACAATTCCAGCTGCTACCATCGGGAAACAGTACTGCAGCATAAAAGCCAGGACTAACAGGCTCCAGGACAGCTCCTTCCACCAGGCCATCAGACTGCTTAATTCACGCTGATACAATTGTATTTCTATGTTATATTGACTGTCCTGTTGTACGTACCATTTATTACAAATTACTATAAATTGCACATTGCACAAACGTAACGTAAAGATTTTTACTCCTCATATAGATGAAGGATGTAAGTAATAAAATCAATTCAATTGGATTGCGTCAAACATCCATTATAGGCTTACTGACTCCAAAAGTTGCGTCAGCCACCCGCCCTCCTACTCTGCCCCGTTAAGGATCCCATTCCATTCTTTCAGCTCTATTTAAAACATCTCAAGAGATATTACCTTTGTCCTATCCACTCCATCATCCCTGCCACTTGAAACAACTTGTTTTCTGTTTGTGACTTCCAGTCAAACTGAAACGTTAACACTGTTTCTCTTTCCATGTTCTCTGTTTCCAGCATTTTCCATTTTTATTTCAGATTTCCAGTATCTACAGTTTCTTGTATCTCCGACATTGTGACTCACCATAAACCACTGTATGACCCAAGATATCTGAAGTTTCCAAATTTCCATTTCACATTTCCATTGTGAAATGTTACTTTTGGCATTGACGTGCCATGAACCAGCGAGAATAGTCAATTTAACATCTCAAGTGCAAGGAATGAACTTGGGAGTGCAGCCCTTCTCGGCACTACAGTCTTACTGTTACTTCCAAGCTTAGCTAGATGTAAATTGAAGCCCACGTTCATCAGACCATAAGACAGAGGAGCAGAATTAGGCCATTTGGCCCATTGGGTCAGCTCTGCCATTCTATCATGGCTGATTTATTATCCCTCTCAACCCCATTCTCCTGTCTTCTCCCTGTAACCTTTGACACGCTGATTAATCAAGAGCCTATTAACCTCCACTTTAAATATACTCAACACCTTGACTTCTATAGCTTTCTGTGGCAATGAATTTGACAGATTCACACTTTCTGGCTAACGAAATTCCACCTCATCTCTGTTCTAAAGAGAGGTAATTGTATTCTGAGGCTGTTCCCTCTGGTCCTAGACTCCCCCACTATAGGAAACATCCTTTCCACATCCACTCTATCTGTGCCCTCTGGTCCCAGATTCTCCCACTATAGGAAACATCCTCTCCACATCCACTCTATCTGTGCCCTCTGGTCCTAGACTCCCCCACTATAGGAAACATCCTCTCCACATCCACTCTATCTGTGTCCTCTGGTCCCAGACTCCCCCAGCATAGGAAACATCCTCTCCACATCCACTCTATCTGCGTCCTCTGGTCCTAGACTCCTCCACTATAGGAAACATCCTCTCCACATCCACTCTATCTGTGTCCTCTGGTCCCAGACTCCCCCAGCATAGGAAACATCCTCTCCACATCCACTCTATCTGTGTCCTCTGGTCCTAGACTCCCCCAGCATAGGAAACATCCTCTCCACATCCACTCTATCTGTGTCCTCTGGTCCTAGATTTCTCCACTATAGGAAACATCCTCTCCACATCAACTCTATCTGTGCCCTCTGGTCCTAGACTCCCCCACTATAGGAAACATCCTCTCCACATCCACTCTATCTGTGTCCTCTGGTCCTAGACTCCCCCACTATAGGAAACATCCTCTCCACATCCACTCTATCTGTGTCCTCTGGTCCTAGACTCCCCCACTATAGGAAACATCCTCTCTACATCCACTCTATCTGTGCCCTCTGGTCCTAGACTCTCCCACTATAGGAAACATCCTCTCCACATCCACTCTATCTGTGCCCTGTGGTCCTAGACTCCCCCACTATAGGAAACATCCTCTCCACATCCACTCTATCTGTGTCCTCTGGTCCTAGACTCCCCCATTATAGGAAACATCTTCTCCACATCCACTCTATCTGTGTCCTCTGGTCCTAGACTCTCCCACTATAGGAAACATCCTCTCCACATCCACTCTATCTGTGTCCTCTGGTCCTAGACTCCCCCAGCATAGGAAACGTCCTCTCTACATCTACTCTATCTGTGTCCTCTGGTCCTAGACTCCCCCACTATAAGAAACATACTCTCCATATCCACTCTATCTAGCCCTTTCAGTATTCAATAGGTTTCAATAAAATCCCCCCTCATTCTTCAAAACCCCAGTGAGTACATCAAATGCTCCCAATATGTTAACCCTTTCATTCCTGGGATCATTCTCAGAAACCTCCTCTAGACCCTCCCTTATTCTTCGATAAGGGGCCCAAAACTGTTCACAGTTCTCCAAATGTAGTCTGACTTGTGAAACAGGGCATCCTTGCTTTTATATTCTAGTTCTCTGGAAACGAATGCTAACAGTGAATGCACCAACTGAACCTGCAAGTTAACCTTTCGGGAATCCTGCACAAGGACTCTCAAGTCCCTTTGCACATGATCAGGATTCCCAGCAGTTATTTGAGTAGGAATCTGAAGTTCTCTTCAGGGTTTGTCTATTGGTGGGTCCTCAGGTGGCTGTAGAGGCTGAACTGGGACAAAGGTATTCTGGCCGTTCAGTACATTCTGGTGATGAAGAGGAACTGAACCAAGTTCATAAATGGAAGTCAGGTCCCCATCCTTCACTCCTTCAGTTACTCAGACAGTCTCAACCTCTATAATAAGCAGGAATCAAACACAAGAAAGCAGACTCTCAGAGCAAGGAAAAGTCATCCAATCAGTCATGATGGCGAAGGGGTGAGCAACTTACGCAAGCTGCGAGGCGGCAGTTTGCTTGACTTGCTCCATGCGCTGCTTCAGCCCTGCTTTTGTGAGCGTGGACATGCGGGCATCGCCCTCCGGTGGAACATACGGATCAAATATCCCGGCTGCAGGGAAAGAGGGAGGGAGGAACATGGTTAGCAGACACAAGACAAGCCCTCCCTCTGACGGAAGAGTGAACATCGATTTCTACCACCCAACCCATCTCCCTAAAATGTGTCCTGAATTTCCCAGGAATTCTTTTGGCTTCCTGCAGCCATTAAGAATTCCTGGGAAAAAATAAAGCAGAAAAATAAGTACCAAGAGGGCAAAATATTTCCTTCTAGCTTCTGCAGCTGATCCAAACCAGTCCAGAAAGTCAAAGCCAAGTTCATCGTCATAAACACAAGTACACGTATGCACACCTGGAAACATTCTTGCAGCAGCATCACAGACAAATAGCACAGTAAAGATTAGCTTTTAAAGATAGCTTACCTTCAGCTTTGTGTCAGTTAAGCTTCAGCACCTCCCCCCCCCCCAACAGGACATACCCTGTCACTGTTACCATCAGGGAGGAGGTACAGGAGCCTGAAGACACACACTCAGCGATTCAGGAACAGCTTCTTCCCCTCTGCCATCAGGGAGGAGGTACAGGAGCCTGAAGACATACACTCAGCAATTCAGGAACAGCTTCTTCCCCTCTGCCATCAGATTTCTGAATGGACATCGAACTCATGGACACTACCTCACAACCTTTTTTTTCTTTTTGCACTGCTTATTTAATTAAACTTCGTTTATGTATACACACACACACACACACACACACTCCTTACTGTAATTCTGTAATTTACAGTTTTAATTATATATTGCAATGTTCTGCTACTGCATAACAACAACTTTCACAACACAAGCTGTATATGAAACCTGATTCTGAAGTTTAATTGTCATTCAACCATACACATGAATACAGCCAAATGAAATCGCACTCACCTGGGGCCACAGTGCAAAATGCAGTACCAACAGTCACACACAGCACATATAATTATGATACTAGAAAAAGATACAGTTATAGCTCAAGTCCCTAAGTGTCATGGCCTGTAGTTTGATGGTGCATGGATGTTGTCCTGTCCCCACGTTTCTGCAAGAACAAGCCCACAGCAGTGCCTCATCTCACACAAGTGCAGCCACAGAGAACACCATCCAGTTTGCCTTCCATTGAGCGAGCACTGGAGGGCAGCACTGACAGGAGCCCCCAACCCAGCATGGACTCCAGCAGTACACAGCTAGCTCCAGTGTTTCCTTCACTCACTGGTGGCTGCAGTAGGCAACCCCTCACATGCACAGTTGCAAGACAAAGCTTGTGAACCCTTTGCAATTGCCTGGTTTTCTGCATTAATTACTCATCAAATGTCTGATCTTCATCTAAGTCACAATAATAGACAAACACAATCTGCCTAATACCACACAAACAATTGTACTTCTTCTCATCAATATTGAGTACACCATTTAAACAATCACAGTCTGGGTCCAAAAAAGTATGTGAACTAGAAGCTATTTGAGGTCAGGTGTTCTAATCAATGAGATGAGATTGGAGGTGTGGGTTGTAGAGGTGCCCCACCCTATAAAAAGACAAAGTCAGGTTACTGACAGAGCCTGCACAACTCAAGAAAGATCTGTTTATGTGCACCATGCCTCGATCAAAACAACTTTCAAAGGACCTTAGAAGGAGAATTGTAGAAAAGCATGAAACTGGAAAAGGCTACAAAAATATTTCTAAAGACATGAGTGTTCATCAGTTTACAGAAAGAGAATTTGTCCATAAATGGAGGGAATTCAGTACTGTTGCTGCTCTCCCTAGGGTGGGCGTCCTGCGAAGATCACACCAAGAGCACAACATGCGATGCTGAAAGAGGTGAAAAAGAACCCAAGGGTAACAGCAAGAGACCTGCAGGAATCTCTAGAACTTGCTAAAGTATTTCTTTGTGTGTCCATTATAAGAAAAACACTGAACAAGAATGGTGTTCATGGAAGGACACCACGGAGGAAACCCACTGCTCTCCAAAAAAAACACATTGCTGCACGTCTTAAGCTTGTAAAAGACCACCTGGATGTTCCACAATGCTTCTGGGACAATGTTCTGTGGACAGATGGACAAAAGTTGAACTTTTTGGCAGAAATGCACACCGCTATGTTTGGAGGAAAAGGGACACCACACACCAACACCAAAACCAACTCTGAAGTATGGTGGAAGCAGCATCATGGTTTGGGGCTGCTTTGCTGCCTCAGGGCCTGGACAGCTTGCAATCGTTGAGTGAACAATGAATTCAAAATTGAATCAAGACATTTTGCAGGAGAATGTCAGGGTAGCAGTCTCTTACCAGAAGCTTAACAGAAGTTGGATGTTGCAACAAGACACAACAGTAAATCAACAACAGAACGGTTTAAAAAGAAGAAAATTTGTGTTTTGGAATGGCCAAGTCAGAGTCCAGACCTTAACCCAATTGAGATGCTGTGGCATGGCCTGAAGGGGAATGTTCATGCAAGGTATTCCAGAGATAGTGATGAACTGAAACAGTTTTGAATGGAGAAATGGTCTAAAATTCCTCCTTGTCGTTGTGCAGGTCTGATCAGCAGCTACAGGAAACATTTGGTAGAAGTTATTGCTGCTAACGGAGGTTTTACCAGTTATTAAATACAATGGTTCACATACTTTTCCAGCCTGGACTGTGAGTGATTAAACAACGTGCTCAATAAAGACAAGAAAAGTACAATTGTTTGTGTGTTACTGGTTTAGGCAGATTGTGTTTGTCTATTGTTGTGACTTGGAGGAAGATCAGAACTCATTTTATGAGTAATTAATGCAAACCAGGTAATTGCAAAGGGTTCACAAACTTTTTCTTGCAACCGTATATCAAAACACTGAAACATACAGTAAAATGTATCGTTAGTGTAACAACCAACACAGTCCAAGCTGCAATGAAAAACTTACTTGCAGCAGCATCGCAGGCATATAGCATCAAGGACACAAATATTCTCTGCAGTCATGGGCAGAGCAGTTGCCATACCATGCCATGATCCATCGGATAGGATGCGCTCTCTGGGGCATTGATCAAAATCTGGTCAAGGTTAACAGGGACATGCCAAAGTTCTTTAACCTCCTGAGTTTCCTTGGCCATGGCTAGACCAGTACAGGCTATTTGGTGATGTTCACGCCTCTCAATATAAACTGAATGTCCTCCTTTGTGGTTGAACAAATCAACACTTGGCTGAAAGTTGTGTCCTTTGACCACTGGCTACTGCAGCAGTCTGATCTTCACCTCAACCAAATATGGGACATGTGTGCTTCTGGCACTAGCCACTAGATGGAGCAAGGGTCCCACAGCAGATTTTGACTTGCGTCCGTCAGCACGGACTCACTGCGGGCCTCGTTGCCAAGGGGAGATTTCCAACCTGCCCAAACTTTCCCCAAATCTACAAAAAAGTGAACATTAACCTCTGGGACACTGAAACAGAAAACCGTTGAAAACACAAACAAAATACAGTAATTTTCTCTGAACAGCTTTTAGCAATAAAAATGTGGGCAATCTTGAAAATAAAACTGTTTTAACAGCAGTCAAAAGTTAAAGTACAATTTTTATCGAACTACCTATATGTCACTATATACTGCCCTGAGCATTTACAGGAAAATAAAGAAATACAGTAGAACTTATGAGAAACTACAAAGACCAACAAACAACCAATATGCCAAATTACACAAATAATAAATACAGACATCCCACCTCTCCCGGAACTTCCGGGAGTCTCCCGTATATGAATACTGGCTCCCAGATGCCCGCAAATTATATACAATATCACGGAAATCAATTTTTTTGAGAGCGAGCGAGAGAAAAGCAAGAGAGAGAGCGACCGCGAGAGAGAGCGAGAGCAAGCGAGAGCGCTTGAGAGTGCGCCAGCGAGAGCGCGCCATGGCAGTGTTCCAAAAAAAATATATAAAATGTACGTCACCCCAGACTACCCTAAAGTGTACCCCTGCCTAATAGGGGTCAAAATGATGACAGTGTTGCTCGCTGTACTGTTTGCAACAGTGACTTTTCTATTGCCCATGGTGGGTTAAGACTGTAAAAGACATGTTGAGGTGAGTTTAACAGGTGTCATTTATTTATTAGCATAGCGAACGTTATTTGAACTAGCTGGCTGGCTGCTAAGGAGCTACTCTATTGCAGACATCCCACCTCTCCTGGAAGTCTCCCACAAATTGATGCTGCTACCTCCCTGAAATGAGTTTTTGCAGGGTGGGATGTCTGTAAATAGATAGATAGACAGATAACACTGAGAATGTGAATTGCAGACTCTTTGAAAGTGAGTCCATAGTTTTTGGAATCAACTCAGTGTTGAGATGAGTGAAGTTATCCACCTTGGTTTATGAGTCTGATGTTTGAAGGATAATAACTGTTCCTAGTGGTGTGGGACCTAAGGCTCCTGTAACTTCTTCCTGGTGGTAGCAGTGAGAAGAGAGTCAAATGTGTCATCTAGCACCCATCTCTCCTTTTTAATTGGCCGGAAGAAGGGAGGGAGGAGAGTTCTTTACATACATGGAATTATGATGTAGTGGCCATTACAGAGACTTGGCTGGCAGCAGGGCAGGAATGGATTCTCAATATTCCTGGATTTCAGTGCTTTAAAAGGGGTAGAGAGGGTGGAAAAAGGGGAAGAGGGGTGGCATTACTGGTCAGGGATACTATTACAGCTACAGAAAGGGTGGGTAATGCAGCGGGATCCTCTTTTGAGTCAATATGGGTGGAAGTCAGGAACAGGAAGGGAGCAGTTACTCTATTGGGGGTATTCTATAGGCCCCCTGGTAGCAGCAGAGATACAGAGGAGCAGATTGGGAGGCAGATTTTGGAAAGGTGCAAAAATAACAGGGTTGTTATCATGGGTGACCTTAACCTCCCTAATATTGATTGGCACTTGATTAGTACCAAGGGTTTAGATGGGGCAGAGTTTGTTAAGTGTGTCCAGGACGGATTCCTGTCACAGTATGTGGACAGGCCGACTAGGGGGAATGCCATACTAGATCTAGTACTAGGTAATGAACCGGGTCAGGTCACAGATCTCTCAGAGGGTGAGCATCTGGGGGACAGTGACCACCGCTCCCTGGCCTTTATAATTATCATGGAAAAGGATAGAATCAAAGAGGACAAGAAAATTTTTAATTGGGGAAGGGCAAATTATGAGGCTATAAGGCTAGAACTTGTGGGTGTGAATTGGGATGACGTTTTTGCAGGGAAATGTACTATGGACATGTGGTCGATGTTTAGAGATCTCTTGCAGGATGTTAGGGATAAATTTGTCCCAGTGAGGAAGATAAAGAATGGTAGGGTGAAGTAACCATGGGTGACAAGTGAGGTGGAAAATCTAGTCAGGTGGAAGAAGGCAGCATACATGAGGTTTAGGAAGCAAGGATCAGATGGGTCTATTGAGGAATATAGGGAAGCAAGAAAGGAGCTTAAGAAGGGGCTGAGAAGAGCAAGAAGGGGGCATGAGAAGGCCTTGGCGAGTATGGTAAAGGAAAACCCCAAGGCATTCTTCAGTTATGTGAAGAAAAAAAGGATGACAGGAGTGAAGGTAGGACCGATTAGAGATAAAGGTGGGAAGATGTGCCTGGAGGCTGTGGAAGTGAGCGAGGTCCTCAATGAATACTTCTCTTCTGTATTCACCAATGAGAGGGAACTTGATGACGGTGAGGACAATATGAGTGAGGTTGATGTTCTGGAGCATGTTGATATTAAGGGAGAGGAGGTGTTGGAATTGTGAAAATACATTAGGACGGATAAGTCCCCGGGGCCTGACGGAATATTGCCCAGGCTGCTCCACGAGGTGAGGGAAGAGATTGCTGAGCCCCTGGCTAGGATCTTTATGTCCTCGTTGTCCACGGGAATGGTACCGGAGGATTGGAGGGAGGCGAATGTTGTCCCCTTGTTCAAAAAAGGTAGTAGGGATAGTCCGGGTAATTATAGACCAGTGAGCCTTACATCTGTGGTGGGAAAACTGTTGGAAAAGATTCTTAGAGATAGGATTTATGGGCATTTAGAGAATCATGGTCTGATCAGGGACAGTCAGCATGGCTTTGTAAAGGGCAGATCGTGTCTAACAAGCCTGATAGAGTTCTTTGAGGAGGTGACCAGGCATATAGATGAGGGTAGTGCAGTGGATGTGATCTATATGGATTTTAGTAAGGTATTTGACAAGGTTCCACACGGGAGGCTTATTCAGAAAGTCAGAAGGCATGGGATCCAGGGAAGTTTGGCCAGGTGGATTCAGAATTGGCTTGCCTGCAGAAGGCAAAGGGTGGTGGTGGAGGGAGTACATTCAGATTGGAGGATTGTGACTAGTGGTGTCCCACAAGGATCTGTTCTGGGACCTCTACTTTTCGTGATTTTTATTAACGACCTGGATGTGGGGATAGAAGGGTGGATTGGCAAGTTTGCAGACGACACAAAGGTTGGTGGCATTGTAGATAGTGTAGAGGATTGTCAAAGATTGCAGAGAGACATTGATAGGATGCAGAAGTGGGCTGAGAAGTGGCAGTTCAACCCGAAGAAGTGTGAGGTGGTACACTTTGGAAGGACAAACTCCAAGGCAGAGTACAAAGTAAATGGCAGGATACTTGGTAGTGTGGAGGAGCAGAGGGATCTGGGGGTACATGTCCACAGATCCCTGAAAGTTGCCTCACAGGTGGATAGTGTAGTTAAGAAAGCTTATGGTGTGTTAACTTTCATAAGTCAAAGGATAGAGTTTAAGAGTCGCGATGTAATGATGCAGCTCTATAAAACTCTGGTTAGGCCACACTTGGAGTACTGTGTCCAGTTCTGGTCACCTCACTATAGGAAGGATGTGGAAGCACTGGAAAGGGTACAGAGGAGATTTACCAGGATGCTGCCTGGTTTAGAGAGTATGCATTATGATCAGAGATTAAGGGAGCTAGGGCTTTACTCTTTGGAGAGGAGGAGGATGAGAGGAGACATGATAGAGGTGTACAAGATAATAACAGGAATAGATAGAGTGGATAGCCAGCGCCTCTTCCCCAGGGCACCACTGCTCAATGCAAGAGGACATGGCTTTAAGGTGGGAAGTTCAAGGGGGATATTAGAGGAAGGTTTTTTTACTCAGAGTGTGGTTGGTGCATGGAATGCACTGCCTGAGTCAGTGGTGGAGGCAGACACACCAGTGAAGTTTAAGAGACTACTGGACAGGTATATGGAGGAATTTAAGTTGGGGGCTTATATGGGAGGCAGGGTTTGAGGGTCAGCACAACATTGTGGGCTGAAGGGCCTGTACTGTGCTGTACTATTCTATGTTCTACGTTCTATGTAATGAGCAGTGATGGTCCAGAAAGTGCATGTCCATGAAGCACAGGCACAAGACAGCAGCATCCATGATCAAGGACGCCTACCACCCAGGACATGTTCTCTTCTCACTGCTGCCATCAGGAAGGAGATACAGGAGCCTCAGGTCCCACACCACCAGGTTCAGGAACAGTTATTACCCCTCAACCTTCAGGCTCCTGAACCAGCATGGATAACTTCACTCACCTCAACACCGAACTAATTCCACAAGCTACAAACTCACATTCAAGGACTCGATAATAATTTAATAGATATTTATGAATTATTTGTTTCTCTTTCTGTACTTGTATAGTTTGTCATCTTTTGCACATTGGTTGTTTGCTTGTTCTTGTGTGCAGTTTGATTTTATTGTATTTATTTGTATTTACTGTGAATACCTGCAAGAAAATGTACCTCAGGGCTGTATATGGTGACATATAGATACTTGATAATAAATTTTCTTTGTACTTTGATCTTTGAAACAGGGAACCAGAATCAACAGAAATGTTCAATAAAGATATTGGCCATAAAGGGGAGGAGACTTGCATTTAAGATTCAATATTATTTGTCATTTCCAGTACACAAATGTAAAGGTGAATGAAATAATTGTAACTCTGGATTCGATGCAGCGTAAAAAAAACACAGTAAGATAAAAGAACACAATAATAATTTTAAAACACAATAAATATAAATACATATGGTAGTTTATATACTGTATCTACAGTGTTCGACTGTATCCACATATGGTTTGAATGATAATTAAACTTGATTTGCTTTGATTATACACATAGATTGATTGTATGTCCATAAACTGACGCTAGGCACAGGAGTGTCTGTACACAAGGTGACTCTGACAGGAAATGATAAAGAAGTGGTTAGGGGGGTTGTAGAGGTGTTGATCAGCCTCACTGCTTGGGAAATTCACTGGTTTTGAGTCTGGTGGTCCTGGTGTGGATGCTACGTAGCCTCCTCCACAATGGGAGTGGGACAAACAGTCCATGAAGAGGGTGGGTGGGATTTTTCATGATGTTACTGACCCTTTTACTGGCACCTTTCTGCATCGATGTCCTTGATGGCAGGTAGGCTGGTGCCAGTGATGCCACGGGCAGTTTGATTACCTATTGCAGTGCCTTCCTGTCTACCTGAGTCCAGTTTCTGTACCAAGCAGTGATACAGCTTGTTTGGATATCCTTTACTGCGCACCTGTAGAAGGACGCAAGACTGGAGAAGCCGCTGTGTCTCAGCGCACTGCCACGCTGAGAGAAACACCACCTCAAAGTCAACAGAGTACTTTTCAAAATGCACTGTCTGTTGTAGAGTAAGAAAGCTGCTGTCAATTTGTGCACAACAAACTCCCACTATAACAATGACCAAACAAATTGTTTCTTTTTCTTGTTCGTGATGCTGGTTGATGGACAAATATTGGCCAGAGTACTAGAAAGAATAAACCAAGGGACATGAGGGAGGGAAGGGTGAAATTGAGCTGGGTCAGTACAACATTGTGGGCCGAAGGGCCTTACTGTAGCAACACGCACAAAATGCTGAAGGAACTCAGCAAGTCAGGAAACATGGAGAGGAACAGTCAACGTTTCAGGCTGAGACCCTTTTAACAGGACTGGAAAGGAAGGAGGAAGAAGCCAGAATAAGACGGTGGGGGACGAGGTGCCAGATGATAGATAAGAGCAGATGGTTGAGGGGAGGGGTCATAGGATAGGTAGAAGAGATAAAGAACTGAAGGAGGAGGAATCTGAGAGAACAGGGGACCATGGAACTAAAGGATGGAGGAGGGAGGTGATGGGCAGTGAGAAGAGGAGGGGTAACAGGTGAGATAGAATGGAGAATGGAGAAAGACCTGGTTTCACCTATCACCTGCCAGCTTGTACTTAGACCCTTCATCGGGACTAGAAAGGAAGGGGCAGAAGCCAGATTACGAAGGTGGGGGGAGGGGAGGTGTAGAAGGTGGCGGGTGATGGGTGAGAGGCTAGATGGGTGGGCAGGGGAGGGAGAGATGAAGTGAGCTGGGAGGTGGGGCTATGCTGAG
The DNA here is from genome assembly GCF_030028105.1 of Mobula birostris. Classification (NCBI taxonomy): domain Eukaryota; kingdom Metazoa; phylum Chordata; class Chondrichthyes; order Myliobatiformes; family Myliobatidae; genus Mobula; species Mobula birostris. Next base: position 12,634,803 of record NC_092402.1, on the reverse strand, counting down.
ATGTTCAATGTTCCGTGTAATCAGCCCATGAGAGAGAGGGACAGAATTAGGCCATTCCGCCCATTGAGTTTGCTGTGATGGACCAGAATGCAAGCAGGGAAAAAGAATCAACAAAAACTTTCAGTAAAGATAGCGGCCATAAAGAAGTCGAGACTTGCTCCACCACGCCATCGTGGCAGATTTATTATTCCTCTCAACCCCAGTCTCCAAAGATCTATCAAACTCCACTTCAAACATACCCAATGACTTGGCCTCCACAGCCATCTGTGGAAACAAATTCTACAGATTCACCATCTACTGGCTAAATCAATTTCTCATTTTTGTTCTAAAGGGACGCTCTTTTATTCTGAGGCTGTGCCGTCTGGTCCTGGACTCCCCCCGCTTTGAAACAGTGCTGCAGAGTTTCTTACATTTATCCTAAATTCATCATCATTGTTATATGCTGTGTTGTATGACATGGGCGATCATGACCCCAGCCATTATCAATACCCTTCAGAGATTGTCTGCCTGGTGTCAGTGGTCACATAACCAGGCCTTGTGATCTGCACCAGCTACTCGTACGACCATCCACCACCTGATCCCACGGCTTCACGTGACCCTGATCGGGGGGCGAAGCAGGTGCTACACCTTGCCCAAGGGTGACCTGCAGGCTACACACCTCCTCCTTTGGCAAAAACATGCAGTATCTCCACCCCACCATCTGTTATCCTAAATTACCTTATCGGAATGACAACAGCTCCCTAGGTGCCGAACCCTGTACTGGAACGTTAACCTGTGTTTCTGTAGCTGTGGGTATGAGCTCTCATTTCAAGTCATGGGACCGCAATAAAAATCAGCCATAGTGTGGGATGTTGATGCGCAAAAGGAATGCATTGGGGTTGGGGTGTAATGGAGTGAGAGGAGCAGGAAAAGGGAGCAAAATGGCAAGGAATTTACTTGGACACGTTTAAAGATTAGCTTTCTTGTCACATGTACATTGAAACATAGTGAAACACAGTACTGTGCAAAAGTCTTTGTGTGTTGCTCCTTTTCGCGTCTTGTGGCGCATCAGGCAGAACTTTTTCCTGTTTCTTCAGCATTTCTGCCTGCTAAAGACTCAACACTCAACCCAGCACAGATGGAAACTGTGCAAGCAGCCAGCCGGATTCGAACCCGGGACCATTTGCCTTGAAGTCCAGTGCAGATGCCACCACACCACCAGCCAAAGTGTAAAAGTCTGAGGCACGTTTACTGTATAGCTAGAGTCCTTTTTGCACAGTACTATAGTAATTTTATGTATTGCACTGTACTGCTGCCGCAAAACAAACAAAAACTAATTTCATGATGTGTGAGTAATGATAAACCTGATTCTGATACGGGTCTGTATTGTGGACTGAGAGTGGGAAGGGGGCAGGGAGAGGGGAATCATGGTTGGGAAAAGGGGAAGGGAGAGGGGAGGGAGCAGGAAGCACCAGAGAGACATTCTGTAATGATCAATAAACCAAATGTTTGGAATCAAATGACCTTGCCTGGTGTCTCAGGGCTGGGTGTGTCTGCACCCCCCTCACCCCTGGCTCTCCTTCTCTGCCACCTGTCCCACACCCCTCCCACGGCGCTCCACCCTCGCCATTCCCAACATCCTTTGCTCCCACCAGATTCACAAACTTCTCTCCTCTCCACGATGTCAAATACAGTGCTGTACAAAGGGCTTAGGAACTTTAGCTATATATATATATATATATATATATATATATACACACACTGAAGACTTTTGCACAGGGCTGTACAGTGAAATGTGTGGTTTGCATCAATGACCACCACAGTGCAAGGGTTGTGCTGGGGGCAGGGCAGCTCGTAAGTGTTGCCACGCTTCCAGCGCCAGCATAGCATGCCCACAACCACAAACACCCAGCAGAAATCCACGCTGTCACGGAGAGAACATACAAACTCCTTGCAGAGAGCAGTGGAAATTGAACCCCCATCTAACAGCTGGCACTGAAAAGCATTATACTGACCACTGTGCTACTGTGGCACTGAGATACAGAACAAAAATCAGGCTATCATTGCAACATTCTGTGAATTTTTAGATAAGTTAACAAGCTAGGGTGGAGGAGCAAAACCTTATATTCCATCTGGGTAGCCTCCAACCTGATGGCATGAATATCAATTTCTCCTTCCAGTTAAAAAAATTTCCCTCCCCTCTCTTCTTCTATTGCCCACTCTGGGCTCTTAGCTCTTCTCACCAGTCTATCACCTCCCAGTGTCCCTCCTTCTTCCCTTTCTCTTATGGTCCACTCTCATCTCCTATCAGATTCCTTCCTCTCCAGCCCTTTACCTTTCCCACCCACCTGGCTTCACCTATCACCTTCTACCTATCCTCCTGCCCCCTCCCCCCACCTTTTTATTCTGTCATCTTTCCCCCTTCCTTTCCAGTCCTGAAGACGTTTCTCGGCCCGAAACATCAACTGTTTATTCATTCCAATAAATGCTGTCTGACCTGCTGAGTTCCTCCAGCATTGTGTGTGTTGCTTTGGATTTCCAGCATCTGCAGAATGCCTCGTGTTTATAACTTAGCTTGCCATTCAGCATTCTTCAATACCTCATGCATTGCAAGCCTGATGCCTGTGTTGGCAGCGACTGACCATCCATACCTGTACAGGATATGTTGATGGGTCTCTCCATGTACTGCTGCCGAACCACCAAGCCTGCAGCTCGCGCTCGTTTCTCGGGATCGACCGAGTCGTCCTGTTTACGGGGCGGAACATAATGCCTCTTCTTTGTTCGCACCAAAATCAGAGTGGCAGAAGCACACAGCTTAACAGGACTCAGCAGCGTTTGCAAACCCTGGACAACCTGTCAGGTAAACAAAGGTGTTTCCTGCATTAAAGCTCACATTAATTCTTCTCTGTGGACATATATGAAACATTAACACAAGAGATTCTGCACTTACTGGAAATCCATGAAAATGCTGGAGGAACCCAGCTTGCCAGGCAGCATCTAAAATAAACCTATTATTGGTCTTGATGAAGGGCCTCAGCCCAAAATATCAACTGTTTATTCCCCTTCATAGATACTGCCTGACTTGCCGAGTTCCTCCAGCATTTCGTGTGTGCTGCTCAGATACCCTACTAATTTCTCAGTTCCTGAGTTTCTTAGCATTTCCGAGAATCCCTCCCATCTATTCAACAATCTCTTTGCGCCCCTACCAGCAGGCGGAAGTTACCGTACCGTTGTTAGGATGGAAGACAGCTTCTTGCCCCAGTCTGGAAGACAACTGAATTCCCTGCCACCACCCAGGTCTCATCAGCAGTCCCGTTATACTGTTTACTTTTTAACTTGTGTCGTAAATGCACTTTATTATTTGTTAATTTATTTGCAGTAATATCACTTTATATGTTTGGTCTGGAGAAATGTTATGTTTTGTTCTATACATGTGTACGGTTGAATGACGATAAACCTGAACTTGATCAAGTCCATTCCTTCTAGACCCATATTTGAAAGAGCCTAGTTAAGTCTCTACCCAAATAATTGGTATAAAAATGCAAATCACTCAATGCCTCTATGCATTCAAAATGGAATGCTGTGAATGGGGATGGGGCGGCAGGAATCATCTATCAGTCTTTATAAAGTCATATCTCTAGGACAAGGACAGAAACTGTGCAAGTATCTGAGTGTGCAGTGTGTACAGCCTCTGTCAGAGGTTGGACAGAGATGGTGTATAAGTTGATCAGCCTACCACTATTCTCTACGCGGCGATCCCCACTGCCTTTCCCAAACCACAAGGTACGTCTGTTCACTGCCCACATCCCGTACTCACCCTGGGTCATACATCATCCCTCACTCACATAGTCCTGCCACTCGCCCCCACTCATACACGCATCCTCCTGGAACCGGCAACCTCTCCGAGTTCCACCCTTTTGATACCTGCAGACTCACTCCGACTTGCTAACTTCCAACCCCACACACACAGGTTTTCTGTTTTAGACCCTCCCCTCTTGTTTCCCCAACATTGTTTAACGCCATAGATCATTAAAAAGTGGTCCGTGGACTCTAGGTTGAGAACCCATGTCCTGTATCATTCCCCCTTTCCCAGAACTGCTAGTTCCCTGGTACCCCACCCCACTCCCTGGTCCCACTCTTTCAGAACTTGTAGATCATATCCACTAGTTCCCTTCTCCCCACAGACCGTCCCCTCCTAATACCACCCCGACCGACTCCCGCGTCCCCTTCCCCACTACCTGCCAGCTCCTCGCGCACATTTGTCCGGTCCCCCATTCGTTCCCCCCAAACCCGGACCTGAAGGTCACCCTCTCCGAGCCATTGTTTCCCCACCTCCGGTCCCTCATTCCAGACCTAGACCCCGGTCCCAACCGCGCCCCACAGATTCCTCCGACCCTTAGCTCATATTCTTCTCAGCTCCCGGAAACCCGTTTCCCGTCCCACCCCCAGACCTGGCAGCTGCCTCTCACTCCTCGCCCCAGCGGTGTCTCCACCGCCAGCAGCAACCGACCCATGGACGCAGCCATCTTCCCCGCCGAGCTGCCTGACGGGAAACAGGAGGTTCCTGACGCCGGCGGCGCGGAGCGCCCTCTCTGGTGAGAGTGCAGCATCACATGGATCAGGCCGCTCGGCCGCTCGGCCCCTCTGCCCCTCTACCTGTTCCACAGGCACAAGAAGCTGAAGATCTCAGATTTAAAGCAACACCGAGAAAGTTGGAGGAATTCAGGCAGCATCTGTGGAAGGAAGCCGACAGTCTACATTTCAGGTGGAAACACGTCATCTGATGCTGTCCAGAAGAAGGATCTCAAATGAAAACGTCAACTGTCCGTTTCCCTCTCCAAATACTGCCTTATTTACCGAGTTCCTCTGTGTTTTTTACTATCTTGATGTAGTTATGTAGGGTGTGATCTGCCTGGATGGCACACAAAACCATAAGACACAAGAAAAGAGCTTGGCCATTCATATCAGTACATGTGACAATATTAATACCAGCTTGTCCATGCCGACCAAGGTGCCAACCTGAGCTAGTTCTGTTTGCCTGAATTTGGCCCATGTCACTCTAAACTCTTCCTATCCGAGTACCTGTCCAATTGTATTTTAAGCATTGTAATTGTCCCTGCCACTAACACCCCCCTCCAGCAGCACGTTCCCTTTACCCACCGAGGATCGTCACCTTGTCATGGTGGAGAGGCTTGTGAGTTCCCGAGATCCCGAGGGTGATGCTGTCTGGAGCTTAGCTCCTGGTAAGGTCACCCGCGGCGGTAAGGTCAAGGGGGAGGTTCCAGGCAAAGAGCGATGCAACAGTGGAGCTGGTGGAGGATGACGACCCACCATAACGACAGTGAAGTCAGAGGAAAGCTGCAGGAGTGAAGGGTCCGTAGTCGCCTTGCACTCCATGCCACCGGACCCTGTCCCTGATCTGTCAACCACCGTGTGTGGCTGCCTGTGTATCAGTCTCCCCATGTTAAACAGTCAGGCACAGGCATTCTCCATGAAGGAAATCCACCCCAACATCTCAGATAGGTGGATCCCAGATCAGCCTCTACAGCCACCTGAGGACTCACCAATAGACGATCCCTTTGGTCAGGGATTCCCAGCCTGGGAGTCACAGATGCCTCGGTTAGTGGTAGGGGTTCCTGGCATGAAAAAAGCTGAGAGCTCCTGCGAGGAGAACCTTATATTCGACTCGAGTAATCACAGCACCCTCAGGGTGAAAACCTGCCACTCATAGCCCCTTCATATCTTTTCCCTTTCACCCTGAACCCGTTCCCTGTAGTTTTAGACTGCTCTCCCCAAGAAGAGGACACTCACCTTATTCGTACACCTCCAACGTCACCCCTCAGCCTCCACTGTTCCTGGGAAAACTGTGCCAGCCTATGCAGACTCTTCTTCTATCTCAAGCTAATCTTTAATCGGCAGATAGGTTTTACAGGAGGGGAGGTCAAGGTATCTCAAGAGGAAATTCCAGAGTCTAGGGTCCAGGCACCCAAGGGTGCTGTTCCGCATGATGGCTGGTAATTGAGTGTATGCTGATGATGGGAAATGAAGGATCCCAAAGATCTCAGAGGGTTGGACGAGCTTATTGAGAATGAGGTCAGTGAGGAAACAGAAATCTTGAAAGCTATAAACTCTGATTTGGTTACATGAGATTAGCTTTATTTGTTACATGTACATTGAAGCATACAGGTTGGAGGAACAACACCTTATATTCTGTCTGGGTAGCCTCCAACCTGATGGCATGAATATCAATTTCTCCTGGTTAGAAAAAAAATCCTCTGCCTCCCCTCTTCCTCTATTCTCCACTCTGACCTCTTGCAGCTTCTCACCTGCCCCGGTGCCCCTCCTCCTTCCCTTGCTTCTGTGCTCCACTCTCCTCTCCTCACCTGGTTCAGCCCACCTGTCGAAGCAGTGTACCGGGGTGAGGCCCCTGTCGCGTGCAAACAGCTCCTTGGAGCCACAGGTGAGAGCAGAGTGTCCGGTGGGGACCAAAGGTGAGTGAGCTGCCCCAGAATGGACACGACAAGCCCCTTCACCAGAGGTGCTACCCCTCCCTGGACACCCTATACACCCCTTTGCACAGTACCGCTACTGCAAAACACAAATTTCATGACATACGTCAATGATACCAAATCTGATTCTGATTCTTTCACCTCCTACCGAGCTAAGGTAACAGACATTGCTTAAAGTTATGTGTCCTCCTGAGAAAATGAGATGGGCCCAACTTCCAAAAATATATTGTCAGTGTTGGTTCATTTTAACTGAACCTTTTACAACTCCAATCCTATTGAATGGACTGAAAATGTAACTTCATTGGCAATAAATCAGACCAAAGCTGCAAAAACTAATTCCTAAATCGAGCTTCCAGTTTCAACATATAAATAGTAATTACACTGGAAGACAAAGATTTTGTTTCCTGAATACTTTTGGGTGTACCTTATGGATTTTGGGCTGATCATCCTGCTGTGTACATACATCTATTGATGCTTCGGGACACATCTTCAGTGATGTTCCTGGAATCATCGGGTGTTTCGGGTCTTTCAACATCATACAACCTCCTCCAGGTGACCCAGCCGGGGCTGATCAGACCCCAGCTTGTGTCCAGATGGTTAGCTACTTATGACTCCATGGCTCCCCTCTTTTGAGCCACAGCCATCTTGAGGCCCTCTCTGCCGCATCGGTGGTACTGCGGACGGCTCTCCTCTTCCACTCTCCCTCGATGCCCAAAATGCTGAAGGCTCTAACTAAAGAGTGGGCTACGAATCCCCTACAACCAACCTCCACTGAGAGACACCTCGCTCTCCATCCAGCCTGCTGACAGTTGCTGACCAGTCCTGCGCACTTGGAGAGCTTCCTTTCAAAGGCCTCTTCCAAGCCATCTTATAAGATCACTATGAAATTTCCCTATCACGCACAATTTTTTTAAAAAGTCACCTTTATTTGATATTTTAATTCCTAATTCAAGTCATTTAAAATGTTGCCGACAATGTAAGCTGAAAAGTTTTCTGTCTTGTCCAGGCATGCCCGGGCATGCTTAGGCAAGGCAGCTGTGTGGCAGGACAGGTTTTAGAAAAACAGGACATGAGGTCTAGAGGAGGCAGGTGAAGATGCCATGATGCACAAGCCAGGAATGGAAGATGACAGACACCGATACAGATTTGAACCCTTTATGTTGAGTGAGCCTCACCTGACAACTCAATCTGAGTTACGAATAAGTGACCTGGTCAGAGACTTGGGTTTGTCAAAGGCAAAAACAGAATTACTGCAAGGATGGAATCTGCTGTCACCAGGCACAAAAATTTCAATATTAGAGGCAGATGTTTCCCAGACTAACTGATGCCAAGATTAAGGAAGGCATTTTTGTTGGTCGATAAATCAAACAGGTCATCAATGCCAGGCAATTCAAAGAACTTCTAGTGGGACCAGAGAAAATCACATCGAAGGCATTCAAGGATGTTGTTGAAAATTTTCTTGGCAACTACAGACCAGCAGACTACGTGCAGTTGGCTGACAACATGCTTCAAGCATACAAAACCGTGAAGTGCAACATGTCACTAAAGATTCATTTCCTGCATTCCCATTTAGACTTCTTCTCTGCAAATCAGTGACGAGCACGGTGAAAGGTTTCACCAGGACATTACGGTCAGGGCAACTTGAATCCATCAGTCCTAGCTGATTATCATTGGACACTTAAGGGAGAAGCCTCAGACACTGAGGACAAATGAAAATCATCAACAAAACATTTTTAGCTTGGTTGAATTATTTCAAAGGGCCAGCACCGCTATGCATTGTATTCAATAAAAGTTAATTTCTTATTTCTCCAAATTCCTACGTGATACAAGTAGTCTGAAATTATATTTGTGTTCAGCTTTGTGGTCTATCATAAACAAACAGAAAATCCCCAAGAAGCAACACTTTCGAAGAAAAGCATTGCCCAGTGTTATCAGAATCACGAGCATACATCATGAAATTTTGCGGCAGCAGTACAGTGCATTACATAAAAAATTATAAATTACAATAAGAAATAGACATAGAGTCATAGAAAAGCACAGCACAGAAACAGGCCCTTCGGCCCATTTAGTCTATGCCGGACCATTTAAACTGCCTACTCCCATCGATCTGCACCGGACCATAGCCCCCCATACTCCTCCCATTCATGTACCTGTCCAAACTTCTCTTAGAAATTGAAATCAGGCTCACATGCATCACCTGCACTGGTGCTCAATCCACACCCTCACCACCCTCTGAATGAAGAAGTTTCTCCTCATAAGATCATAAAACATAGGAGCAGCCTTAGACAATTCAGCCCATCAAGTCTGCTCCACCGTTTCATCATGGCTGATCCATTTCCCTCTCAACTACATCCTCCTGCCTTCTCCCTGTAATCTTTCATGCCCTGACTTAACAAGAATCTATCAACCTCCATCTTAAATACACCCAATAATTTGGCCTCCACAGCTGCCTGTGACAACGAATTCCACAGATTTACCACCCTGTGACTAAAGAAATTCCTCCTCGTCTCCAATGTAAATGGACGTTCTTCTTCTCTGAGGTTGTGCCCTCTAATCCTAGATTCGTCCACTATAGGAAACATCCTCTCCATATTCATCCTATCTCGGCCTTTCAATATTCAATAGGTTTTAATGAGACCCCCCCCCCATATTCTTCTGCTCTCCAGTGAGTGCATTTCCCCTCAACACTTCACATTTAACATTCAAAATAAATAAGTCGTGCAAAATAGAGGACAATAATGTTGGAGGGGAAGGAGCTGTTCCTGAATCGCTGAGTGTGTGTCTTCAGGCTCCTGTACCTCCTCCCTGATGGCAGAGGGGAAGAAGCTGTTCCTGAATCGTTGAGTGTGTGTCTTCAGGCTCCTGTACCTCCTCCCTGATGGCAGAGGGGAAGAAGCTGTTCCTGAATCGTTCAGTGTGTGTCTTCAGGCTCCTGTACCTCCCCCCGATGGCAGAGGGGAAGAAGCTGTTCCTGAATCGTTGAGTGTGTGTCTTCGGGCTCCTGTACCTCCTCCCTGATGGTAGCAATGAGAAGAGGGCATGTTCTGGGTGATGGGGGTCCGTGATGATGGATGCCACCTTTTTGAGGCATCACCTTTGACGATGTCCTCGATGGTGAGGAGGCTGAGTTTACAACCCTTTGCAGCTTTTTCCAATCCTGTGCAGTGGCCAGATGGTGATGCAACCATTTGGAATGCTCTCTATGGTACAGCTGTAGAAATTATATGTGTAGATGGGAAGAGTGATTGCAGTATACCTTAAATTAATCTAGAGCTATTACTCTTTCCAAAGGCACTCAAGTCTGGATTCTCCCTCCAGGTCTGGGAACCCACACCCCCTCACCGTCTCACCATCCAAGGTATGCTTTCTTCTCACTACACCACTGGGCAGGGTCTACAATCCAAGCAGACAGCACTGAGCACCTGTTCGTCTTCTGCTCTCGGCCGCAATGATTTTAATCTTGCTTGAGGCTTTAATCAGCATGGAGTAATGGAGCCAAGCATAGGTTTGTCTTCTGCTATCAGGCCTCGACGCAGAGCTTGTCCCCGGCGATGGCTGTACTGGCGCTCTCGAGAATCTAGATCGCCGGATCCTCCAGGAGATCGCAAAGGCACCAGTTCATTTAGTCAGTTCAAAATTACATCCTTTAGAGGAAACTGACAGGCTGTGGTGACCCACTTTCCAGCGCACTCGAACCGGCTCACAACAGCGCACGCAGGCAGAGGGCCGGCCCCAAAAAGGGCGCCAGGCCATCTTCACCAGCAGGGGAAAAACCCGCACGCGGGAAGGGTCTGCGAATATGCATTCCCCACAGCAATCCCGCCCAGGGAGGGCGGGAACGGGAAGGCTTTAAAGGAGGCCGCGAGGTTTGAATAAACCTTTTTTTCCGCACCTCTAACTCACCGACTCCGTGTGACTATTCTAGTGCTGTGTGTAGCACACCGCTACAATTGGTGACCCTGACAACCCAAACGATATTTGGACCAGAGATGACCGACACTGCATCTGTTCATGTAGTTTCGTTAAAACTGCCAAGCTTCTGGACGCTGCGACCTCGCCTATGGTTCGAATAAGCAGAAGCACAATTCCACATTCGGCAGATAACCTGGGAGTCCACTCGCTACTACTACGTGCTGAGCTCACTCGACCAGGAGACAGCTGCACAAGTTGAGGAGTTTATACAGTCGCCCCCGGAGGACGGCAAATACACAGCATTCAAAGCCCTGCTCATAAGGACTTTCGGACTCTCACGGCGCGAACGAGCACGTTGCTTAATGCACCTGGATGGTTTGGGAGACAGGCCGCCGTCAGCATTAATGAACGAGATGCTGGCCCTGGCTGAAGGACACAAACCCTGCCTCATGTTTGAGCAGGCATTCCTAGAGCAACTGCCCGAGGACATATGCCTGCTGCTGTCCGACGCAGATTTCAGCAACCCCCGGGAGGTGGCGGCCCGAGCAGATGTGCTGTGGAACGCCAGGAAAGAGAGAGGGGCGCCCATCGCACAGATCACCAAGCCGCGTGCCCAATGACAGACCAGACCAGGCCCGGCAGCAGAGCCTACAAAACCCAGCGATGGGAGTGAGGAGCCCAACGAACAATGGTGTTTCTACCACCAGCGGTGGGGTACAGAGGCCTGCCGCTGCAGACCACCCTGCAAATTCCCGGGAAACGCCAGGGCCAGCCGCTGCTGATGGCTACAGCGGCTGGCCATCAGGACAGCCTCCTGTACGTCTGGGACAAGCAGTCGGGACGCCGCTTTTTGGTCGACACCGGAGCGGAGATCAGCGTCTTACCTCCAACGAGTTACAACACCCGCAACAGAGAACCGGGACCCACCCTGAGGGCCGCAAATGGCAGCACAATACGAACCTACGGCACCCGCACAGTCCGGCTACAGTTCAGCTCCAGCCAGTTCACGTGGGACTTCACACTGGCCGCCGTGGCCCAACCTCTGCTGGGGGCAGATTTTCTATGAGCCCACAGCCTGCTGGTCGACCTGCAAGGGAAGCGACTAGTCCACGCCAAGACTTTTCAAACGTTCTCCCTGGGTGAAGCGAAGTTGCCAGCCCCACACCTGGACTCCATCACGCTGTCCGATGACGAATTCACCAGGGTCCTATTTCCCATCAGTACTGACACCGCAGTTCTCGGCAGCCATGCCCAGACATGGAGTACAGCACCATATCCCGACCCAGGGACCACCCCTCCACGCCCGTGCTCGAAGGCTTCCCCCGGACAAGCTCCGACTGCCGAAGGAGGAGTTCAAGAAGATGGAGGAATTGGGGATCATACGACGGTCCGACAGCCCATGGGCCTCCCCCCTGCACATGGTGCCCAAGGCAACGGGGGGGCTGGAGACCACACGGCGACTACCGCAGACTGAACAAGGCTACAACGCCAGACCACTACCCTGTGCCGCACATTCAAGACTTCGCAGCAAACTTACACGGCGCAGGGATCTTTTCCAAGGTAGACCTCGTCCGGGGATACCATCAAATCCCTGTACATCCGGACGACATCCCCAAAACAGCACTCATCACCCCGTTCGGACTTTTCGAATTCCTCCGAATGCCGTTCAGCCTGAAGAATGCCGCACAGACTTTCCAGCGGCTAATAGACATGGTGGGACGCGACCTGGACTTTGCATTCATCTATTTGGACGACATCCTCATAGCCAGCAGTAGTCGGCAGGAGCATCTGTCCCACCTCCGCCAGCTCTACTCCCGCCTGAGCGAATTCGGCCTTACAATCAACCCAGCCAAATGCCAGTTCGGACTCGATACCATCGACTTCCTGGGCCACAGGATTACTAAAGATGGGGCAACCCCGCTGTCCCCCAAGGTAGACGCGGTCTGCCACTTCCCCTGACCCAACACAATCAAAGACCTGCAGGAATTCGTGGGTATGGTGAATTTCTACCACCGTTTCCTCCCCTCAGCAGCCCGAACCATGCGCCCCCGTTCACCCTGATGTCGGGTAAGGGTAAGGACATTACCTGGGATGAAGAGGCCGCAACCGCTTTCGTTAAAACCAAAGAAGCCTTGGCAAACGCCGCGATGCTAGTGCACCCCAGAACGGACGTTCCTACTGCCCTCACGGTGGACGCATCCAACACAGCAGTCGGTGGAGTGCTGGAACAACTCATCGAGGGTCGCTGGCAACCCCTGGCATTCTTCAGCAAACACCTACGACCACCCGAACTCAAATACAGTGCTTTTGACCGGGAGCTATTGGACTATACCTGGCAATCCGGCATTTCAGGTACTTCTTAGAAGGTAGGCCCTTCACCGCGTTCACAGACCACAAACCGCTTACCTTTGCGTTCACAAAGGTGTCCGACCCCTGGTCGTCCCGCCAGCAGCGACATCTGTCCTATATCTCCGAGTACACGACAGACGTCCAGCATGTCTCAGGAAAAGACAACGTCGTGGCGGACACACTCTCCAGACCTACCATACAGGCTCTGTCGCAGGGGGTGGACTATGCAGTGCTGGCAGAGGCACAGCAGGCAGACGATGAGATCCCTAGTTACTGGACTGCAGTCTCCGGTTTACAGCTTCAAGACCTCCCCGTAGGCCCAGGTGAGAGGACCCTACTATGTGACGTCGCTACCGACCAACCCCGCCCCATCGTCCCAGCAGCCTGGCGCCGGCGGGTTTTCGAGTCCATTCACAACTTAGCGCACCCCTCCATCAGGACAACCGTCCGGCTGGTCGCCAACAGGTTCGTGTGGCATGGACTTCGTAATCAGGTCAGCGAATGGGACAAAACGTGCATGCAGTGCCAAACGGCCAAGGTGCAGCGGCACACCAAGGCTCCACCGCAGTGGTTCGAACCCACCCGCTGGAGGCTCGACCACATTCATGTGGATATCGTGGGGCCCCTGCCAGTGTCGCGAGGAGCGCGGTACCTCCTAACTATGATAGACCGGTTCACCAGATGGCCAGAGGCGGTCCCGCTCACCAACACCACCTCCGAATCCTGCGCCCGAGCGCTGATAGCAACCTGGGTAGCACGCTTCGGGGTACTGGCCCACATTACCTCTGACAGGGGCGCCCAGTTCACCTCCAGCCTGTGGTCGGCTATGGCCAGCCTGTTGGGAACACAGCTACACCACACAACTGCCTACCACCCACAGTCGAACGGACTAGTGGAACGCTTCCACTGTCACCTGAAATCGGCTCTCATGGCCCCCCTGAAAGGGCCTAACTGGGTGGACGAGCTTCCCTGTGTCCTGCTCGGAATCCGCACGGCGTCCAAGGAAGATCTGCACACCTCGTTGGCCGAGTTGGTGTATGGCGCACCCCTGGTCGTCCCAGGAGAGTTCATACCAGCCCCAAGGGGGCAAGAGGAAGAACCCACAGCAGTCCTGGACAGACTACGGGAGAGGCTCGGTAACCTGGCCCCCATACCCACTTCACAGCACGGACAGAGCCCGACCTGCGTACCCAAAGACCCGCAGAACTGTAAGTTTCTTTTTGTACGACGGGGCGGACACCGGGCACCGCTACAGTGGCCCTACGAGGGGCCGTTTAAGGTGATCAGGAACAACGGGTCCACGTTCGTGCTGGACATTGGGGGGAGAGAGGAGGTTTTCACGGTGGACTGACTCAAACCGGCCCATGTGGACTTGGCGCAGCTGGTCCAGGCTCAGGCACCATGGCACAGGGGCAGACCTCCCAAACAGAGGCTGATCCAGACTGTGGACATTGGGGGAGGTATCGCCGGTTCTGCGGGGGGGAGTTATGTGGTGACCCACTTCCCAGCACACTTGAACCAGCTCACAAAACGGCGCGCGCCGGCAGAGAGGCCGGCCCCAAAAAGGGCGCCAGGCCATCTTCACCAGCAGGGGGGAAATCCCGCAGGGGAAGATCCCACGCGCGGGAAGTGTCTGCAAATATGCATTCCCCACAGCAGTCCCGCCCGGGGAGGGCGCGAATGGGAAGGCTTTAAAGGAGGCTGCGAAGTTTGAATAAACCTCTTTTTCCGCAACAACTCACTGACTACGTGTCGTTATTCTAGCGCTGTGTGTAGCACACCGCTACAAGACCGCAGACTGCAGCAATCACAGTTCAGAAGAAGATGTCTATCTACTAGAGTAGCTAGTAGTCTTGTGAGCTGTCGCAAAATGCCACCGCTTTTCTTTTTGCATTTGCACAATTTGTCTTCTTTTGTACATTGGTTGTTTATCAGTCTTTGTGCGTCGTTTTTCATTCTTTGTAAATTTTTTTTGTTTGTTCTGTGAATGCCTGCAAGAAAATGGATCTCAGGGTAGTAGATAGTGACATATACATACTTCGATAATAAATTTACTTTGGACTTTGAATTTGACGTTGGATTTGTCCAACAGGATTGTGAATTTAGAATTAAAGGAAACAATTCCTTTTCATGAGTTTCTGCTTGGATTGAAGGTGAGATATACTGTATAAGGAGCTCTAACCAACATTAATTACGCAGAAAATATTGCCTAAAACCAAATTACCTCAGCTTCAGGGCAGACTTAGATTTTGAAAGTGTCTTTCATGACCCATTGATATCTCTTGTGCAGCTGGATCCTGGACTTCCTGTCAGATCGCCAGCAGGTGGTAGAAGTGGGCTCCCTCACCTCCACCCCTCTGACTCTCAATACAGGAACCCCTCAAGTCTGTGTACTGAGTCCCCTCCTTTACTCCTTGTATACCCTTGACAGTATTGACACCCACAGCTCCAATCTGCTAATTAAATTTGCCAACGACATTGATTGGCCTGATCTCAAACAATAACGAGGTGGCCTACAGGGAAGAAGTCATCTCTCTGACACAGTGGTATCAAGAAAACAACCTCTCCCTCAATGTCGCAACAACAAGGGAGCTGGTTGTGGACTACAGGAGGAATGGAGACAGGCTAACCCTTATTGACATCAATGGATCTGGGATTGAGAGGGTAAACAGCTTTAAGTTCCTCGGCATAAACATCACCGAGGATCTCACGTGGTCTGCACACACCAGCTGTGTGGTGAAAAAGGCACAACAGCACATCTTTCATCTCAGATGGTTGAGGAAGTTTGACATGGACCCCCAAATCCTAAGAACTTTCTACAGGGGCACAATTGAGAACATCCTGACTGGCTGCATCACTGCCTGGTATGGGAACTGTACTTCTCTCAATCGCAGGACTCTGCAGAGAGTGGTGCGGACAGCCCAGCGCATCTATAGTTGTGAACTTCCCAACATTCAGGACATTTACAAAGACAGGTGTGTAAAAAGTGCCCGAAGGATCACTGGGGACCCAAGCCATCCCAACCACAATCTATTTCAACTGCTACCATCCGGGAAGCAGTACCACAGCATAAAAGCCAGGACCAACAGGCTCCGGGACAGCTTCTTCCACCAGGCCATCAGACTGATGAACTCATGCTGATTTGAGTGTACTCTATATTACATTGACTGTTCTATTTATTATAAATTACTATGATTGTACATTGCACATTTAGATGGGATGTAACAAAGTTTTTTACTCCTCATATATGTGAAGGATGTAAGAAATAAAGTCAATTCATTCATTCATCCACATTAACACCCAGTGGCCACTTTATTAGGTACACCTGCTTATTAATGCAAATATCTAACCAGCCAATCCAGTGGCAGCAACTCAATGCATAGCAGCATGCAGACATGGTCAAGAGGTTCAAACCAAACATTAGAATGGGGAAAAAAAATATGATCTCACTGATTTTGACTGCAGAATGACTGTTGGTGCCAGATGGGGTGATTTGAGTATCTCAGCAACTGCTGATCTCCTGGGATTCTCACACACAACAGTCTCTAGAGTTTACAGAGAGTAGTGTGAGAAACAAAAAAACATCCAGTGAGCAGCAGTTCTGTGGGTAAAAAAGCCTTATTAACAAGAGAGGTCAGAGGAGAATAGCTGGACTGGTTCAAGCTGACAGGAAGGCGACAGTAGCTCAATTAATCACGCGTCACAACAGTGGTGTACAGAAGCACATCTCTGAACACACAACACATCAAGTTCAGTTTAATGCCATTCAACAGCTGTTTACTGTCCTACCAGTTCTTATCCTAGTGCCATGGTACCCCCTGCTTGATGGTGGGGGGGTGGGCAGGGGGTTCAAAGGGATTGTTGGACAGACAGGAGGGAATCACTGACAATACTAAAGGCCCTGTGTATGCAGTGCTCCTGATAAATATCTAATAGGTGGAAGAGAGACCCCAATGATCCTCTCAGCACTCCTCGCAATCCTTTGTAGGGACTTGCGGTCAGATGCCTTGCAATTCCATACCAGACAGTGATACAGCTGGTCAGGACGCTCTTAATGATGCGCCTGTAAAAATTGGTTTGAAGGCGGGGGGGAAGGGGCCTCATTTGCCTCAGGAAGCGGAGACGCTGCTGTGCTTTTCTCAAAGAGGTGGTTTTGAGGGACCAGGTGAGATTGCCTGTTATGTGCACTCCCAGAATCTTGGTGCTCCTAGCTCTCTCCACACAGGAGCCATGCATGCGCATTGAAGTGGATAGACCATGAACGTACAGGAGGTACTAAATAAAATGGCCACTGAGTGTACACAATGGTAGAAGGATTCAGCACAGATGGCAGCTGCCAAGACGCATGACAGCGTAGGTACTGGAATATGAAGCAAATACTGACTGCTGAAGGAACTTGGTGGGCCAGGCAGCACATGTGTGGGCAGAGGGATGGCCAGTGCTGCATCAGAACTCACAAGTCAGCTATTTGGCCCTTGCGCTTCTGCGGGCTCTTGATCAAGCATCCCATGTCACTTCAAGCACTTCTCCAAGTCTCACTGGAATGTGGCAGAGGGATTCGAAAGAAAAATCATCCCCCCCTCAACGTTCTTCTTCACTGAAGTTCAACTTCTCACAATTCTGCTTCTTGAAGATGATAGCAACACACATCAAAGTTGCTGGTGAACGCAGCAGGCCAGGCAGCATCTCTAGGAAGAGGTACAGTCGACGTTTCAGGCCGAAACCCTTCGTCAGGACTAACTGAAAGAAGAGCTAGTAAGAGATTTGAAAGTGGGAGGGGGAGGGGGAGATCCAAAATGATAGGAGAAGACAGGAGGGGGAGGGATGGAGCCAAGAGCTGGACAGGTGATTGGCAAAAGGGATATGAAAAGATCATGGGACAGGAGGTCCGGGGAGAAGGAAAAGGGGGGAGGAACCCAGAGGATGGGCAAGGGATTTAGTGAGAGGGACAGAGGGAGAAAAAGAAGAGAGAGAGAAAGAATGTGTGTATAAAAATAAATAACGGATCGGGTACAAGGGGGAGGTGGGGCATTAGCAGAAGTTAGAAAAGTCGATGTTCATGCCATCAGGTTGGAGGCTACCCAGACGGAATATAAGGTGTTGTTCCTCCAACCTGAGTGTGGCTTCATCTTTACATTAGAGGAGGCCGTGGATAGACATGTCAGAATGGGAATGGGATGTGGAATTAAAATGTGTGGCCACTGGGAGATCCTGCTTTCTCTGGCGGACAGAGCGTAGATGTTCAGCAAAGTGGTCTCCCAGTCTGCGTCGGGTCTCGCCAATATATAAAAGGCCACATCGGGAGCACCGGACGCAGTATATCACCCCAGCCGACTCACAGGTGAAGTGTCGCCTCACCTGGAAGGACTGTTTGGGGCCCTGAATGGTGGTAAGGGAGGAAGTGTAAGGGCATGTGTAACACTTGTTCCGCTTACAAGGATAAGTGCCAGGAGGGAGATCAGTGGGGAGGGATGGTGGGGGGGAACAAATGGACAAGGGAGTCGCGTAGGGAACGATCCTTGCGGAAAGCAGAGAGACGCGGGGAGGGAAAGATGTGCTTAGTGGTGGGATCCCATTGGAGGTGGTGGAAGTTACAGAGAATAATATGTTGGACCCGGAGGCTGGTGGGGTGGTAGGTGAGGACCAAGGGAGCCCTATTCCTAGTGGGATGGTGGGAGGATGGAGTGAGGGCAGATGTGCGTGAAATGGGGGAGATGCGTTTGAGAGCAGAGTTGATGGTGGAGGAAGGGAAGCCCCTTTCTTTAAAAAAGGAAGACATCTCCCTCGTCTTGGAATGAAAAACCTCATCCTGAGAGCAGATGCGGCGGAGACGGAGGAATTGCGAGAAGGGGATGGCACTTTTGCAAGAGACAGGGTGAGAAGAGGAATAGTCCAGGTAGCTGTGAGAGTCAGTGGGCTTATAGTAGACATCAGTAGATAAACTGTCTTCAGAGATAGAGACAGAAAGATCTAGAAAGGAGAGGGAGATGTTGGAAATGGACCAGGTAAACTTGAGGGCAGGGTGAAAGTTGGAGGCAAAGTTAATAAAGTCAACGAACTCAGCATGCGTGCAGGAAGCAGCACCAATGCAGTCGTCGATGTAGCGAAGGAAAAGTGGGGGACAGATACCAGAATAGGCACGGAACATAGATTGTTCCACAAAGCCAACAAAATGGCAGGCATAGCTAGGACCCATACGGGTGCCCATAGCTACACCTTTAGTTTGGAGGAAGTGGGAGGAGCCAAAGGAGAAATTATTAAGAGTGAGGACTAATTCCGCTAGACGGAGCAGAGTGGTGGTAGGGGGGAACTGATTGGGTCTGGAATCCAAAAAGAAGCGGAGAGCTTTGAGACCTTCCTGATGGGGGATGGAAGTATATAAGGACTGGACATCCATGGTGAAAATAAAGCGGTGGGGGCCAGGGAACTTAAAATCATTGAAAAGTTTAAGAGCGTGAGAAGTGTCACGAACATAGGTAGGAAGGGATTGAACAAGGGGGATAAAACCGTGTCGAGGTATGCAGAAATGAGTTCAGTGGGGCAGGAGCAAGCTGAGACAATACGTCTGCCAGGACAGGCAGGTTTGTGGATCTTGGGTAGGAGGGAGAAACAGGAAGTGCGAGGTGTGGGAACTATTAGGTTGGTAGCAGAGGATGGGAGATCTCCTGAGTGGATAAAGTCGGTGATAGTGTGGGAGACAATGGCCTGGTGCTCCTTAGTGGGGTCACGATCGAGGGGTAAATAGGAGGAGGTATCCGTGAGTTGTCACTGCCTCGGCAAGGTAGAGGTCAGTACGCCAGACTACAACAGCACCCCTCTTATCGGCGGGTTTAATAGAAGGTTAGGATTAGAGCGGAGGGAGTGGAGAGCAGAGCGTTCCGAAGAAGTGAGGTTGGAATGGGAACAAGGTGCGGTGAAGTCGAGACGGTTGATGTCCCGTCGGCAGTTAGCGATAAAGAGATCCAGAGCAGGCAGAAGACCAGAGCGGGGTGTCCATGAAGAGGAGGAGGGTTGAAGACTGGAGAAGGGGTCATCCGTGGGAGTGGAAGAGTCCTTGCCGAAGAAGTAGGCTCGGAGACAGAGCCGGCGGAAGAAAAGTTCCGCATCATGGCGAACGCGGAACTTGCTGAGGTGTGGGCAAAGGGGGACAAAGGTGAGGTCCTTACTGAGGACAGAGCGCTCTGCCTCAGACAGTTGAAGGTCGGAGGGGATGGTAAAGACCCGGCACGGTTGAGAGCTGAGATCAGAGGGGGGAGGGGGGTGGCTGGGGGTGTCAATGGAGAGGGGAGGGTTGGGGTGAGAAGAAGATGGAGCCTCTGAGGGCCCATGAGCTGACGGTGGGATCTGAGGGAGACGGGGTTGCAGAGTGGTAGTGGGGGAAGGGGAGACGGGAGTCGGGAGTCACAATAGCAGCACATAAAGACCCGGCCTGGAGTTCAAGGCTGGCGTCGCAGTTGATGGTTGTGCAATCATTTTGAATGTCTCCATGGTCGTTGCTGGAGTCTGGGTTTTGAATATGCCCTGAGGTGTTGGAGCTGCTGAGATCAATGGCAGAGGCCGCAATCTTAAATTCATGCCTGCTAGCATCAGGGAAGCAGGCTCTGGAGTCTGCAGGTGTAGGATCTTGCGATTTTTGCCTGAAGATTATACTTCTTTTTGCCTCACCGAGATACCGCCTCACTGTCAGGGCAACTGGAGCAGGGATCCAATCACAGACCCAGTCCTGTACACACAGTGATATTAATTGAGTAACAAATCCAGAGGTGCAAACAAAGTCAGCGTCAAAGTTCAGGCAGAGATCAAAACATCCAGAGAAATCCAAAAACCAGAATCAGGAAACAGGCAGATTCAATATACAAACAGACAGAGTTCCAATACAAATGCTGGAAAGGCTCCGGAAAATTCACTGGCACAATCTGGTAACAAACAGGTGAAAACAGAGGACTGAAATACACTGACAATAAACAGAGAGGCAGATGATAGGTGGAGCACAATGAGACACAGGTGGCAGCAATACAGGTAATAATGAGAAACAGGTGAGAGACAGAGTACTCAGTAATACAGGGGCCGGAGTAGAGCAGGAGCGGGGACAGGAGCACACGGGGCATGAAAACAAACAGGAGCACATGACAGTACAAAACCACAGACTGATGGCTAGGGGGAAAGACAGTCCAACTGGAGGTACTGACAGTACCCCCCCCCCCCACCACACACGGACGCCTCCTGGCGTCACGGCCAGTAGAGCTGGGTGCTGGTGATGAAAGCCCCTGATGAGAGGGGTCCAGGATGTTATGGACGGGGACCCAGCACCTCTCCTCAGGACTGTAGCCCTCCCAGTCCACAAGGTACCGGAGGCCACGGCGACGAACGTCCAGCAGCTGATGCACCATGAAGGCCTCTGACCCATCGATGAGCTGTGGGGGAGGGGGAGTTGGGGACAGGACACAGGAGGTGGCTCCTGAAAGGCTTGATGCGGGACACATGGAAGGTGGGATGAATGCGGTGGAGAGTGGATGGGAGCTTGAGACGGACGGCAGCAGGGCTGATGACTTTAGCAATGGGAAAGGGGCCAATGAAGCGGGGGGGGGAGCTTGCGGGAATCCACCTTGAGGGGCAGGTCTCGGGTTGAAAGCCACACACGCTGTCCCTGGTGGTAACGTGGGGCCTCGGAGCGATGGCGGTCAGCTTGACGCTTGATCCTAGCAGAGGCACGGAGAAGGGCAGAGCGAGTTCACCTCCATGTCCACTGACAACAGTGGATGAATGCCTCGGCAGGTGGAACGCCAACCTCCTCCTGGGCAGGAAACAGTGGAGGTTGGTAGCACTCGAAGGGGGACAGACCGGTGGATGAGGACAGATGAGAGTTTATGGCGTACTCGGCCCAGGGTAGCCGCTGACGCCACACGGAGGGGTTCTGGGAGACCAGACACCACAATACTGTCTCTAGCTGTTGGTTGGCCACTCGGTCTGGCCATCGGTCTGTGGGTGGAATCTTGAAGACAGGCTCAGGGGCACCCAGAAGATTACAGAATACCCTCCAGAAGCTGGGTGTGAATTGAGAGCCCCTGTCTGACACAACATCTACAGGTAAACAATGTAATTTAAAAACATGCAGTACTAGTAATTTTAAAAACGCAAACATGAGGAATTCTGCAGATGCTGGAAATTCAAGCAACACACATCAAAGTTGTTGGTGAACGCAGCAGGCCAGGCAGCATCTGTAGGAAGAGGTGCAGTCGACGTTTCGGGCCGAGACCCTTCATCAGGACTAACTGAAGGAAGAGTGAATAAGAGATTTGAAAGTGGGAGGGGGAGGGGGAGATCCAAAATGATAGGAGAAGACAGGAGGGGGAGGGATGGAGCCAAGAGCTGGACAGGTGATTGACAAAAGGGATATGTGAGGATCATGGGACAGGAGGTCCGGGGAGAAAGATGTAATTTAAAAACAAGCAGTACTAGTGATTTAGTCATAGTCATACTTTATTGATCCTGGGGGAAATTGGTTTTCATTACAGTTGCACCTCAAATAATTAAATAGTGATAAAACCATAAATAATTAAATAGTAATCTGTAAATTATGCCAGGAAATAAGTCCAGGACCAGCCTATTGGCTCAGGGTGTCTGACCCTCCAAGGGAGGAGTTGTAAAGTTTGATGGCCACAGGCAGGAATGACTTCCTATGACGCTCTGTACTGCATCTTGGTGGAATGAGTCCCTGGC
This sequence comes from Mobula birostris, assembly GCF_030028105.1. Lineage (NCBI taxonomy): Eukaryota > Metazoa > Chordata > Chondrichthyes > Myliobatiformes > Myliobatidae > Mobula > Mobula birostris. The sequence goes on along the minus strand of NC_092402.1, from coordinate 12,612,334 downwards.
TGAATGTACTCCTGTGCCCACCCAGTACATTATGTAGTGGATGGGAGACATTGACCAAGATGACATGCAACTTAGACAGCATCTTCTTTTCAGACACCACCGTCAGAGTCCAGTTCCATCCCCACAACATCACTGGCCTTATGAATGAGTTTGTTGATTCTGTTGGTGTCTGCTACCCTCAGCCTGCTGCCCCAGCACGCAACAGCAAACATGATAGCACTGGCCACCACAGACTCGTAGAACATCCTCAGCATCATCCAGCAGATGTTAAAGGATCTCAGTCTCCTCAGGAAATAGAGACGGCTCTGACCCTTCTTGTAGACAGCCTCAGTGTTCTTTGACCAGTCCAGTTTATTGTCAATTTGTATCCCCAGGTATTTGTAATCCTCCACCATGTCCACACTGACCCCCTGGATGGAAACAGGGGTCACCAGTACCTTAGCTCTCCTCAGGTCTACCACCAGCTCCTTAGTCTTTTTCACATTAAGCTGCAGATAATTCTGCTCACACCACGTGACAAAGTTTCCTACCGTAGACCTGTACTCAGCCTCATCTCCCTTGTTGATGCATCCAACTATGGCAGAGTCATCAGAAAACTTCTGAAGGTGACAAGACTCTGTGCAGTAGTTGAAGTCCGAGGTGTAAATGGTGAAGAGAAAGGGAGACAGGACAGTCCCCTGTGGAGCCCCAGTGTTGCTGATCACTCTGTCAGACTGTTGGCTGCTTCTTTGGCAGAGGGGAGTTTAGGTAAAGGACTGAAGTGTACAGGCTTGGAGAAACGATCAATTACTGTGAGAATGGTGGTGTTACCATCTGATGGGGGACGACTGGTGACAAAATCCAGGGCAGTGTGGGACCAGGGTCTCTTGCGGATAGGCGGGGGTTGTAACAGACCTGCAGGTGACCGGTTAGAGTTTTTGCCTTGAGCACAGACCGAGCAGGCTGAGACAAAGTTACAGATGTCATCTCCCATGGAGGGCCACCAGAACCACCGACTGATGAAGGCCTGAGTAAGCTTGTTTCCAGGGTGACAGGATCACCAGGAAGAATGACCTCACTGCAATACCTGTGAGTGGACAGAGCTGGGAACAGAAACACGGTTAGAGGGACATTGACCAGGGGCCGCCTCGCTCTGTCCAGCAGCTTGCACCATGGTTCAATGTCCCATCGCGCTGCACCCCCGAGACAGTGAGCAGGGAGGGTGACATCGGGAACCTCAGGGGTCTCAGAGGAAGGAAATCATCAGGATAGGGCATCAGGTTTTCCATTCTTGGTACCGGGCGGAAGGACAGAGTAAAATTCAATCTTGAGGAAAAACAGGGACCAACGAGCTAGATGGAGTTAAGATGCTTGGCCGTACGGATATATTCCAGATTCTTGTGATCAGTCCAGACTAAGAATGGCAAGATGGTAGGAGTTACAGAGATCAAGCTTGGTGAAAACTGAGGCTCCTTGCAGTAGTTCAAATGCTGAGGTCATGTGCGGAAGAGGGTAACGGTTCTTAACAGTGACTTCATTCAGTCCCCAGTAATCAATGCATGGATGTAAGGAGCCGTCCTTCTTTTCAACAAAGAAAAATCCAGCACCAGCAGGGGAAGACGACGGCTGGATGATGCCTGCAGCCAGAGACTCTTGGATGTACTTACTCATGGCTTCTGTTTCAGGTACGGACAGGGAATACAGGCGGCCCTTGGGGGAGATGTGCCAGGCAAGAGGTCAATAGCGCAATCATATGGATGATGAGGCGGGGGAAGTGGCCCAGGACTTGCTGAACACAGCCGTGAGGTCCACGTATTCAGGAGGGATGGCACTAAGGTCCAGAAATTCCTCGGGGGGATCTGGGTTTGGCGGAGGCAGTGGGAGTGACAGAATGGGCTCCAGCCTACAATCTTGCGACTGAACCAGTCAACGTGGGGGTTCTGTTTAACTAACAAGGGGTGGCCCAGGACAATGGGAACTTGAGGAAAGTCAATAACATAAAGGGTTAACTGTTCATGATGGTTGCCGGATAAACTGAGACTCACCAGGGACGTGACATGGGTAATGTTAGCCAGTCTCTGACCGTTCAAGGTATTGGCCATCAATGGTGACTGGAGAGCAGACGTGGGTAACCTCCATTGGGCAGCCAAGCTGGAATCGATAAAACACCCTTCCACATCAGAATCGACCAAGACGGAGACTGCTTGCCGTTGGACGCCCCACTCCAGAGAAGCAGGTATGAGAGTGAGTGGTGTTGAGGAGGGCCGGACAGGGGTCACGCTCACCAGTACTCCTCGTCCTACTGGTGAGCACTTGGCTTTTACTAGGCAGGTGGAGATGAAGTGGTCTGGTTGGCCACAGTACAGACTGGAGTGGGTGCTGATTCTCATTTGTCTTTCAGTCGGCGTCAGGCGGGTACAGTCAACCTTCATAGCTTCGGGCTCTGGAACGGGAATTGTAGGCGGGGTCAAACGGCAGGGCAATGTAGACTGAAGAGGAGCTTGGAACTCACCCAGTGCCCCCAGGGACCCTCTGGAACCCCTCCCTCTGCGGCACTGCTGAAGTCGAACATCAATACGGATGGCCAAGTCCACCAGGGCTTCAAAGGTGGCAGGAAGGTCCTGGGTGACCAGCTCATCTTTGATGTCTTCAGAGAGGCCATTCAGGAAGGTGTTGTACTGTGCCTCCAAGTTCCAGCCGCTGGAGGTGGCTAGGGTCCAGAACTCTATGGTGTAATCTGACACAGATCTGCACCCCTGGTGCATGTGCAGCATTTCACAGGCAGCCTCTCACCCATGTTTGGAGCGATCAAACACTTTTCTCATCTCCTCAGAAAATAACTGAAAACTACTGCAGAAAGGGGAGCCTGCCTCCCAGACAGCTGTTCCCCATTCTCTTGCCCAACAGGACAGTTGGGTGATGATGTAGGCTACCTTGGCTCGATCAGTCAGAAAGGTAGTTGGTTGTAATTCAAAAATGAGTGTGCACTGGGAAAGAAAGGAGCAGCAGGTACCGGGCTCACCTGAGTACTGTTCTGGAGGAGGCAGACGGGGCTCTTGGACAGGAGGAGCATGCGAGAATGTGGAGGGCAGGGCAGAAGATGCAGTTACAGATGTTGATGGGCACTCTGGGACAGCTGGAGTGACTGAGTCTGGGCCACAAAATCAGCTACATTGGCAGAAAGTGATTCCACTGCCCTAAACACAGAGTCCAGCTGGTTCTGGTGTCTCCCCAGCATCACTCCCTGTTGATCCAGGGCATCTCTCAGAGAACCAGGGTCTGCTGGATCTATTCTGGCCAGAATGTACTGTCAGGGCGCTACAGCAGGGATCCATTCACAGACCCAGTACTGTGCACACAGTGATATTTACTGAGTAGCGAATCCCAAGGTGCAAACAAAGTCAGCATCAAAGTTCAGGCAGAGATCAAAACATCCAGAGAAATCCAAAAACCAGAATCAGGAAACAGGCAGAGTTGACATTCAGACAGACAGACAGAGTACAGATACAAATGCTGGAAAGGCTCAGGAAAATTCACTGGTAACAAACAGGTGAAAACCCAGGACTGAAATACACTGACAATAAACAGAGAGGCAGATGATAGGTGGAGCACAATGAGACACAGGTGGCAGTGAAACAGGTAATAATGAGAAACAGGTGAGAGACGGAGTACTCAGTAATACAGGGGCCGGAGTAGAGCAGGAGCGGGGACAGGAGCACATGGCAATACAACACCACAGACTGACAGCTAGGAGGAAAGACAGAGTTCGACTGGAGGTACTGACAGTCACTGAGATTCTGCCTCACTGTGATTCCTTCTCACTGAATTTCTGCTTCATTGACATTCTGTCTCAGTGAAATTCGGCTTCACTGAAATTCTGTCTCACTGTGATTTCGCTTCACTGAGATTCCACTTCACTGAGATTCTGTCTCACTATGATTCCGTTTCACTGAAATTATATCTTCCTGAGAATCCACTTCTCTGAATTTCCACTGCACTGAGATTCAGTCTCACCGAGATTCCAGTTCTCTGAAGTTCTGCTTCACTGAGATTCCACTTTACTGCAGTTTCACTTCACTAAGATTCCACTTCACCAAAATTCTGTCTCACTGAGGTTCTCATAACTGACGTTAGGATCAAACTAATCCTTCCCTCCTACATAGCCTCCATAACCTATCTAAGAGTTTCCTAAATGCCTCTGATGTACGTATCTGCCTCTCCCACCATTCCTGGTTGTCCAGTTCTGGCTGGGTCATGTATAGACTGTCCGAGGACACGATAAGAAGAAGACCATCCCTGGCTGTGCGTTCCACGATCCACAACTCAGTGTCAAAAACCTACCTCTGAAATTCCCCCCTATACTTTCCTCCAATCGCCTTCAAGTTATGCCCACTGTTTGTTAGCCATTTCCACCCTGGTAAAAAGTCGTTGGTTGTCCACTCGTGCTTCTTATCATCTTTGTACATCTCTGTCAAGTCACCTCTCACCGTCCTTCGCTCCAAAGAGAAAAGCCCTTGTTCACTCAACCTATCTTCATCGGACCATGCTCTCTAATCCAGACAGCATCTTGGTAAGTCTCCTCTGCACCCTCTCTAAAGCTTTCACATCCTTCCTATAATGAGGTGACCAGAACTGAACACAGTCCTCCAAATGTGGTCCAACCAGCATTTCATAGAGCTGCAGCATTACCTCGCAGATCTTGAACTCAATCCCCTGACTAATGAAGACCAACACACCATACACCTTCTTAACAACCCTATCAACTTGCGCGGCAACTTTGAGGGAGTTTATTAATTAGATGGAGAGGGTGCAAAAGAGGCTTATCTGGACTTTGACAGGATTGGATGCCAGGTATTATAAGGACAAACTTGGGTAGTTTTCCCTGGAGCTGCAGAGGCTGAAAGAAGACCTGATAGTGTTTTATAAGATTATGAGAGGTAAACAGCTGCGTATCTTTTTCCCCGGGGTCGAAATGTTTAATACATTTAAGCTGAGAGGAGGTAAATTGAAAGGAGATGTGAGGGGCAAGTTATTTCACACAGAGTGGTGGGCGCCTGGCACACACTGCCTGTGGTGCTGTTAGAGGCAGATACATCAGAGATTTTTAAGATACTTTTAGATATGAGGGAAAGAAGGATATGGATATTTTGTGAGCAGAAGGGATTAGTTAAATTGGCTGTTCGATTACTATTTTAATTGGTTCGGCACAACATTGTTGGCCAAAGGACCCACTTCTGTAATATGTTCTGTCTTCATTCTCCTGCCTTCTCGTAACCTTGGCACCTTTACTGATCAAGAACCTATCAACAAAGTAAATGGCATGATACTTGGTAGTGTGGAGGAGCAGAGGGATCTCGGGGTACATGTCCACAGATCCCTGAAAGTTGCCTCACAGGTGGATAGGGTAGTTAAGAAAGCTTATGGGGTGTTAGCTTTCATAAGTCGAGGGATAGAGTTTAAGAGTCGCGATGTAATGATGCAGCTCTATAAAACTCTAGTTAGGCCACACTTGGAGTATTGTGTCCAGTTCTGGTCGCCTCACTATAGGGAGGATGTGGAAGCATTGGAAAGGGTACAGAGGAGATTTACCAGGATGCTGCCTGGTTTAGAAAGTATGGATTATGATCAGAGATTAAGGGAGCTAGGGCTTTACTCTTTGGAGAGAAGGAGGATGAGAGGAGACATGATAGAGGTGTACAAGATAATAAGAGGAATAGATAGAGTGGATAGCCAGCGCCTCTTCCCCAGGGCACCACTGCTCAATACAAGAGGACATGGCTTTAAGGTAAGGGGTGGGAAGTTCAAGGGGGATATTAGAGGAAGGTTTTTTACTCAGAGAGTGGTTGGTGCGTGGAATGCACTGCCTGAGTCAGTGGTGGAGGCAGATACACTAGTGAAGTTTGAGAGACTACTAGCCAGGTATATGGAGGAATTTAAGGTGACGGCTTATATGGGAGGCAGGGTTTGAGGGTCGGCACAACATTGTGGGCCGAAGGGCCTGCACTGTGCTGTACTATTCTATGTTCTAACTTCCGATGGATACGGGGTAACTGACGTTACCTCTTTGGCTTTCTAAGAGTTCAAAGAACTCATAAATTCCTTCGGGTTGTTCCAGCTGTTTTGTGTGTGTTGCGCTGCGCAGTAATCGGATGTTTCATAGAGATGAGGCGAAAACTTTACAGTGCGTTAACGACATTGCCGGCTCCTCCTCCAGGCCTGTTTCCCCCCGGTATACAGCGCAGAGGCTGGGCTGGAGAAGCGAGCGGGCGACCGAGTGTGGGCACGGCGCCGGCCAGAATCAGAGAGGTCCGCGGGGGAGGGCAGCAGCAGTCCTCCTCCGGCGGGCACGTACACTTATCGGATGCCAGAGGCAAGAGGTCAAATGATTTAAAAGGTCGAAAGGTGGAGGGGGCAGACTGTTCGTGATCTCCGGGGAGGGAGATCGACCGCAAGGGAGTGGGGGTGGAAGGTGGGCGGAGATGGAAAGTCGGGGGTGGGTTCTGAACAACTCCAGTGAAAAGTGACCGAGACGAGACACACGCTGAGTTCGGCGGGGGAATCGGGACAGGACCCGGCGCCGGGAGCGGGACTGTTCACTTCACCAGTAGCTTAACTGAGTGTGGAACTTTAACATGGGATCCGCCTGACCCAGTGTCCGTGAGTGTGTGTGTGTCTGCCTCTGTGTGTTAGTGTGTGTGTGATTTTGTGTGAGTGCGAGTGTCTGTGAGTGTGACAGTGTGTGTATTTGTATGTGAGTGTGCGCGGCTCAAAGGCAGGGCACTGGCCGAGCTATGAACATCTCGGAGGACGCGCAGTGGGGAGACCCAGCCAACGGGACCGGAGGTTTCGTCCAGATGACTGAGACAGCTAAAATCGCCACCTCTGTGGTCTACGGGACCATCTTCATCTGCGGGGCGGCTGGGAACGTCCTGGTCATCCTAGTCATTTGGATGTTGAGGAGCAAGACCCTGGTGCAGAGGAGTCTGAGCCGGCACATGATGAGCATGGCATGTTCTGACCTCCTCATCCTTACCGTCGGGCTGCCCATAGAGCTGTACGGCATCATCTGGTACCCGCACCCCTGGCCAATCGGAAACGCTGGATGCAAAGGATTCTACCTGCTCTGGGAAGTGTGCAGTTATGCGTCGATATTCAACGTCCTGACCTTCAGTTTGGAGCGCTACATAGCCATCTGTCACCCGCTGCAGATCAAGTTACTGGCCAAATCGAGGACCAGCAACCTGATTGGCTTGGTTTGGGCCCTGGCGTCCATCATAGGGTTGCCTGTTGCTTTTGCTATCGGTGTAGAAGATGCTTGGAAGCCCTTTAGACCCCGAGGGGATGAAAGACCACCCCTCAACATTTGTACCAATATTTCCGGAAGGATGTCTCTCTACCGGCTGGTCATCTACCTCTCTTTCTCCCTTTACGTTCTGGTGCTCCTGTTGGTGGGTTTTACCTGCAGGGAGATGATAAAAGCCCTCCTCAGAAGTCGGCCGGTGTCTGTCACACTCCAGCAGACCAACTCCACAGGCAGGGTTACGCCAGGGTTTAAAGAGATAAGACGGCAAAATGTTGTGATGCTGGGTGAGTATAATTCAGATGCAAAATTCAAGATTGTTCAGTACACAAGTGAAATAATTGTTACTCCAGTCAGATGTAGCACAAAAAAACGCTGTCAGAATCAGGTTTAATATCACCAGCATATGTCCTGAAATATGTTGTTTTGTGACAGCAGTACAATGCAATTAAAAATCATAAACTACAATAGGAAATATATATAAAAAATTAAATAAGTAATGCAAAAAAAGATGTGAGGTGGTGTTCATGGATTCAACGTCCATTCAGAAATCGGATGGCAGAGTGGAAGAAGCTGTTCCTGAATAGTTGAGTGTGTGTCTTCAGGCTCCTGTACCTCCTCCCTGATGGCAGAGGGGAAGGAGCTGTTCCTGAATCGTTGAGTGTGTGTCTTCAGGCTCCTGTACCTCCTCCCTGATGACAGAGGGGAAGAAGCTGTTCCTGAATCACTGAGTGTGTGTCTTCAGGCTCCTGTACCTCCTCCCTGATGGTAGCAGTGAGAAGAGGGCATGTCCTGGGTGATGGGGGTCCTTAATGATGGACACCACCTTTTTGAAGCATCGCTCCTTGAAAATGTCCCTGACTCTGGGGAGGCTAGTGCCCATGGTGGAGCTGACTGAGTTGACAACTTTCTGCAGTTTATTTCGATCCTGTGCATTGCCCCCCCTTCCCCCACCTACACCAGACGGTGATGCAGCCAGTTAGAATGCTCTCCATGGTACACCTGCAGAAATTCATGAGTGTCTTTGGTGACATACCAAATCTCCTCAAACTCCTAGTGAAATATAGCTGATGTCATGCCTTCTTTGTAGCTGCAACTGGTTTGTGAGTGCCCTTGTCCTACTCTTTCTGAACACAATAAGTGCATGAGGTCAATTATATACATAGATCGATTTTCTGTCCATAAGGTGATGCTGGGCACAGGAGTGTCTGTACATAAGGTGACTGTCACAGGAAATGATAAAGTAGTGGTGGTTGGGGGTGTGGATGGGTGGGTTAGTGGGTGAAGGTGTTGATCAGCCTTACTGCTTGGGGAAAGTAACTGTTTTTGAGTCTGGTGGTCCTGGCGTGGACGCTACGTAGCCGCCTCTCTGATGGGAGTGGGACAAGCAGTCCGTGAGCAGGGTGGATGGGATCCTTCATGATGTTACTGGTGCTTTTCCAGTACCTTTCTGTCTCTGTGTCCTTGATGGTGGGTCGGCTGGTGCCAGTGATGCATTGGGCAGTTTTGGCTACCCATTGTAGAGCCTCCCTGTCTGCCACAGTGCACTGAAGAACATGCTTGGGATTAAGACAAGTGAAGGGGGTTTTCTTCAGCAGTTGAACGGGGCATGACTGCGCAAGCGCGTGAAAGTCAGACCGTGAGGCGGCAGGAGAGTTTAAAAGCGAGCAGGTTAACAGAGCGGGCGATGTTGTAGCAGGTGACGGAGTAGTGGGAGACAGACTAGGAAGGCTTTGGCTCGAGAGGCTTCGGCGAGCAGAGGCTGAGGACGATCTTCACTCCAAGTGAGGTAAGGTCGGGTAAGTTCCTTTAATTAATCTAATTAACTTAAGAGTAGGTAATGGAGGCGGCAGTCAGGTCAGTTGAGTGCTCCATTTGCAGGATGTGGGAAGTCAGGGTGAGCACAATCATCCTTGATAACTACACCTGCGAAAGGTTCATCCAGCTGCAGCTCCTGACAAACCGAGTTAGGGAACTGGAGCTGGAGCTGGATGAACTTCGGATCATTCGGGAGGCAGAGGCAGAAATAGAGAGGAGTTACAGGGAGATAGTCACCCCTAAGGGTCAGGAGACAGGTAGCTGGGTGACTGTCAGGAGAGGGAAGGGGAATAGACAGAATGAGCAGAGCACCCCTGTGGCCGTTCCCACCAATAATAAGTACATCGTTTTGGATACTGTTGATGGGGACGACCTACCAGGGACAAGTTGCAGTGATTGCGTCCCTGGCACCGAGACTGGACCCTCAGCTCAGAAGGGAAGGAGGGAAAAGAGGAGAGCAGTAGCGATAGGGGATTCGATAGTTAGGGGGACAGATAAGAGGTTCTGTGGAAGAGATTGAGAATCCCAGATGGTCTGTAGCCTCCCTGGTGCCAAGGTCCGCGATATCTCAGATCGAGTTCTCTGTATTCTCAAGAGGGAGGGTGAGGAGCCGGATGTCGTGGTCCATGTAGGGACCAATGACGTGGGTAGGAAGAGTGAGGCGGTCTTGAAAGGTGAGTTGAGGGAGTTAGGCACCAAATTAAAGGACAGGACCTCCAGGATAGCAATCTCAGGATTGCTACCAGTGCCATGTGCAGGCGGGTTTAGAAATAGTAAGATAGCGCAGATCAACACGTGGCTGAAGGCATGGTGCAGGAGGGAGGGCTTCAGATTTATAGATAATTGGGCAGTTTTCCAGGGAAGGTGGGACCTGTTCCGATGGGACGGTTTACATCCGAACTGGAGAGGGACAAATATTCTTGCAGGTAAGTTTGCTAGAGAGGCTCCAGTGGATTTAAACTAGATACAAGGAGAGAGGGGAACCAGAGTGTAGGAACAGATGTAGGGGAGAAGGAAGAAAAAGAAGATAGTAAAGTTGTTTGCACCATTAGTGATAAACAGAGAGTAAAAGGTGGAAAATTTCTTAAATGCATTTATTTTAATGCTAGGAGCATTATAAGAAAGGTGGATGAGCTTAAAGCATGGATTGATACCTGAAAGTATGATGTGGTAGCTATTAGTGAAACATGGTTGCAGGAGGGGTGTGATTGGCAACTAAATATTCCTGGATTTCTTTGCTTCAGGTGTGATAGAATAGGAGGGACAAGAGGAGGAGGTGTTGCATTGCTTGTCAGAGAAAATATTACAGTGGTGCTCTGGCAGGATAGGTTAGAGGGCTCATCGAGGGAGGCTATTTGGGTGGAATTGAGGAATGGGAAAGGTGTAGTACCACTTATAGGGGTGTATTACAGACCACCTAATGGGGAGCGAGAATTGGAGGAGCAAATTTGGAAGGAGATAGCAGATATTTGTAGTAAGCACAAGGTTGTGATTGTGGGAGATTTTAATTTTCCACACATAGACTGGGAAGCCCATACTGTAAAAGGGCTGGTTGGTTTGGAGTTTGTAAAATGTGTGCAGGATAGTTTCTTGCAGCAATACATAGAGGTACCAACTAGAGAAGGGACAGTATTGGATCTCCTGTTAGGGAATGAGATAGGTCAGGTGACAGAGGTTTGTGTTGGGGAGCACTTCGGGTCCAGTGATCACAATGCCATTAGTTTCAATATAATTATGGAGAAGGATAGGACTGGACCCAGGGTTGAGATTTTTGATTGGAGAAAGGCTAACTTTGAGGAGATGCGAAAGGATTTAGAAGGAGTGGATTGGGACAATTTGTTTTATGGGAAGGATGTAATAGAGAAATGGAGGTCATTTAAAGGTGAAATTTTGAGGGTACAGAATCTTTATGTTCCTGTTAGGGTGAAAGGAAAGGTTAAAAGTTTGAGAGAGCCATAGTTTTCAAGGGATATTGGAAACTTGGTTCGGAAAAAGAGAGATATCTACAATAAATATAGGCAGCATGGAGTAACTGAGGTGCTCGAGGAATATAAAGAATGTAAAAAGAATTTTAAGAAAGAAATTAGGATAGCTAGAAGAAGATATGAGGTTGCTTTAGCAAGTAAGGTGAAAATAAATCCGAAGGGTTTCTACAGTTTTATTAATAGCAAAAGGATAGTGAGGGATAAAATTGGTCCCTTAGAGAATCAGAGTGGACAGCTATGTGTGGAGCCAAAAGAGTTGGTGGAGATTTTGAACAATTTCTTTTCTTCGGTATTCACTAAGGAGAAGGATATTGAATTGTGTAAGGTAAGGGAAACAGGTAGGGAAGTTATGGAAACTATGATGATTAAAGAAGAGGAAGTACTGGCACTTTTAAGGAATATATATCTGTGTTCCTGTGTTCCAAGACCAAGTCCAGGTGCCGTGTTCCAGCCCTGTCCAAGTCTGAGCTTCGTGTCCAAGTCTGAGCTTCGTGTCCCCATCCAGCCCAGGAGTGCCTCACCCAGCCCAGTGCTGGAGATTCCTTGTCCTCTGCTGGATCGTCCCCATCCAAATCCTCGGCAGTCATCCTGGCCCTGCGTCCTAGAAAGCGTCCCGGCCCTGCGCTCCAAGGAGGAGTCCCAGCTCCCTCCCCTACGGCCTAACCCAGCCTAGTCCAAGAGCCGTGCCAAATCTAGTTCAAGAGCCACATCCTGCCCTGGAGATTCCTTGCCCAGCTCAGGAGTACCTCTCCCAGCCCGGTGCTGGAGGTTCCTTGCCCAGCCCAGGAGCACCTCGCCCAGCCCAGGAGCACCCCGCCCAGCCCAGTGTTGGATATTCCTCATCCTGTGCTGGAGTTCCTTCGTCCTATCCAAGCCTCATCCTGTCCAAGTCTAGGCTTTGTGTTCTTGTCCTGTCCATGTGCCTCATCCTGTGCAGGAGTTCCACGTCCAGTCCTGTAACCACATCCAGTCCTGTTGCCATGCCTTATCCTCGCCCAGATCCGGGGTCTGGGCCGGAGTCAAGACCCAGGTTCCGGGTCCCCTTCCAGTCTCTGGCTCGGAGTCTTAGCCAAGGCTCCTAGTTCCAAGTTGCTTGTCCTGGTCCGGCTTTCCTAGTCTTAGTCCTAGCCCAGGCCCAGTGTACTTGGCTCGTCCAGGGCCTGTGTCCATGTCCAGCGTAGTTTCTTCCTGACTCCCCTTGCTTTCTTGATAAATCTTGTCCTGTTCCTAGTACTTCAGTGTCTGTGTCTTGCATTTGGGTCCGCTCCCCAGTGCCCCCTTGAAACGATTACAGCATCAGCGATCAGGGTTCATTTCCCACCACAGTTTCTACATTAGTTCTGTGAGCACGTGGGTTTCCTCCAGGTGCTCTGGTTTCCTCTCACAGTCCAAAACGACTTGTGTCTTAGTTGAGCGTAATCTGGGTGGTGCGGGCCCGTTGAGCCAGAAAGGGCTGTACCTCTAAAATAAAAATAGAAACTACCTCTGCTTTAAATCTTCCAAAGCTCAGTACAACATAGCATGTCTGCAACTTACGTGCCCTAGCCTGTCTGTCTTTGGGGTGTGGGAGGAAGCTGGAGCACTGGAGGAAAGCAGCACAGTAACTAGAGGATGCTCATGCTCCTTACAGAGAGTGTGGGGATCTGAACCCCAGTCTTACAGCTTCCCGAGCTCTGGAGTTTCAAACAAGATGAGGAGGAACTTCTTTAGCCAGAGGATGGTGAATCTGTGGAATTCATTGCCACAGACAACTGTGGAGGCCATATCATTAAGTATATTTAAAGCAGAGGTTGTTTTTAAGTCTGCACTGTTCAATTAAACCCACGCGGCAATTAAACTGCTAATCTGTACATCTTTGGAATATGGGAGGACGCCAGAGCACCCGGAGGAAAGTCCGGCAGTCATGGGAAGTAACTACAAACTCCTTCAATTCACTAGGATTAAACTCTGTAGATGATCGCTGGCCCTTGTAAACAGATTGCGCTAACCACTGCACTATAACATGGGCTAAAGGACCATTTCCTGTGCGGTAATGTTCAATGTTCTAACACACTCTTCTGACATATTGTTTATCCATGCAGGATGTATTGTTGCAACATTGGCTGTTTGTTGGTTTCCGTTCCAAGCGAGGCGTCTAATGACAGCTGTTCAGTCCAAAAGCCAGTGGACGAAGCATTACTACAGCTCTTACCTTGTGATGCAGCCCATTACCAACTCTCTCTATTACATCAGCTCAGCCATCAATCCTTTCCTTTACAACGTGACCTCCAAACAGTTCCGCAAGATGTTCGTACAAGTGCTGAGAGGCTGCTGTCGGTCTGGCCCCGTCCCACCGGAGCATGGGAGAAACGCACATTCAGACGTGAAGCAAGAGTCCAATTGATGAAACAGGATATTGTCCTTCACCAGAAATAACAAAGAGTGAAGGAGTATCTTCACCCAGAACGACTCCATTCTAGCTCTGCTGCAAGATGAAGATGTATTTAAAATATTCCTCAAAAAGATTCTCCTGGTGTGGCAAAAAGGTTTCAAAACTTGTTCCTTGTTCTTTTTTGATTCGGTAGCAAGGGCATCACATGTTAAAGGTGACATTTGTTATCGAGTTATAGACTCAGTGGGCACTTTATTAGGTACAGGACTGAATCACGGTGTAGTCTCTGCAACAGTGAAGTGGACAGTGAATCCAATAACAGATTGTGCATTTAGCCACCAGGCCAGCAGAGTAACCCTGAGGTTTAACAGAACAGTGTCCTCAGCTGCACATTTGTTAGTGTGAAGAGCCTTTCAAGAGCTACTTTCAATTATGGTATTTTGGAGGTTGAGTTCTCCCTCTTGTTACCTTCTGTACCCAAGAAATAAATTAACTATTGAGAATAAACACTCAGTGGCTAGTTTATTAGAGACCTCTTGTACCTAGTACAGTGGCCATTGAATGTATGTTCATGGTCTTCTGCTGCTGTAGCCTGTCCACTTCAAGGTTCAATGTGTTGTGCGTTCAGAGATGCTCTTCTGCACACCACTGTTGTAACGCACGATTATTTCAGTTACTGTTGCCTTCCTGTCAGCTTGAACCAGTCTGGCCAATCTCCTCTGATCTCTCTCATTAACAAGGCATTTTCAGCCACAGAACTGCCGATCACTGGATTTTTTTTTGTTTTTTGCACCATTCTCTGTAAACTCTAGAGACTGTTGTGTGTTAAAATCCAACCAGGATATCAGCAGTTTCTGAGATACTCAAACCACCCCATCTGGCACCAACAATCATTCCACGGTCAAAGTCACTTAGATCACATTTCTTCCCCATTCTGATGTTTCGTCTGAACAACAACTGAACCTCTTGACCGTGTCTGCATGCTCTTATGCATTGAGTTACTGCCACATGATTGGCTGATTAGATATTTGCATTAACAAGCAGGTGTACAGGTGTACCTAATAAAGTGGCCACTGATATATTTTATTTTTTGAAAAGAATTTCCTGGTGTAATGAAAATATTTTAAAATTTATTCCTTATTCTTTTATGATTCAGCAGCAAGTGGTATTATGTGTTAAAGGTTATAATAAATTATTAGAGTTAGAAAGAAAGAAAGAAAATTGGTTAATCAAAGTTGAAAGTAAATGTATTATCAACGTACATATATGTCACCATATATAACCCTGAGATTCATTTTATTGTGGGCATACTCAATAAATCTATAGAATAATTACCAGAACAGAATCAATGAAAGATTGCCCAGCATGGACGTTCAACTAGAGCGCAGAAGACAACAATCTGTGTAAACACAAAAAGAAAGAAATAATAATAATAAATAAATAAGCAATAAATATGGAGAACATGAGGTGAAGAGCCCTTGAAAGTGAGTCCATTGGTTGTGGGAATATTTCAGTGATGGGGCAAGTGAAGTTGAGTGAAGTTACCCCCTTTGGTTGAAGAGCCTGATGGTTGAGGGGTGGTAACTGTTCCTGAACCTGGTGGTGTGGGTCCTGAGGATCCTGTATCTTCTTCCTGATTGCAGGAGCAAGAAGAGATCATGGCCGGGGTGGCGGGGGACCCTGATGATGGAGGCTGCTTTCCTGCAACAGTGTTTCATGTAGATGGGCTCAGTGGTGGGAAAGGCTTTACCCATGATGGGCTGGACTGTATCTGCCACTTTTTATAGGATTTTCCATTCAACTACTAGTGGCTGAGACAAAACTACACTTATCAACCAGTTCTTATCACGAAGTCATGCCACACAATGCACTGCCAGAGGGTTCAGCAGCTTTACCCGTCTCCCTCTCAATGTCCTTGTCACTGTCTCCAGCTCTTAGCAAGAGTCACGACCCAGCCTAAGAGAAGACCCCCCCCCCTTTTTTATACCTGTCAAAATCACTTCAGAAGTTTAACATAGCGTAGCAGTTAGTGTGACACTACGACAGCTCAAGGCATCAGATTTCAATCACTGTCTCCCCTGTGAGGAGTCTCTTTGTATGTCCTCCCTGTGGAATGGGTGGGTTTTTTCCGGGTGCTCCAGTTTCCTCCCACAGTCCAAAGACGTATAGAGTAGGTGAATTGGTCGCTGTAAATTGTCCTGTGATTAGGTTCAGTCGGGATTGTCAGGTGTTGCTGGGGTGGTGAGACTCGAAGGGCTGGGAAGGCCTATTCCACAGTGTATCACCAAATAAAATAAAAATATTACCCCAGTACCTTTCCATCCCTTAGTGATACCAGCTTGTACCTTATCTCTTGTGACCTTTGGCTAGGCACATAGAGTCATAGAGTGCTACATTATAAAAACAGGCCCTTTGGCCCATCTGGTGTGTGCCGTACAGTTACTCTGCCTAGTCCCATCAATCTGCGCCCAGACCATAGCCCTCCATACCCTCCCATCCATGTACTTATCCAAAATTCTCTGAAATGTTGAGATCAAACCCACAGCCGCCACTTGTGCTGGCAGCTTGTTCCATACTCTCACCACCCTCTGAGCGAAGATGTTTCCACTCAAATTCCGGTTAACTATTTCCCCTTTCACCCTTAACCCAAAACCTCTAGTTGTAGTCTCACCCAACTGCAGTGGAAAAAGCCTGCTTGCATTTACCCTATCTATACCCCTCATAATTTTGTATACTTCTATCAAATTCCTCATTTTCCTACACTCCAAGGAATGAAGTCCTAACCTTTCCCTATCACTCAGGCCCTCAAGCCCCTTGTAAAATTTCCAACTCTTTCAACCTTATTGATATCTTTCCTGTCGTCAGGGGAACAGAACCCCAAGTGATGAGACCTGGGTGGTGGCAGAGAGTTCAGCAGTCTCCTGGCCTGGAAGAAGAAACTGTTTCCCATCCTACCGGTCCTTGTCCTAATGCTACGGTACCTCCTGCTTAATGGTATGGGGTCAAAGAGGTTGTGGGATGGGTGGGAGGGATCCTTGACAATGCTGAGGGGCCTGCATAGGGAGCGCTCCTGCTAATGATCTCGAATGGGTGGAAGAGAGACCCAAGGAAGGTCAAAGTATAGAAGCTCCCTTTACAACCCTGTCTAACACACAACGTAGAACCAGGTCAATAAGGATTGAAACAAGCATGGAAACAGGTCTGTAAGGATGAAAATATTCTCATCCAAGCCAGGACCACCAGAGTCAAAATAAGTTACTTTCCCCAGGCAGTAAGGCTGATCAATAACTCCAGCCACTAACCCACCCCTCCACACCCCTAACCACCACTACTTTATCATTTCCTGTCAGAATCACCTTATGTACTCCTGTGCCTAGAGTCACATTATGGACATACAATCAATCTACATATATAAGCTATCTTATCTATTTATATTTATTGTGTTTTTATTATTATTGTGTTCTTTGTCTTTATTGCAATTTTTGTGCTCTATTGGATGAGGTGTAACAATTATTACATTCTCCTTTACACTTGTGAACTGGAAATGACATTAAATGATGTTAAATCTTAAACACTCTTGATCTTGAATCTTGATGAATTAAATGTAACTTTTTCCTTACACCTCAGTATTAAACAGACCAAGCCAGGTCAAGAGTTTTATTCTGCTATCTTAACTTAACCATGTTAAACCTTTACTCTGATTAAATACCTCCATGAAACCTTGCCTCACAATAAACAAAATTCCAAGTATATCACAGGAACTCGCCGGAATTTAGGAGAATAAGGGGAGAATCTCATTGAAGCCTATTGAATATTGAAAGGCCTAGATAGAGTGGACATGGAGAGGATGTTTTCCATAGTCGGAGAGTCTAGGACTAGATAGCACAGTCTCAGGATACAAGGACAGAGATGAGGAGAAACTTCTTCAGCCAGATGGTGGTGAATCTGTAGAATTCATCACCACAGATGACAATGGAGACCAAGTCAATGGGTATACTTAAAGCAGAGATTGATAGGTTCTTGATTAGTCAGGACATCAAAGGTTGCAGGGAGAAGGTAGAAGAATGGGTTTGGAGGGATAATAAATCAGCCATGATCAAATGGTAGAACTTGATGGACAAAATGTCCTAATTCTGCTCCTATGTTTTATGGTCCAACTAAAAATAAAGTCCATTTTTTTCTGATTGATGGATAATCAAAAAAAGGTGGTGGGTTACAGAGTGAATGGAGGACACAACAGATGCTGGCAACCTACAGCAACGCACATAAAATGCTGGCAGAACTCAGCAGGTCAGGCAGCATCCGTGCAGGGGAAATGGACATGCAACATTTTGGGCCGAGATCCTTCATCAGGGATTGGAAAGAAGAGAGGAGATGGCCAGGAAGGAAAGGGTGGCGCAAGAACTGACAGGTGATAGGTAGATCTAGGTGAGGAGTGTTAGGGCATATTCTGGAGAAATGCTATATAGCAAATATTAATTTCAACAGCAAACAGTCTTCAGATCTGAATATGGATTTTAAATCAAATTTAATATGCAGCTCAGAACAATGGTCTTCCTGGAGCTGCATTTTAGAGTAAATTGCAGACCAGGAAACATCCAATTGACCTGAGATGTCTGCATATGCATGAATGCAATCAACATCTCATTGCATGATATGACTCAGAGACCACAGTAATTAACACTCATTTTGGGTGTGCTGGTGGAAAGATTCAGGAATTTGAAAAGTTCCGCGTTAACTCAAAGGAAGCATTATGAGAGCATTGTATCTATATAAATTGTCCTGTTACCTTTATTCTTTAATGTACAAAAATGTGCTGTAATGTTGGGCTGGGGAGTCTTTTTCTCTCTTGAGTGACTCCAAAGGATGTCAGCTTGTGTGTGTCCTGAATAAATTACTTTATGTCTACCAGCTGCGTCTTTCTGGTGACTTCATTCACAGTCAGGACAAGGGGCCTGATAGGCAGATAAGGAGGATAGAGTGGGAATGATGTAAGAAGCAGGGAGGTGATAGGTGGAAATTACAAAAGGCTGAAGATGATGGAATCTGATAGAAGACAGTGGACAGTGGAATAAAGGAAAGGAGTGAGGAGTGGAACCAGTGGAAGGAATGTGTGGGTGTTGGGCTGATGGAAAAGGGGGGAGGGGAAAACAATGGGGTGATGGGGCTGGTGGGATAAGGGGAAAAAGGGGGGCAGAAAGGAGTTATTACTGTAAATTAGAGAAATCAAAATTCATGTCTTCAGGTTGGAGGCTACCAAGAGGTTATATGTGGTGCTGTTCCCCAAATCTGCATCTAGCTCCAACTGTGCGGTGGAGGGGGCTGTGGACAGTTATGTCAGTGGAGAAATGGAAAGTGGAATTATAATGGCTGTCCACCGGGAGTTCTGGCCTGCTACAGTGGACAAAGCGACCTCCAAATTAGCATCTGGTCTCTCTGATGTAGACCAGATGGCAGGGGTAGAAAATACAATAAATGACACAGATGAATTATATCACCGCTCTCAGTTTGCACAGACCTGGGTCAAAGTCTCACCATTGCCAGGCAGATGTTTAATCTGTGGAATGAGAATCAGAATCAGGTTTAATATTGAATTGAATTGACTTTATTATTTACATCCTACATATAAGTGAGGAGTAAAAATCTTTAAGTTATGTTTCCATCTAAATGTGCAATTTATAGTAATTTGTAATAAATATTATGTACAACAGAACAGTCAATATAACTTAGAAATACAGTTGTGTCAGCATGAATTAATCAGTCTGATGGCCTGGTGGAAGAAGCTGTCCTGGAACATGTTGGTCCTGGCTTTTATGCTGCGGTACCGTTTCCTGGATGGTAGCAGCTGGAACAGATTGTGGTTGGGGTGACTCGGGTCCCCAATGATCCTTCAGGCTCTTTTTACACACCTGTCTCTGTGAATGTCCTGAATAGTGGGAAGTTCACATCTACAGATGCACTGGGCTGTCCACACCACTCTCTTCAGTGTCCTGCGATTGAGGGAAGTACAGTTCCCATACCAGGCAGTGATGCTCTTAATTGTGCCACAATAGAAAGCTCTTAGAATTTGGGGGCCCATCCAAACTTCTTCAACCATCTGAGGTGAAAGAGGCGCTGTTGTGCCTTTTCACCACACAGCTGGTATATACAGACCACGTGACATCTTCGGTGATGTGTATGCTGAGGAACTTAAAGCTGTTCACCCTCTCAAACCCAGATCCATTGATGTCAATAGGGGTTAGCCTGTCCACAACCAGCTCCTTTGTTTTTACGACATTGAGGGAGATGTTGTTTTCTTGACACCACTCTGTCAGAGTGATGACTTCCTCTCTGTAAGCTCCTCATTATTATTTGAGATAAGGCCAATTAATGTAGTATTGTCAGCAAATTTAATTAGCATGTTGGAGCTGTAGGTGGTGACACAGTCAGGGGTATACAGAGAGTAAAGAAGGAGGCTTAGGATACAGCCCTGAGAGGTGCCTGTATGGAGGGTCAGAGGGGCAGAGGTGAGTGAGCCCACTCTTACCACCTGCCGGCGATCTGACAGGAAGTCCAGGATCCAGCCGCACAAGGCAAGGTGAAGACCGAGGTCTCTGAGCTTCTTGTCGAGCCTGGAGGGAATTATGGTGTTGAATGCTGAACTGGAGTCCAAGAACAGCATTCTCACATAAGCATCCCTCTTCTCCAGATGTGCAAGGATGGTGTGTAGAGCTGTGGCTATTGTGTCATCTGTTGATCGGTTGTATCGGTAGGCGAATTGTAGGGGTTCAGTGTAGGTGGTAACAAGCTGCAGATGTAGTCCTTGACCAGCCTCTCAAAGTATTTGCCTATTATTGAAGTGAGTGCGACAGGACACCAGTCATTCAGACATATTACCTTGGTCTTTCTATCACCGGTATGTGCCACGAAATTTGTTAACTTTGCAGCAACAGTACATTGCAATACATGATAATATAGAAAAAAAATCAATCAATTACAGTAAGTATATATGTGTATATTAAATAGTTAAATTGTAAAGAGTAGTGCAATAGCAGAAATAAAACAAAAACAAAAAAAAGTGAGGTGGTGTTCAGGGGTTCAAAGTCCATTCAGAAATCCGATGGCAGAGGGGAAGAAGCTGTTCCTGAATCACTGAGTGTGTGTCTTCAGGCTCCTGTACCTCCTCCTTGATGGCAGAGGGGAAGAAGCTGTTCCTGAATCGCTGAGTGTGTGTCTTCAGGCTCCTGTACCTCCTCCCTGATGGCAGAGGGGAAGAAGCTGTTCCTGAATCGCTGAGTGTGTGTCTTCAGGCTCCTGTACCTCCTCCCTGATGGCAGAGGGGAAGAAGCTGTTCCTGAATCGTTGAGTGTGTGTCTTCAGGCTCCTGTACCTCCTCCTTGATGGCAGAGGGGAAGAAGCTGTTCCTGAATCGCTGAGTGTGTGTCTTCAGGCTCCTGTACCTCCTCCCTGATGGCAGAGGGGAAGAAGCTGTTCCTGAATCGTTGAGTGTGTGTCTTCAGGCTCCTGTACCTCCTCCCTGAT
Source organism: Mobula birostris (assembly GCF_030028105.1). Taxonomy (NCBI): domain Eukaryota; kingdom Metazoa; phylum Chordata; class Chondrichthyes; order Myliobatiformes; family Myliobatidae; genus Mobula; species Mobula birostris. Next base: position 12,591,360 of record NC_092402.1, on the reverse strand, counting down.
GGCAGAGGGGAAGGAGCTGTTCCTGAATCACTGAGTGTGTGTCTTCAGGCTCCTGTACCTCCTCCCTGATGGCAGAGGGGAAGAAGCTGTTCCTGAATCGTTGAGTGTGTGTCTTCAGGCTCCTGTACCTCCCCCCTGATGGTTACAGTGAGAAAAGGGCATGCCCTGGGTGACAGGGTCTTTAATAATGAACACCACCTTTCTGAGACACCGCTTCTTGAAGATGGCTTGGCTACTACGGAGGCTAGTATCCAAGATGGAGCTGACTAATATTACAATTTCTGTAGCTTCTTTCAATACTGTGCAGTAGCCGCCCCTCCCCATACCAGACGGTGATGCAGCCTGTCAGAATGCTCTCCGTGGTACATCTGTAGAAGTTTTTCAATGTTTCATGTGACACACCAAACCTCCTCAAACTCTTATGAAATATAGCCACTGTCTTGTCTTCTTTGTAGCTGCATCGATATGTTGGGACCAGAGATCTTGACACCCAGGAACTTGAAATTGTTCATCCTTTCCACTTCTGATCCCTCTATGTTCCCTGTCTTACCCTTCCTGAAGTCCACAATTAGTCCTTTGTTTTACTGAAATTGAGTGCAGGGTTGTTGCTGCAACACCACTCAACTAGCTGGTATATCTCGCTCCTGTATGCCCTCTCGTCTCCATCTAAGACTGCTTTATGAGGAGGCTAGAGGAAAGGATGTGGAAGGCAGTCTGCTCCTGGACATACCTTCAACATTCAAAAGTTCAAAGTTCAAACTAAATTTACTAACAAAGTACATGTATGTCACCATAGACTTCCTTGAGATTAATTATTTACAGGCAAAGAACAAAGAAACACAATAGAATCAATGAAAAACTACACACAATCAAAGACTGGCAAACAACCAATGTGCAAAAGAAGACAATCTGTGCAATACAAATAAGCAAATGATAAATAAGTAGACAAATACATACATACAAACTGAGAACATGAGTTGTACAGTCCTTGAAAGTGAGTTTGTAGGTTGTGGAATCAGTTCAGTGTTGAGGCGAGTGAAGTTACCCGTTCTGGTTCAGGAGCCTGAAGGTTGAGGGGTAATAACTGTTCCTCAACCTGGGGGTGCGGGACCTGAGGCTCCTGTACCTCCTTCCTGATGGTTGAGGGGTAATAACTGTTCCTCAACCTGGTGGTGTGGGACCTGAGACTCCTGTACCTCCTTCCTGATGTTTGAGGGGGTAATAACTGTTCCTAAACCTGGGGGTGTGGGTCCTGAGGCTCCTGTACCTCCTTCCTGATGGTTGAGGGGTAATAACTGTCCCTGAGCCTGGTGGTGTGGGTCCTGAGGCTCCTGTACCTCCTTCCTGATTGTTGAGGGGTAATAACTGTTCCTGAACCTGGTGGTGTGGGTCCTGAGGCTCCTGTCCCTCCTTCCTGATGGTTGAGGGGTAATAACTGTTCCTGAACCTGGTGGTGTGGGTCCTGAGGCTCCTGTACCTCCTTCCTGATGGTTGAGGGGTAATAACTGTTCCTGAACCTGGTGGTGTGGGTCCTGAGGCTCCTGTACCTCCTTCCTGATTGTTGGGGGGTAATAACTGTTCCTGAACCTGGTGGTGTGGGTCCTGAGGCTCCTGTACCTCCTTCCTGATGTTTGAGGGGTAATAACTGTTCCTGAACCTGGTGGTGTGGGTCCTGAGACTCCTGTACCTCCTTCCTGATGGCTGAGGGGTAATAACTGTTCCTGAACCTGGTGGTGTGGGTCCTGAGGCTCCTGTACCTCCTTCCTGATGGTTGAGGGGTAATAACTGTTCCTGAACCTGGTGGTGTGGGTCCTGAGACTCCTGTACCTCCTTCCTGATGGTTGAGGGGTAATAACTGTTCCTGAACCTGGTGGTGTGGGTCCTGAGGCTCCTGTACCTCCTTCCTGATGGTTGAGGGGTAATAACTGTTCCTGAACCTGGTGGTGTGGGTCCTGAGGCTCCTGTACCTCCTTCCTGATGGCTGAGGGGTAATAACTGTTCCTGAACCTGGTGGTGTGGGTACTGAGGCTCCTGTACCTCCTTCCTGATGGTTGAGGGGTAATAACTGTTCCTGAACCTGGTGGTGTGGGTCCTGAGGCTCCTGTACCTCCTTCCTGATTGTTGGGGGGTAATAACTGTTCCTGAACCTGGTGGTGTGGGTCCTGAGGCTCCTGTACCTCCTTCCTGATGTTTGAGGGGTAATAACTGTTCCTGAACCTGGTGGTGTGGGTCCTGAGACTCCTGTACCTCCTTCCTGATGGCTGAGGGGTAATAACTGTTCCTGAACCTGGTGGTGTGGGTCCTGAGGCTCCTGTACCTCCTTCCTGATGGTTGAGGGGTAATAACTGTTCCTGAACCTGGTGGTGTGGGTCCTGAGACTCCTGTACCTCCTTCCTGATGGTTGAGGGGTAATAACTGTTCCTGAACCTGGTGGTGTGGGTCCTGAGGCTCCTGTACCTCCTTCCTGATGGTTGAGGGGTAATAACTGTTCCTGAACCTGGTGGTGTGGGTCCTGAGGCTCCTGTACCTCCTTCCTGATGGCTGAGGGGTAATAACTGTTCCTGAACCTGGTGGTGTGGGTCCTGAGACTCCTGTACCTCCTTCCTGATGGCAGCAGCGAGAAGGGAGCATGGTCTGGATGGTGGCTTTGTCATTTCCTGGCTCTGAAGAGGTGTATAATGAGATCATGGCCCTGTCAGAGAATGGTTTTCTTCCAGGAACCTGGGAAATTTTTCATTATCCAATCAACAAAACAAATTTTCACTTTGCTGTTTCTCGGATCTTGTGGGCCTAAACTGGCTGGCGTGTTTCTTAGGTTAAAAACAGTGGCAATAGTTTACACAGAACATTACAGCAAAGTGTGGATCTTCAACTCATGATTTTGTACCGACTAGTGCTTTTGTGATATCCTAGGAGATTCAGCGAACTAGACTCTCGAGAGTGGGGACGGCCATTGCTGGGGGTGGGTGTTGCATTGAGGGAAGATGAACCCGTGGTCGTCTCCATTACTCTGCGCCACTTAAAGTGTCGAGCAAGATTAAAATTGTCAAGGATGAGGGTGGGAAATGAACAGCTGTGCAGCGCCATCTCCCTCTCTTCTCACTATTACCATCGTTGGACAGGGCTCCACGCCACCAGGGTCGGGAGTAGTTGCTTCCCATTGGCTCCTGGATGGGCTCCACCCGCCTCAGCACTGAATGGGCTCTGTATCTGTGGGGACTCGGCAGTTCGTGTTCCATGTGTTTTTTGTGTATTTCTTTTCACTATTTGCACAGTTTGTCCTCTTTTGCATGTTGGACATGTGGCAGTCTGTGTTGTGTGTGTGGATTTGAGTGTGCTTCCTTGTTTTGTGAGTGCTTGCAAGAAGGTGAATCTCAGGGTTGTGTATGGTAAATAGGAGAATGAGGAGGCGGCAGACAGGAGCTACAGGGAGGTAGCAGGAGGCAGGTAACTGCGTGACTGTCAGGAGAAGGAAGGGAATTGGGCAGACAGTGCAGAGTATTCTTGTGGTCGTTCCCCTCAATAATAAGTATACCACTTTGGATACAACAGACAATAGACAATAGGTGCAGGAGTAGGCCATTCGGCCCTTTGAGCCAGCACCACTATTCACTGTGATCATGGCTGATCATCCACAATCAGTATCCAGTTCCTGCCTTATCCCCATAACCTTTGATTCTGCTATCTTTAAGAGCTCTATCCATCTCTTTCCTGAAAACATCCAGAGACTTGGCCTCCACAGCCTTCTGGGGCAGAGCATTCCATATATCCACCACCCTATGGGTGAAAAAGTTTTTCCTCAACTCTGTTCTAAATGGCCTTATTCTTAAACTGTGGCCTCTGGTTCTGGACTCACCAGTGGGAACATGCTTCCTGCCTCCAGTGTGTCCAATCCCTTAATAATCTTCTATGTTTCAATAACATCCCCTCTCGGCCTTCTAAATTCCAGAGTGTACAAGTCCAGTTGCTCCAATCTTTCGACATATGACAGTCCCGCCATCCCGGGAATTAACCTTGTGAACCTACTCTGCACTCCCTCAATAGCAAGAAAGTCCTTCCTCAAATTCGCAGACCAAAACCGCACACAGTACTCCAGGTGTGGTCTCAATAGACAATATAGGTTTCCAGGATACCTTTAGGGCAGAAGACCTATTTGGGGGGGGGGAATGAGCCACAGTGACCAGGTCTCTTGCAGTGAGTCTGGTGATATGGCTCAGAAAGGAAGGGGTGAGAAGAGGACTGCAGTAGTGATAGGGGACTCCATACTTAGAGGAGTAGACTCAAGATTCTGTGGACATGGCAGACACACTTGGACGGTGTGTTGCCTCCCAGGTGCCAGGGTCAGGGATGTTTCGGATTGTGCCCATGGCATTCTAAAGAGTGAGCAGCCAGAAGTTCAGAATCAGAATCAGGTTTATTATCACCGGCATGTGTCGTGAAATTTGTTAACTTAGCAGCTGCAGTTCAATGCAATACATAATATAGAAGAAGAGAAAAAATAAAATAATAATAATCAATCAATCAATAAATTACAGTATATGTATATTGAACAGATTAAAATTGTGCAAAAACAGAAATGAAATATAATTAAAAAGTGAGGTAGTGTTCATGAGTTTAATGGCCATTTAGGAATCAGATGGCAGAGGGGAAGAAGCTGTTCCTGAATCATTGAGTGTGTGCCTTCAGGCTTCTGTACCTCCTATCTGATGGTAACAGTGAGAAAAGGGCATGTCCTGGGTGCTGGAGGTCCTTAATAATGGACGCTGCCTTTCTGAGACACCACTCCCTGAAGATGTTCTGGGTACTTTGAGGCTAGTACTCAAAATGGAGCTAACTAGATTTGCAACCTTCTGCAGCTTCTTTCGGTTCTGTGCGGTAGCCCCTCCATACCAGACAGTGATGCAGCCTGTCAGAATGCTCTCCACAGTACATCTATAGAAGTTTTTGAGTGTATTTGTTGACATACCAAATCACTTCAAACTTCTGATGAAGTATAGTCACTGTCTTGCCTTCTTTATAAGTGCATTGATATGTTGGGACCAGGTTAGGTCCTCAGAGATCTTGACACCTAGGAACTTAAAACTGCTCACTCTCTCCACTTCTGATCCCTCTATGAGGATTGGTATGTGTTCCTTCATCTGATTCTGATCCTGAATAGGATGAATCGGCAGATGAATTTGTGGCTGAGGAACTGGTGCAGGGGGCAGGGTTTCAGATTTATCGATCATTAGTATCTCTTCTGGGGAAGGTACGACTGTACTAAAGGGACAAGTTACATCTGAACCCGAGGGGGACCAATACCCTTGCAGGTAGGCTTGCTGGAGCTGTTGGGGAGGGTTTAAACTAATTCGGCAGGGAGCTGGAAATTGGAATGATAGGGCTAAGAATAGGGATGTTGGCTTACAGGCAGAGACAGTGATAGTGATAGGAAGGACAGGCAGATGATAGGCAAAATTACAAGTCAGTGGGATGAGTTGTAGTGTAAGAGGGGGACAAAATCAAAAAGGGTGATGAATACAGGACTGAAGGTGTTATAATTCAGTGCATGCCGTATATAGAATAAGGTAACTGATCTTGTAGCACAGTTAGAGATTGGCAGGTATGACGTTATGTGCATCACTGAGTCCTAGCTGAAAGAAGATTATAGTTGGGAGCTTCACATCCAAGGATACGCATTGTATCAAAAGGATGGGCAGGTAGGCAGAGGAGGTGACGTGGTATTGTGGGTAAAAAACGAAATTAAATACTTAGAAGGAGGTGACATAGGATCAGAAGATGTAGAATCTTTGTGAGTAGGGGTAAGGAACTGCAAGGGTAAAAAGACGTTGATGGGAGTTATCTGCAGACCTCCAAACAGTAGCCAGGATGTGGGCTACAAATTACAATGGGAAATAGAAAAGTCATATCAAAATAACAATGTTACAATAGACATGGGGGATTTCAATATGCAGTTAGATTGGGGAAATCAGGTTGGTGCTGATATTGGATCCCAAGAGAGAGAATTTGTAAAATGTCTATGAGATAGCTTTTTAGAGTAGCTTGTGGTTGAGCCCATTAGGGGATCAATTGTCTGGATTGGGTGTTGTGTCACGAACTGGATTTGATTAGGGAGCTTAAGGTAAAGGAACCCTTAGGAAACAGTGATGTTAATGTGATAGAATTCACCATGTAATTTGACAGGGAGAAGTTAAAGTCAAATGTATCAGTATTACAGTGGAGTAAAGGGAATTACAGAGGCATTAGGGAGGAGCTGGCCAAAATTGGGTGGAAGGGGGCACTAGCAGGGATGATGGCAGAGCAGCAATGGCTGGAGTTTCTGGGAGCAATTTGGAAGGTGCAGGATAGATACATCCCAAAGAAGAAGAAATATTCTGAAGGCAGGATGATGCAACAGTGTCTGACAAGGGAAGGCAAAGCCAACATAAAAGCAAAAGAGAGAGCATATAATAGAGCAAAAGTTAGTGTAAATTTAGAGGATTTGGAAGCTTTTAAAAACCAACAGAAGGCAACTAAAAAGCCATCAGAAGGAAAAGATGTAATATGAAGGTAAGCTAGCCAATAATATGAAAAATGATATCAAATGTTTTTCTCAGATATATAAAGAGTAAAAGACAGGCGAGAATAATGGACTGCTGGAAAATGACTCTGAAGAGGTAGTAATGTGGAACAAGGAAATACCAAACAAACTAAATAAGTATTTTGCATTATTCTTCACTGTGGAAGACACTAGCAGTATGCTGGAAGTTCGAGAGTGTCAGGGGCAGAAATGAGTGCAGTTGCTATTACTAGGGAGAAGGTACTTGGGAAACTGAAAGGTCTGAAGGTAGATAAGTCACCTGGACCAGATGGACTACACCCCAGGGTTCTGAAAGAGATTGTGGATGTCATGGTCCGGTTCAGGGTCCCTTTAAATTTAGCTTGTTTATGTTACGATCTGGACCGTTGATTCCCTGTTTTCCCATGTCCCTCGACTTTGGTGATTGGAGGCAATTAACACTCAGCTGAACCGGTAGTTTATAGTCTCTGGCTTTCAGCCATTCGGTGCTGGAGCGTCTGCAATGTCATCTGGCCGGAGCAAGCCTTGTCTCCGCCCAAAGCGAGTGTCAGTAATTCGCCTTTCCTCACCGGAGCAACCCTGTCCAGTTACCTTGCCAAAGCGAGCCTGCAAAGTTTCCTCACTGAGGCGGGTCCGTCAGTTAACCGGCCGGAGAGAATCAAGAACCAATGTCTACTGTTCCCAGGCCGAGTCGAGAGCTCGGCACTACCCGGAGGTTCCAAGTCAAGTCCTGCCCCTGGCGGCGTTCAAGTACCATGGCAAGTCCTGGCCCTGGCGGCTTCCCAGTTCTGAGTTAGGTCCTGGCCCTGGTGGTCTGTGATTCCTGTCCTACCCCCTTGTCTGAAACCCTTCTCTGCCCCCCTCGCCTCTCGCCCTCATCTGCAGCCCCTGCCTGCACTTCAGTCTAGTTCCATCACCGGAGCTAGATAGGTACTGTCTGGTGTTCATTCGTGTTGGTCTTGTCTTGTCTTGTCCTCGCCTCCGTGGGGTAAGTCAGGCCATCTTGCCGTTGCCCCGAGGGGAGTCATGTCTTGTCTTGTCCTCGCCTCCGTGGGGTAAGTCAGGCCATCTTGCTGTTGCCCCGCGGGAAGTCGTGTTTTGTCTTGTCTTGTCCTCGCCTCCGTGGGGTAAGTCAGGCCGTCTTGCCATTGCCCCGCGGAGGGTCATGAGTCCCGGCCCTATGTCCTGTACCCAAGGAGGGGTCCCGACTCTGTGTTCTGTGTATGTGTCCATGGTTCCATGTACCTGCTCCACGAGACCGAGGCTCTGTGTTCCCATGTTCCTCCTCTCCCTAGCCCATGTCATGTCCATGCCTGGTTCTGGGGTCCGAGCCCGAGGCAAGACCCAGCTACTGGGTCCATGCCCAGTCTCGGACTCGGAGTCCATACCCTAGCCTCTTCATGTCTCCTCTAGTTCTGGGAGCTGATTCCGAGTCCTAGCCCAGACCCTTGGTCCCAGGCCTAGTCGTAGTCCTGAGTCCTTATCCTGTTCGCTATTCCTGCTTCTGTCTTGCTCTCCTGGTATCGTACAATAAACTAAATCTAAGTAACCTCACAAGATGTGTCTTGCATTTGGGTCCACCCTTGCTCCCAATGCCCCGGCAGTGTGACAGTGGAGACATTAGTAATGATCTCTCAAGAATCAATAGATTCCTGCATGGTTCTGGAGGTCTCCACTCCACTCTTGAAGAAGGGAGGGAGAGCAAAAGAAAGGAAATTATAGGCCAGCTAGCTGACCTTAGCGGTTGGGAAGATGTTGGAGTCAATTGTTAAAGATGAGGTTTCAGGGTACTTGGAGACACATGACAAAATAGACCAAAGTAGCATGGTTTCCTTAAGGGATTATCTTGCCTGACAGATCTGTTGGAACTATTCGAGGAAGTAACAAGCAAGATAGACAAAGAAAAATCGGTGGATGTTGTTTATTTGGATTTTCAGGTCTTTGATAAGGTGCCACACATGAGGCTGCTTAGTAAGATAAGAGCTCTGATATCACAGGAAAGATATGAGCATGGAAAGAAGTTTGGCTGGCTGGCAGGAGGCAAAGAGTGGGAATAAAGGGAAACATCTCTGTTTGGCTGCCGGTGACTAGTGCTGGTCAAACGCTGGAGGGCAGCACTGACAGGAGAGGTCAGCTCCCAAGTGAGCAGAGACTCCACTCTACACCGCCTCCAGCATCGTCTCACCTGGACTGCAGCAGCAGGCAAGCCTGCTGGAGGCCTTGTCCTCGCTGCAACCGAGGCTACGCTGCTGCTTCGTCGCCTGTCTCCCCACCAAAAAGGGAGACAGGCCTGTGGTATCTCATATTATCAATGTCCAGCAGGGTCAGAGAAATGTCCAAGACAGTTACACTGCACACTGCTTTCGCAAACCAACTCTGATGTTGTTCTCAGTGTCGGATGTGGGAGCTCATGGAGTCTCCAAGCCTCCCGGACGTCCACATCTGCGCCAGGTGCATGGAGATGCAGCTCCTAAGGGACCGCGTTACGGAACTGGAGCTGCAGCTCGATGACCTTCGTCTGGTCAGGGAGAGTGAGGAGTTGATAGAGAGGAGTTGCAGGCAGGTGGTCACGCCGGGGCCACGGGAGGCAGACAAGTGGGTCACGGTTAGGAGGGGGAAGGGGAAGAGTCAGGTAATAGGGAGTACCCCGGTGGCTGTGCCCCTTAACAATAGGTACTCCTGTTTGAGTACTGTTGGGGGGGACAGCTTACCCGGGGGGAAGCGACAGTGGCCGTGCCTCCGGCACAGAGTCTGGCCCTGTAGCTCAGAAGGGTAGGGCAAGGAAGAGGAGGGCAGTTGTGATAGGGGACTCGATAGTAAGGGGGTCAGATAGGCGATTCTGTGGACGCAGTCCAGAGACCCGGATGGTAGTTTGCCTCCCTGGTGCCAGGGTCTGTGATTTTTCTGATCGCGTCCAAGATATCCTGAAGTGGGAGGGTGAGGAGGCAGAGGTCATGGTACCAATGACATAGGTAGGAAAATGGAAGAGGTCCTGAAAGGAGAATATAGGGAGTTAGGAAGGGAGTTGAGAAAAAGGACCGCAAAGGTAGTAATCTCGGGATTACTGCCTGTGCCACGCGACAGTGAGAGTAGGAATGCGATGAGGTGGAGGATAAATGCGTGGCTGAGGGATTGGAGCAGGGGGCAGGGATTCAAGTTTTTGGATCATTGGGACCTCTTTTGGCGCAGGCGTGACCTGTACAAAAAGGACGGGTTACACTTGAATCCTAGGGGGACCAATATCCTGGTGGGGAGATTTGCGAGGGCTACTGAGGTGATTTTAAACTAGAATGGTTGGGGGGTGGGAATCAAGTTAAAGAGACTAGGAGAGAGGAGGTTAGTTCACAAATAGAGAAAGCAGGTAAATAGTGTGTGAGGGAGGATAGGCAGGGGACAGAGATCAGGAGCACTCAGACCAAAGATGTAGGGGGCAAGGAAGTAAAAGATAACAAAGTTGTTTGCTCTATTAAGGATAAAAAGAGCGTAAGAGGTGGAGAGTTTCTTAAATGCATCTATTTTAACGCTGGGATCATTGTAAGAAAGGTGGATGAGTTTAGAGCATGGATTGATACCTGGAAATATGATGTTGTAGCTATTAGTGAAACTTGGTTGCAGGAGGGGTGTGATTGGCAACTAAATATTCCAGGATCTCGTTGCTTCAGGTGTGATAGAATAGGAGGGGCAAGAGGGGGAGGTGTTGCATTGCTTGTCAGAGATTATATAACAGCGGTGCTTTGGCAGGATAGATTAGTTGGCTCGTCCAGGGAGGTTGTTTGGGTGGAATTGAGGAATAGGAAAGGTGTAGTGACGCTTATAGGGGTGTATTATAGACCACCTAATGGGGAGTGAGAATTGGAGGAGCAAATTTGTAAGGATATAACAGATATTTATAGTAAGCACAAGGTTGTGATTGTGGGAGATTTTAATTTTCCACACATAGACTGGGAAGCCCATACTGTAAAAGGGCTGGATGGTTTGGAGTTTGTAAAATGTGTGCAGGATAGTTTTTTGCAGCAATACATAGAGGTACCAACTAGAGAAGGGGCAGTGTTGGATCTCCTGTTAGGGAATGAGATAGGTCAGGTGACAGAGGTTTGTGTTGGGGAACACTTCGGGTCCAGTGATCACAATGCCATTAGTTTCAATATAACTATGGAGAAGGATAGGTCTGGACCCAGGGTTGGGATTTTTGATTGGAGAAAGGCTAACTTTGAGGAGATGCGAAAGGATTCAGAAGGAGTGGATTGGGACAATTTGTTTTATGGGAAGGATGTAATAGAGAAATGGAGGTCATTTAAAGGTGAAATTTTGAGGGCACAGGATCTTTATGTTCCTGTTAGGTTGAAAGGAAAGGTTAAAAGTTTGAGAGAGCCATGGTTTTCAAGGGATATAGGAAACTTGGTTCGGAAAAAGAGAGGGATTTACAATAAATATAGGCAGCTTGGAGTTAATGAGGTGCTCGAGGAATATAAAGAATGTAAAAAGAATCTTAAGAAAGAAACTAAAAAAGCTAAGATACGGGGCAGCTTTAGCAAGTAAGGTGAAAATAAATCCAAAGGGTTTCTACAGTTATATTAATAGCAAAAGGATAGTGAGGGATAAATTGGTCCCTTAGAGAATCAGAGTAAATGACTATGGGCGGAGCCAAAAGAGATGGGGGAGATTTTGAACTATTCCTTTTCTTCGGTATTCACTAAGGAGAAGGATATTGAATTGTGTAACATAAGGGAAACAAGTAGGGAAGTTATGGAAAGTATGACGATTAAAGAAGAGGAAGTACTGGTGCTTTTAAGGAATATAAAAGTGGATAAGTCTCCGGGTCCGGACAAAATATTCCCTAGAACCTTGAGGGAAGTTAGTGTGGAAATAGCAGGGGCTCTGACAGAAATATTTCAAATGTCATTAGAAACGGGGACGGTGCCGGAGAATTGGCATGTTGCTCATGTTGTTACATTGTTTAAGAAGGGTTCTAAGAGTAAACCTAGCAATTATCGGCTGTGAGTTTGATGTCAGCGGTGGGTAAATTGATGGAAAGTATTCTTAGAGATGGTATATATAATTATCTGGATAGACAGGGTCTGATTAGGAACACTCAACATGGATTTGTGCGTGGAAGGTCATGTTTGACAAATCTTACTGAATTTTTTGAAGAGGTTACTAGGAAAGTTGACGAGGGCAAAGCGGTGGATGTTGTCTATATGGACTTCAGTAAGGCCTTTGACAAAGTTCCACACAGAAGGTTAGTTAGGAAGGTTCAATCATTAGGCATTAATATGGAAGTAGTAAAATGGATTCAGCAGTGGAGACGCCAGAGAGTAGTGGTGGATAACTGTTTGTCAGATTGGAGGTCGGTGACTAGTGGTGTGCCTCAGGGATCTGTACTGGGTCCAGTGTTGTTTGTCATATATATTAATGATCTGGATGATGGGGTGGTAAATTGGATTAGTAAGTATGCAGATGATACTCAGATAGGTGGTGTTGTGGATAATGAAGTCGGTTTTCAAGGCTTGCAGAGAGATTTAGGCCAGTTAGAAGAGTGGGCTGAAAGATGGCAGATGGAGTTTAATGCTGATAAATGTGAGGTGCTACATTTTGGTAGGAATAATCAAAATAGGACATACATGGTAAATGGTAGGGCATTGAAGAATGCAGTAGAACAGAGGGATCTAGGAATAATGGTGCATAGTTCCCTGAAGGTGGAATCTCATGTGGATAGGGTGGTGAAGAAAGCTTTTGGTATACTGACCTTTATTAATCAGAGCATTGAGTATAGGAGTTGGGATGTAATGTTGAAATTGTACAAGGCATTGGTGAGGCCAAATTTGGAGTATTGTGTACAGTTTTGGTCACCGAATTACAGGAAAGATGTCAATAAAATTGAGAGAGTACAGAGGAGGTTTACTAAAATGTTGCCTGGGTTTCATCTCCTAAGTTACAGAGAAAGATTGAACAAGTTAGGTCTTTATTCTTTGGAGCATAGAAGGTTGAGGGGGGACTTGACAGAGGTATTTAAAATTATGAAGGGGATTGATAGAGTTGAAGTGGATAGGCTTTTTCCATTGAGAGTGGAGGAGATTCAAACAAGAGGACATGAGTTGAGAGTTAAAGGGCAAAAGTTTAGGGGTAACATGAGGGGGATCTTCTTTACTCTGAGAGTGGTAGCTGTGTGGAACGAGCTTCCAGCAGAAGTGGTTGAGGCAGGTTCGATGTTGTTGTTTAAAGTTAAATTGGATAGATATATGGACAGGAAAGGAATGGAGGGTTATGGGCTGAGTGCAGGTTGGTGGGACTAGGTGAGAGTAGGAGTGCGGCACGGACTAGAAGGGCCAAGACTTCACCTTCTCTCGGCCACCTGCAGATTCTCCTTCCCCGACTCAACTTCCGATTTCTTGTTCTCCTGGCCGAGCACCAGCTTCTCCTCCTCCCGGCCGAGCACCGGCTTCCCCTTCTCCCTGCTGAGCGCTGGCTTCACCTTCTCCCGTCCGCCCGTCATCTTCACCTGCTCCTGGCCACCCACCAGGTTCTCCGTCTCCCAGCTGTCTGCCAGCTTCTCCTCTTCCCGGCTGAGGGCCAGCTTCTCTTTCTCTCGGCCGTCCACTGGTTTCTCCTTCTCCCGGCCAAGGGCTGTCCGCCAGCTTCTCCTTCTCCTGGCAAATGCAATGTTGGCATTCATTTGAAGAGGACTAGAATATAAAAGCATGGATCTAATCTTGAGGCTTTGTAAGGCACTGGTGAGGCCTGACTTGAAATATGTGAGCTGTTTTGGGCTCCGTATCTTAGAAACGATGGGCCGACATTGGAGAGGGTTCAAAGGAGGTTGGTGAAATTTTTGTGCTGCATCGGATCCAGAGTAACAATTGTTTTGTTCTCCTTCACACCTGTGCTGGAGATGACATTGAACTATCTTGAATCTTGAGTGAGAAGAGAGTGGTGTTGACCACTGTCTAATGCAGTCAAATGTTCTCAGGTTTCTAGACAGCTGTCTGGGTGAGGGGCAGACATCTGACCAGTGACCCATGTAACTTCAGGAGGGGAATAAAACATTGGTTCCATGACTGATTACCGAGAGAGGAAAAGTTTTTTTTAATTACACACGGCGTGTTCATGCTGACCAGTTCCAGGGCACTTCACGATACGAGATGGTTCAATGTCATTTCCAGTACACAAGTATAAAGGAGAACGAAATAACTGTTACTCCGGATCCAATGCAGCACAAAAAAACACAATACAATAAAGAACACGATAAAAAATTTTTAAAAACAATAGGTGAAAACACATAAGATAGCTTATATACATAGATTGATTGTCTGTCCATAAAGTGATGCTGGGCTCAGGAGTGTCTGTACATGAGGTGACTGTGACAGGAAATGATAAAGTAGTGGTGATCGGGGGTGTGGTGGGGTGGGTTAGTGGGTGAAGGTGTTGATCAGCCTTACTGCTTGGGGAAAGTCACTGTTTTTGAGTCTGGTGGTCCTGGAGGCTACATAGCCTCCCTGATGGGAGTGGGACAGACAGTCCATGAGCAGGTTGGGAGGGGGGATCCTTCATGATGTTACTGGCCCTTCCTGGCACCTTTCTGTACATCTGCCATTAATGGCAGATAGACTGGTGCTGGTGATGTGTTGGGACAGTTTTGACTACCCATTGTAGAGTCTTCATGTCCACCACAATGCAGCTTCCATGCCATTTTCTATTTGTAACATTCCCTGGTTGTGAGTTACAAATCTGCAAATATTGACAGAAGCTATCACTTACAACATTATATACCTCAGAAGCCTCTCAAAAGCCTTGTTACTGCAAGAGGCAGAGTAAAAGTGTTTAATTGCAGTGGTTTATCCGGTTCCCCATCTGTTTATCACACTTTTTTTGACTCATTTAGCAAATCTCTTCTGGCGGATGTGTACAGAGGAATAAGAGGGGATGTGCACTCAGTGGCCACTTTATTAGATACACCTGTTCACCTGCTCGTTAATGCAAATATCTAATCAACCAATCATGTGGCAGCAACTCAATGCATAAAACCACACAGACAGTGTCAAGAGGTTCAATTGTTGTTCAGACCAAACATCAGAATGGGGAAGAAATGTGATCTAGGTGAGTTAGACTGTGATATGATTGTTGGTGCCAGACAGGGTGGTTTGAGTATCTCTGAAACTGCTGACCTTCTGGGATTTTCACACACAACAGTCTCCAGAGTTTACAGAGAAAGGTGCGAAAAACAAAACAAAAAATCCAGCAAGCGGCAGTTTTGCGGGCAAAAGTGCCTCGTTAATGACAGAGGTCAAAGGAGAATAGCCAGACTGGTTCAAGCTGACATGAAGGTGACAAGCTCCCTGTATCCTTTACGTTAAGCTGGATAGTATATTTGCAGCCAGTGGCTCAGCACACATTTGTCTTGAATAAAGGTTTTCAAATTAGTTTTGTTTCTCACATGTACATTTGTATATCGAAACATACAGTGAAATGCGTTGTTTGCAACAATGACCAATATAGCCTGAGAAAAGTGCTGGGGGCAGCCCACAAGTGTCACCATACTTCCAGTGCCAACATAACATGCCCACAACTTACTAACCATAACCGGTACATCTTTGAATTGAATTAACTTTATTACTTACATCCTTCACATACACGAGGAGTAAAAATCTTTACGTTACCTCTCTGTCTGAATCTGCAAAGTGTAATTTATAGCAATTTGTAATAATTAGTATGTACAACAGGACAGTCAATATAGCTTAGAAATACAATTGTATCAGCATGAATTAATCAGTCTGAAGAAGCTGTCCCGGAACCTGTTGGTCCTGGCTTTAATGCTGTGGTACCGTTTTCCGGACGGTAGCAGCTGGAACAGTTTGTAGTCAGGATGACTCAAGTCCCCAATGATCCTTCGGGTTCCTTTTACATGCCTGTCTCTGTAAATGTCCTCAATACTGGGAAGTTCACATCTACAGATGTGCTGGGCTGTCCACACCACCCTCTGCTGAGTCCTGCGATTGAGGGAGGTACAGTTCCCATACCAGGCAGTGATGCAGCCAGTCAGGATGCTCTCAATGGTGCCCCTGTAGAAAGTCCTTAGGATTTGTGGACCCATACCAAACTTCTTCAACCATCTGAGGTGAAAGAGGCGCTGTTGTGTCTTTTTCACCACACAACCAGTATGTACAGACCACATGAGGTCCTCAGTGATGTTTATGCTGAGGAACTTAAAGCTGTTCACCCTCTCAACTCCAGATCCATTGACATCAATAGGGGTTAGCCTGTCTCCATTTCTCCTGCAGTCCACAACCAGCTCCTTTGTTTTTGCAACATTGAGGGAGAGGTTGTTTTCTTGACACCACTGTGTCAGGGCAATGACTTCTTCTCTGTAGGCTGCCTCATTATTATTTGAGATAAGGCCAATCAATTTAGTGTCATCTGCAAATTTAATTAGCTGTGTGTGGTGACACAGTCAAGGGTATACAGAGAGTAAAGGAGGGGGGCTTAGGACACAGCCCTGGAGGGGCACTGGTGTTAAGGGTCAGAGGGGCAGAGGTGAGGGAGCCCACTCTTACCACCTGCCAGTGATCTGACAGGAAGTCCAGGATCCAGCTGCACAAGGCAGGGTGAAGGCTGAGGTCGCTGAGCTTCTTGTCGAGCCTGGAGGGAATTATGGTGTTGAATGTCATAGTCATACTTTATTGATCCCAGGGGGAAATTGGTTTTCGTTACAGTTGCACCATAAATAATAAATAGTAATAGAACCATAAATAGTTGAATAGTAATATGTAAATTATGCCAGTAAATTATGAGATAAGACCAGGACCAGCCTATTGGCTCAGGGTGTCTGACCCTCCAAGGGAGGAGTTGTAAAGTTTGATGGCCACAGGCAGGAATGACTTCCTATGACGCTCTGTGCTGCATTTCGGTGGAATGAGTCTCTGGCTGAATGTACTCCTGTGCCCACCCAGTACATTATGTAGTGGATGGGAGACATTGTCCAAGATGGCATGCAACTTAGACAGCATCCTCTTTTCAGACACCATCGTCAGAGAGTCCAGTTCCATCCCCACAACATCACTGGCCTTACGAATAATTCGTTGTTCTGTTGGTGTCTGCCACCCTCAGCCTGCTGCCCCAGCACACAACAGCAAACATGATAGCACTGGCCACCACAGACTCGTAGAACATCCTCAGCATCGTCCGGCAGATGTTAAAGGACCTCAGTCTCCTCAGGAAATAGAGACGGCTCTGACTCTTCTTGTAGACAGCCTCAGTGTTCTTTGACCAGTCCAGTTTATTGTCAATTCATATCCCCTGGTATCTGTAATCCTCCATCATGTCCACACTGACCCCCTGGATAGAAACAGGGGTCACCGGTACCTTAGCTCTCCTCAGGTCTACCATCAGCTGCTTAGTCTTTTTCACATTAAGCTGCAGAATGCTGAACTGTAGTCCAAGAACAGCATTCTCACATAAGCATCCCTCTCCTCCAGGTGTGTAAGGACGGTGTGTAGAGCTGTAGCTATTGCGTCACCTGTTCATCGGTTCTGTCGGTAGGTGAATTGTAGGGGTGTGAGAGGAAACCAGAGCACCTGGAAGAAACCCATGTGGTCACAGGGAAAAACATACAAACTCCTTACATACGACGGCGGGGATTGGCCCTAACCGCTATGCCACCATGCTATCCATCACAGTAAATGCATCAGCAGCTTCCATTTATGCCACCGACACCAGGCTGAAACATCCCAAGGGTCATTCACCGGACTGCTGCCTGCATTACAAGGCATGAGCCAAAAGGAGAGGTTGGGCAAACTTGAAACCCTGAAAGAACAGAGGCTGAGGGTATCCATAGAAACAGAGAAATCTACAGCACGTTACAGGCCCTTCGGCCCACAATGTTGTGCCGACCATGCAACCTACTCTAAAACTGCCTCGAATTTCCCCACCACAAAGCCCTCTTTTTCTAAGCTCCATCCACCTATCTAAGAGGCTCTTAAAAGACCCTATTGTATCCAATGATCTGATGTAAGTTTATTGAATTATGAGAGGCATAGATAGAGTAAACAGCTGGTATCTTTTCCCCAAAGTTTGAAATGTTTAATATATGCACTTTAAGTGATATATTTTAAATGCAAACCTGTATTTAAAGTTCAAAGGAGTCCGAATCACAATCAGGTTTGTTATCATTGACCTATGTCATGAAATGGATGGCAGGGTGGAGATACGTCTCTACCAAATTAGATGTAAAGTGCTCCTTCTCTCCGCTAGCTTGCAGGTCACCCTTGGTCGTCACTTCAGAACAGAGATGAAGAGGAACTTCTTTAGCCCGAGGGTGATGAATCTGTGGAATTCATTGCCACAGACAGCTGTGGAGGCCAAGTCTTTGGGTATATTTAAAGAGGAGTTTGATGGGTTCTTGATTAGTCAGGGCATTAAAGGTTACAGGAAGCAGGAGAATGAGTTGAGAGGGATAATAAATCGGCCATGACTGAATGGCTGAGCAGACTCGATGGGCCGAATGGCTTGATTCTGATCCCATGTCTTATGGTTGTATGGTCTTCCTCCAGCATTTCATGTCAGCTTCCTCTGAGTTCGTCACATTTCGTTTGTTCACTGCTGCTGTTGTTGTCGAGTGAGGTTGGAGGTCCGTGTCAGTAGCACATCATCCCTAAGTTAAAGGACAGAGACCTTCATGTCCCAGTTCAGGCTGAAGACCAAATCTAGGGGCAAAAGGCATTAAGCTCCTCATGGGACAAGATTAGATTGGATTAACTTTTTTGTCACATGTACAGTACATTTGTGGCGGGGTGGAGATATGTCTCTACCAAAGGAGGCGTAAGGTGCTCCTTCCCTCCGCTAGCCTTGGGCAAGGTGTAGCACCTGCTTAGCCCCGGATCAGGGTCACGTGAAACCACGGGAGCAGGTGGTGGATGGTCGTACGAGCAGCCGGTGTAGATCACAAGTCCTGGTTATGCGACCACTGACGCCAGGCAGACAATCTCTGAAGAGTATCGACAATGGCTGGGGTCACCCGTCTTGTAAAGGCACTGCCCAGAAGAAGGCAAAGGCAAACCACTTCTGTAGAAAAATTTGCCAAGAAGAATCGTGGTCATGGAAAGACCGTGATCGCCCACATCACAGGACACGGCGCATCATGATGATGTCATACAACACGGCACATAACGATGATGATGAAATTGTGAAATTTGTTGTTTTACAGCAGCAGTACAAGTGTCATATATTGAAAACTATAAGATACAATAAGAAACATAAAGATATAAAGAAGCTGCGTAAAAAGCGAACAAATTGGGTTCAATGACCGCTCAGAAATCTGATGGCGGAGGTGAAGAATCAGTTCGTAAGACATTGATTATGTGTCTTCATGCTCCTGTACCTCCTCCCCGATGGTAGTAATGAGAAGAGGGCACGTCCTAGGTGGTGACTGTCCTTCATGGTGACGTGTAGGGCATTCTCTTTTACACAGAGAATGGTGGGTGCCTAGACTGAACAGCTAACCAGAGGTTAAGTGACGAAAGAGATCTGCCCTGAACTGTGCCTTAAGGTGGCAGAGATACACCTTTACCAGTAATCTCTCAGCAGGAACATACATCCACTAAAGATTAAAGGTTAGCTTTATTTGTCATACTTTATATACATTGAAACACGGTGAAATTCACTGTGTGTTGACGATGAACAGAGTCCAAGGATTGTGCTGGAGGAAGCTCATAGGGGTCGGCATGCTTCCAGCTCCCACGTAGCCCGCCCACAACTCACTAACCCCAACCACACATCTTTGGAATGTGGGAACTGAACTCCGATAGTTGGCACTGCAAAGCATTAAGTGAGGCACTGCGCTACCACACCATGACAAGAATAGCTCACTCACAAGAACTTAGAAGCGGAGATTCTCTCAGTTAGTTTTACATAGGCATGACTTTTCCCTTGGCGAAATAAAGACGAGTTTGTATTTTGTTCATGTTTGTCTGACTGTTGTATAAAATAAGTGGCAATATGAAGAAATCTCAGTATGGGCTACATAGAGCAAATACTCACAACATCTCAGACTATTTACTCTACTCTTCTCTGACAGAGTGTTCAGCTACCCTTACAAATTGTTGTCAATTCCCCATAGAAACCATTTTATCTAGATGCATCACAGCTTGTCGGGCCGAACCAAAGGTGGTGACGAATCAGCACCCAGGAGGGATATTGAAAATCTGGCTTAGAGGTGCCGTAACAACAACCTCTCACTCAATGTCAGCAAGACCAAGGAGCTGATCATTGATTTCAGGAGGAGGAAACCAGACGTCCATGAGCCAGTCCTCATCAGGGGATCAGAGGTGGAGAGGATGAGCAACTTTAAATTTGTTATTATTTTGGAGGACCCTGGGCCCTGCATGTAAGGGCAATTACAAACAAAACATGGTAGCACCTCTACTTCTCTTTGAGTTTGCAAAGATTTGACTTTGACAAACTTCTATAGACGTGTAGTGGCTACATCACAGCCTGGTAGGGAAACACCAATGCTCTTGAATGGAAAATCCTACAAAAAGTAGTGGATACAGCCCAGTCTATCATGGCTAAAGCCCTTCCGACCACCGAGTGCATAAAACATTGTTGCAGGAAAGCAGCTTCCATCAGGAAGGAGCTACAGGAGCCTCAGGACCCACACCACCAGGTTCAGGAACAGTTATTACCCCCTCAACCATCAGGAAGGAGGTACGGGAGCCTCAGGTCCCACACCACCAGGTTCAGGAACAGTTATTACCCTTCAACCATCAGGAAGGAGGTACAGGAGCCTCAGGACCCACACCACCAGGTTCAGGAACATTTATTACCCCTCAACCATCAAGAAGGAGGTACAGGAGCCTCAGGACCCACACCCCCAGGTTCAGGAACAGTTATTACCCCTCAACCATCAGGCTCCTGAACCAAAGGAGATAACTTCACTCAGGTTCACTTATCCCAACACTGAACTGTTCCCACAAACCATGGACTCACTCTCAAGGATTCTTTGTCTCGTGTTCTCAATATTTATTGCTTATTTATTTTGAATAGACTCTTCTTGGGCTTCCAGCTGGGTATAGGTATCGATCATAACCGACGTTTCGATTACAAACTCTGCCATCTTCATCAGGGATGATGGCATGTCTAGTCCAGTGGTATTTATATCCCTGTAGTCCGTCCCTCCTGATTGACTAGCCCTCATCTAATCAGCTTTCCACTCTCCCACCTTGTTTACAACCAAATTCCAGTTCTTACTTAGAGCGAGACTTTTGTCCTTGTTAAGGTGCTTTTCCTCTAGTTTTATTTCAATGGCTTCCTTCACCAGGCTGTCCCAAAAACCCTTGGCATGGCACAGTAGTTTACTGCCATCGGAGTGAATCCTATGGCCAGTGCAATTGCAAAGTTCTGCTATCGCCGATTTCTCTGGGTAACCCAAATGGATACATCTCCTGTGCTCCTTGATGTGGGTTTCCACTGTGCGTCCCATTTGGCCGCTATACACTGCTCCGTATTCACAGAGAGTCCTGTAAACACCAGCCAAGCTGAGTCCCAGCTCACATTTGACCTGCATAAGCTGTGATTTCAGCTTCCTTATGGGTTTGTGGATGGTATTAATCTGGTATTTCTTCAGGATCCTGGCAATCCTTCCAGAAACCGTGGAAATACAGGGAAAACAGGCGGTAGCCACAAGTTCCTCCTCATTGTTAGGTTTCCTGGTTTTCTCCGTCGGCCCTTTTAGGGGCCCGATTGATTTCCTTCACCTTGTAGCCACGAGTAACATCGTGCGTGATTGTCTTATTTCCTTGTGGAGACCCTCCAGGTCTGAAATAGTGTTTACATGTTTAATCAAAGTAGAAAGAACCACTCTATGTTGGGAGACGTGATGGTGGCTGTTATTGTTTAAGTGTAAGCCTATGTGAATGGGTTTCTGATAGACACCACGTACGAGGTTACAATCCGGTTTCCATTGTATTAGAATGTCCAAGAATGGGAGGCAACCATTTTGTGGCAAAAGACAACAGGCTGTGCAAATACAAAATGAAATAACTAATAATAAATAAATAAATAAATAAATAAATAAGCAATAATAATAAATAATGCCTACACCCAAGCTGGTTCGGTCCTTCATTGATTCTATAGTGGTTATTATTCTATTGTGAATTTATTGAGTATCATCATCATCTTTATGTGGGCAATCATGATCTTATGACCATGGTTGTTCTTGGCAAATTTTATCCACAGAAGTGTTTGCCATCGCCTTCTTCTGGGCAGTGTCTTTACAAGACGGGTGATCCCAGCCACGATCAATACTCTTCACAGACTGTCTGGCTGGTGTAGGTGGTCACATAACCAGGACTTGTGATCTGCACCGGCTGCTCATACGACCATCCACCACCTGCCCCCGTGGCTTCACCTGATCCTGATCGGGGGGTGGGGGGCTAAGCAGGTGTTACACCTTGCCCAAGGGTGACCTGCAGGCTAGCGGAGGGAAGGAGAGCCTCACACCTCCTTTGGTAAAACATATCTCCACCCCATCACCCATTATTGAGAATGGCCACAAGAAAATAAATTTCTAGGGTGCATATGTACTGTACTTTGATAATAAGTTTACTTTGAACTTTGGGGAAACTGCTCTGTCTGAGACTGCAAAAACACTACGGAGAGCTGCGGACACAGCACAACACAAGAATCGGCCTCCCCCCTATGGACTCTGTCTACACGTCTCACTGCCTCGGTAAAGCAAGCAGCAAATCAAAGACCTCACCCACTCTGGACATCCTCTCTCCTCCCCTCTCCCATTGGGTAGAAGATACAAAAGCCTGAACCACTAGGCCCAAGGACAGCTACTATCAGATTATTGAATGGTTCCCTAGTACCACAGTCGACCTCCTTATGCACACACCTTCACTACACTTTGTTCTGAATGTTATTATTTATTTTACCTTGCACTGCCCCAAGGCATCGCGGAATGAATTCTGACGAAGTCCTGACGAAGGGTCTCGGCCTGAAACATCGACTGTACCTCTTCCTAGAGATGCTGCCTGGCCTGCTGCGTTCACCAGCAACTTTGATGTGTGTTGCTTGAATTTCCAGCATCTGCAGAATTCCTGTTGTTTGTGGAATGAATTCATCGGTTTGAACAGTATGCAAGGCAAGGTTTTTCACTGGGCCTCAGTAAAGTGAAATAAACACAAAAGATTCTGCAGATGCTGGAAATCCAGAGCAACACACACACACAAAATTCTGGAGGAACTCAGGAGGCCAGGCAGCATCTGTGAAGAGGAATAAACAGAGAGCATTTCAGGCTGAGACCTTTATCTGTTTATTCCTCTCCATAGATGCTGACTGACCTGCTGAGTTCCTCCAGCATTTAATGTACGACAATAATAAACCAATTCTAAACCCAATTTCCTGTTCGTAGTTTTCTCCACAAGAGCTAGAGGTGGCCATTCAACTGCCCTGCCATTCAATATGATCAGGGCTGATGTATCCCAGACAACTCCTTCTCAGTATCAGGTTCAAGTTGAAGTTTAATTGTCATTCAACTATACATGAATACAGCCAAATGAAACAGTGTTACTCTGGGGTCAAGGTACAAAACATAGCACCAACAGTCATACACGGAACAAGACACATATAGCATGTATAGTTACAATAGCAATCAAGTCCTGTAGATTGATGGTGCATGGGACGTCATCGGCAAGAACAAGCCAGCAGCAGTCTGATCATCACACCGTAGTACGGCACAGCCGAACGCGATCCATTTTGTCTTCCACCGAGCAAACACTGGAGTGTGCAGCAGCAATAGGAGGGAGCAGCCCCCCACCGAGCATTGGCGCCCACCGTGTCACACCGCCTCTGGCTTTTCCTCCCGTAGGTTGGCAAAACAGGCGGCCCCACGGCATGAGAGCCTGGTCTGTGCAACAACTGAGGTTATGCTGGCTGGTCTCACCAACGAACCAATGAATCAGAACCTCATAGTCCTCAAATCCCATGATCTTTCAGATATTCGTTCCAAGGAGCTGGTGCATAATTAGACCATTTGCCCTATTGAGAGTTTGATAGAGAGTTTCCTGCACAAGAGGGGTACTTCCAAATACTTCAGTTTTAACTAACCAGCCCTATTCACCCCTCCCCCGGGCGAGATTCTTAGACTCGTGAAAATATGTCACCATCTACCCTGTTATATCCCCTCAGGGTCTTATAGGATCATCATTCTGGACTCAGAAGACTACAACTATTTTAAACTACTAACTCTCTGTAACAAAGTCCCTCAACTAGCAGACCTCCGCAGACCAGCAGACATCCGAGATCAGCAGAGCCCCAGACCAGCAGACCTCCCCAGACCAACAGACATCCCAGTTCAGCAAACATCCCATACCAGCAGATCCGTCCAGAACAGCAGACCTGCCCGGACCACCAAATATATCCGACTATCAGACCTACCCAGACCAGCAGACCTCAGACCATGAGGCATTTCAGACCAGCAGACATCCCAAGCCACCACACCTGCCCAGACCAGCAACCTGCCCAGACATGCCGGACCATCAGACCTACACAGACCACATGAGACACTTCAGACCACTAGACATCCCCAGATCAGCAGACATCCCTTGATATCTGCTTCTGGAAAATTTAAAGGAAGTTTGTGCATCTAATCTCGATGGAATCCCTCGTGCCTGTATTAACTGGTATGCTTTGCTTCTGCTGAACCAGGACCTAATGGCCTGTCTGGTTGGTTCAAGTAGATGATGAAGGTTCTTGTGCTTTATTTCCAAAGAGCCATTTACTTTAACCAGCCTTCCTCCCTCAGTCAGCAGCCGTGAGAGCTGAATAGCTGAGTTTTGCAAACTAAACATTTCCAGGACGTCAGAGCACTGTGCGAAAACAACTCTCTACAAAGTACTCTAGGTCATGTTCAAACAATGTAATTATTGTACTGCCGTTAGCATGGCTTTTACCTTAATGATGGAAAGGTTATTGGCAAATATTTGTCATAGTCACTGTTGATTGCAGGCAGATAAAAACTGCATTATTCTCTAAGTAGAATATCACTGAGAAATCCTGGATGTGTCCTTTGCTGCTGGATTGTATTGCCACTCTGAGGATCATCACCTTGTCATGGTGAAGAGGCCAGTGAGTTCCTGGGATCCCGTCTGGTAGGGTCACACATGGCAGTAAGGTCAAGGGAAGTTCAAAATCAGAATCAGGTTTAATATCACCGACTTACCTTGTGAAATTTGTTGCGGCAGCAGTACATTGCAATATATAATAATAGGAACTGTAATTTACAGTAAGAAGTACGTAAATTTAAAAATATGAAAGTATATTAAAAGGTTGCCACTACATTGTGGGCCGAAGGACCTGTGCTGTGCTGTAATGTTCTATGTTCTATGTACCGTTCAAAGCATTCTGACTGGTGGCAGCGAGTGGCTCCAATGCACAGGATCACAAGAGGTTCTGGAGGGTTGTAGACTCAGCCAGTTCCATCACAGGCACAACCCTCCCACCACAAGGGCAGCTTCAAAAGGCGCTGCCTCAGGGGGGGCATCCATCACAAAGGACCCTCACCGTCTGTGACATGCTCTCTTCTCAGTACTATCATTAGGGCCGAGGTGTGCAGGAGAGAACAAAATAATTGTTACTCTGGATCTAATGCAGCATAAAATGACACAATAAGCAAAAGCAGAAACATATATACACACACGAGGGGTAATTGATAAGTTTGTGGCCTAAGGTAGAAGGAGTCAATTTTAGAAAACCTGGCACATTTATTTTTCCTACATTTAGTCCAGCAGTCGTGGAGCATACGGATCCCTTCTTTGTAGAAGTCGGTGTCTTGGACCTCTAGAAAGTGTTCACAGCAGGGGTGATTGATAAGTTCGTGGCCTACAGTAGAAGGAGATGAGTTATTAACTGCAAACTTTCTGCATTTTCACTCAAAGAGTTGAACTGTCTGTGCACGTAACGAGAGCTGTATAACTCATCTCCTTCTACCTTAGGCCACGAACTTATCAATCACCCCTGCTGTGGACCACTTCTACAAGGAAGGGATCTGTATGCTCCATGACCGCTGGACTAAATGTGTACATGTAGGAGGGGACTATGTTGAAAAATAAATGTGCTAGGTTTTCTAAAATTGACTCCTTCTACCGTAGGCCACGAAGTTATCAATCACCGTGTGTGTGTGTGTATTTCTGTTTTTATGCTACATTTATGAAAGCAATCTTATAAAAAGCACACGTACAAGTAACTGCTGGTGTTGAATGTGATTCGAAGTGGCAACTCCAAGGCAAGGCAGAGTCGAGATGGCAGGGCCTGGGTCCAAGAGCAGAACGAGCTGAGGTTCGGCCAGTTTAACTGCCAGGCCAGATTGAAAAGGTCAGGGTGTTGGGACTGGAGGCGAAGGACGGGCCGGTGTTGAGCTCCCTGCTCAATGAGTGTTACTCATCTCTGCGCTCAACTGAGGCCGTGGCCTGCAACTAACCGGCTCCTGGACTGTCTGCAGTGACGACTGGCTTTGTGGCTGTGGGTTCACTTTTGTCAACTTCAGTTCTAAATGTTACTTGCTTACTTTTATTGTTTGCACGATTTGATTTTTTTTCTGCACGTTGTGTGTTCCACAGTCTTCTTTTTCAATGGGTGTCATTGGGTTTCTTTGTTTTGTGGCTGCCTGTAAGGAGACAAATCTCAAGCCTGTATATACACTAGTATACTGTACATACTTTGGTAATAAATGTACTTGGAACTTTGAATTTGTATATGGACACCAAAATTGGCCTTTCTCCAAATAGAATTTCAAGCCGAGGACCAGACCTATCCTTCTCCATAATTATCTTGGAACTAATGGCATTATGACCACTGGATGCAAAGTATTCCCTACACAAACTTCTGTCACCTGCCCTGTCTCATTCCCTAATAGGAGATCTAGTAATACACTCTCTGCAGTTGGGACCGCTATATACTGATTATGGAAACTTTCCTGAATATATTTGACACACACTTTTCCATCCAGCCCTTCTACAGTGTGGGAAACACAGTCAATATGTGGAAAGTTAAAATCACCTATTATCACAACCTTAGGTTCCTTGCAACAGTCTGTGATCTCTCTAAAAATTTGCTGCTCTAAATCCCATGGACTATTGAGTGGTCTATAATAGAATCCCATTAACGTGGTCATATTTTCCTTCTCCCTCAGTTCCACCCATATCACGTCAGTAGATAAGCTCCCCAGTCTGAGCATTGCCGATATTTTCCCTGACAAGTAACGCCACTCCCCCCCCTTTAGTCCCTGCTGTGTCACAGCGATAACAACAGAACCCAGAAACACTGAGCTGACAGTCCTGCCCCTCCTGCAACCAAGTCTTGCTAATAGTTACAATGTCATAATCCATGCCCTAGGATCATCTGCATATCTTACAAGTCCTTAAATTGAAATATACACACCTCAGAACGTTAGTCCCACCATGCTTAATCTTTCGATTCCTGACCTTGTCTGTACGCTTAACAGCATCTGTCTCCACAGCCACTCTGCTATCTGTCTTGGCGCTTCATTCCCCAGCTACTCTAGTTTAAACCCCCACCTGTGCATCACTAGCAAACCTTCCTGCGAGGATATGAGTCCATCTCCAGTTCAGATGGAAACCGTCCTGTCTGTACAGTCCCACGTTCGCTGGAAGAGAGCCCAATGATCCAAAAAGCCTCGGGTCCCACACCACCAGGTTCAGGGACAGTTATTATCCTTCAACCATCAGGCTCTTGAACCAGAGTGGATAACTTCACTCACCCCATCACTAAACAGCTTCCACAACCTATGGACTCACTTTCAGAATCAGAATCAGGTTTATTATCACCGGCATGTGACGTGAAATTTGTTAACTTAGCAGCAGCAGTTCAATACAATACATAATCTTGAAGAAAAAAAAATAAAAATAATAAAAAAATAAATTACAGTATACATATATTGAATAGATTAAAAAATGTGTAAAAAACAGAAATACTGTATATTAAAAAAAGTGAGGTAGTGTCCAAGGGTTCAATGTCCATTTAGGAATTGGATGGCAGAGGGGAAGAAGCTGTTCCTGAATCACTGAGTGTGTGCCTTCAGGCTTCTGTACCTCCTCCCTGATGGTAACAGTGAGAAAAGGGCATGCCCTGGGTGCTGGGGGTCCTTAATAATGGACACTGTCTTTCTGAGACACCGCTCCTTGAAGATGTCCTGGGTACTTTGTAGGCTAGTGCCCAAGATGGAGCTGACTAGACTTACAACCTCTGCAGCTTCTTTCAGTCCTGTGCAGTAGCCCCTCCATACCAGACAGTGATGCAGCCTGTCAGAATGCTCTCCACAGAACAACTATAGAAGTTTTTGAGTGTATTTGTTGACATGCCAAATCTCTTCAAACTCCTAATAAAGTATAGCCGCTGTCTTGCCTTCTTTATAACAACATCAACATGTTGGGACCTGGTCAGATCCTCAGAGATCTTGACACCCAGGAACTTGAAGCTGCTCACTCTCTCCACTTTTGATCCCTCTATGAGGATTGGTATGTGTTCCTTCATCTTACCCTTCCTGAAGTCCACAATCAGCTCTTTTGTCTTACTGACGTTGAGTGCCAGGTTGTTGCTGCGACACCACTCCACTAGTTGGCATATTTCACTCTGGTACGCCCTCTCGTCACCACCTGAGATTTTACCAACATTGGTTGTATCGTCAGCAAACTTATAGATGGTATTTGAGCTATGCCTACCCATACAGACATGAGTATAGAGAGAGTAGAGCAGTGGGCTAAGCACACACCCCTGAGCACCAGTGTTGATCGTCAGCGAGGAGGAGATGTTATCACCAGTCTGCACAGATTATGGTTTCAAGGACAGTTCTCATGTTCTCGATAATTATTGCCTATTGATTTATTATCATTATTTATTTTTTTCCTTTCTTTTGGTATTTGCACAGTTTGCTGTTATTGCATATTGATTTTTTGTCTGCCCTGTTGCATGTGGTCTCCCTTTGATTCTGCTGTGTTTCTTGTATTTACTGTGAAAGCCTGCAAGATGAATATTCGGGTTGTTTATTGACACAAATATGTTCTTCAATAATAAATTTACTTTGAACTTTGAACATTGCAATTTGAAACCCTCTCTCCTGCACCATCTCCTTAACTACGTGTTAAACTGTATGTTCTTCCTATTCCTGGCCTCTCCAACACGTGGCACGGGTAGCAATCCTGAGATCACAACCCTGGAGGTTTTGTCCTTTAACTTAGCATCTAACTCTCTGAACTCGTTTTGCAGAATCTCGTCACTCTTCCTACCCATGTCATTGGTACTGACGTGGACCACTACCTCCAGCTGCTCACCCTCCCACTTAAGGATGCTGAGGGCTTGATCTGAGATGTCCCTGACTCTGACACCCAGGAGGCAACATACCATCTGGGAATCTCATTCTCGTCCACAGAATCTCCTGCCTAGTCCCCTAACCAATGAATCCCTTATCAATACAGCTCGCCTCTTCTCCCTCCTTTCCTTCTGAGCCACAAACCCAGACTCAGTGCCAGAGATCTGACTGCTGCGGCTTTCCTCTGCTAGGTCATTCCCCCAACAGTATCCCAAGTGATATACCTGTTGCTGAGGGAATGGCCATGGGGTATTCTGCACTGGCTGCCTATCCCTTTCCCCGCCTCCTGACAGTCACCCAGTGACCTGTGTCCTGCACTTTGGCTGTAACACCACTTCCCTGTATGTTCCGTTAATGAATTCCTCAGCCACCTGAAGGATCAGGAGTTTTTTAGATTATGAAGACACGTAGTCCCCTTTTATTGTCATTTAGTAATGCATGCATTAAGAAATGATACATTAATTCCTCCGGTGTGATATCACAAAACACAGGACAGACCAAGACTGAAAAAACTGACAAAACCACATAATTATAACATATAGTTACAACAGTGCACCATACCATAACTTGATGAAGAAGTCCGTGAGCACAGTAAAATTCAAAGTTTCTCAAATGTCCCACATCTCATGCAGACGGGAGAAGGAAGAAAAACTCTCCCTGCCATGCCCGACCACAATCCAACTCTGAGTCATCCGAAAACTTCGAGCTCTGATCAGCTCTCCGACACCGAGTGCTGAGTGCCATCTCTGTCCGAACAATTCGACCTTTCTCGGTCGCCAAAAGCAGGCAAGGCCAGGGACTTTGAGGCCTACCCTCAGAAAGATTCCTGACCACAGAGTAATGACAGCAGTGGACGGGCGTTTCAGAAATTTCTCCAGATGTTCTTCTGTGATTTCACGTCCATTCTCCATCAAGTTCAATTCCAGCTCCAATTCCTTAACACGGTCTGAAAGAAGCTGCAGCTGGATGCACTTCTTGCTGGTGAAGTCATCAGGGACACTGGAGGTCTCCCTGCCTTCCCACATCCCGCAAGAGGGGCATTCCAATATCCTGCCTGGCAACCCCCTGCTCAAACTGTGCAATAAGAAAGAAAGAAAGAAAGAAGGAAAAATTAAACAAAAAAAACCTACCTACAGCCTCTGCCTCTCCTCACTGAAGTCTCTGTGAGCCAAGGCCTGAACCCCTCACTCTAACACTGGCCCACTCACACAACGGCTGCTCCACTTAAACCTAACTTCTTTCTATTGGCCCTTTCAAAGGGGAATGTGGTGCGCAGAATGTTCCAACTGCCTCACTCACTTTTGAAATTTCTCTCATACTATGCAATCCAATGTTTTCAAGGGAACTGTGGTGCAATTTCTCTGTAAACTCTAGCAACTGTTGTACATGAAACTCTTAAGAGATCAGCAGTTTCTGAGATACTCAAACCACCCTGTCTGGCGCCAACAATCATTCCATCATCAAAGTCACTTAGATCACATTTCTTGCCGATTCTGATGTGTGGGCTGAGCAACAACTGACCCTGATCCAGTCCTGATGAGGGGTCTCGGCCCAAATCGTCAACTATTTACTCTTTTCCTGGCCTTCTGAGTTAGAACATAGAACATAGAATGGTACAGCACAGTACAGGCCCTTCAGCCCACAATGTTGTGATGACCCTCAAACCCTGCCTCCCATATAAGCCCCCACCTTAAATTCCTCCATATACCTGTCTAGTAGTCTCTTAAACTTCACTAGTGTATCTGCCTCCACCACTGACTCAGACAGTGCATTCCACGCACCAACCACTCTCTGAGTAAAAAACCTTCCTCTAATATCCCCCTTGAACTTCCCACCCCTTACCTTAAAGCCATGTCCTCTTGTATTGAGCAGTGGTGCCCTGGGGAAGAGGCACTGGCTATCCACTCTATCTATTCCTCTTATTATCTTGTACACCTCTATCATGTCTCCTCTCATCATCCTTCTCTCCAAAGAGTAAAGCCCTAGCTCCCTTAATCTCTGATCATAATGCATACTCTCTAAACCAGGCAGCATCCTGGTAAATCTCCTCT
This sequence comes from Mobula birostris, assembly GCF_030028105.1. Classification (NCBI taxonomy): domain Eukaryota; kingdom Metazoa; phylum Chordata; class Chondrichthyes; order Myliobatiformes; family Myliobatidae; genus Mobula; species Mobula birostris. Next base: position 12,560,375 of record NC_092402.1, on the reverse strand, counting down.
GTACCCTTTCCAGTGCTTCCACATCCTTCCTATAGTGAGGCGACCAGAACTGGACACAGTACTCCAAGTGTGGCCTAACCAGAGTATTATGGATCTGCATCATTACATCGCGATTCTTAAACTCTATCCCTCGACTTATGAAAGCTAACACCCCATAAGCTTCCTTAACTACCCTATCCACCTGTGAGGCAACTTTCAGGGATCTGTGGACATGTACCCCCAGATCCCTCTGCTCCTCCACACTATCAAGTATCCTGCCATTTACTTTGTACTCTGCCTTGGAGTTTGTCCTTCCAAAGTGTACCACCTCACACTTCTCCGGGTTGAACTCCATCTGCCACTTCTCAGCCCACTTCTGCATCCTATCAATGTCTCTCTGCAATCTTTGACAATCCTCTACACTATCTGTAACACCATCAACCTTTGTGTTGTCTGCAAACTTGCCAACCCACCCTTTTACCCCCACGTCCAGGTCGTTAATAAAAATCACAAAAAGTAGAGGTCCCAGAACAGATCCTTGTGGGACACCACTAGTCACAATCCTCTAATCTGAATGTACTCCCTCCACCACCGCCCTCTGCCTTCTGCAGGCAAGCCAATTCTGAATCCACCTGGCCAAACTTCCCTGGATCCCATGCCTTCTGACTTTCTGATTAAGCCTACTGTGTGGAACCTTGTCAAAAGCCTTACTAAAATCCATATAGATCACATCCACTGCACTACCCTCATCTATATGCCTGGTCACCTCCTCAAAGAACTCTATCAGGCTTGTTAGACACGATCTGCCCTTCACAAAGCCATGCTGACTGTCCCTGATCAGACCATGATTCTCTAAATGCCCATAAATCCTATCTCTAAGAACCTTTTCCAACAGCTTTCCCACCACAGATGTAAGGCTCACTGGTCTATAATTAGCCGGACTATCCCTACTACCTTTTTTGAGCAAGGGGACAACATTCGCCTCCCTCCAATCCTCCGGTACCATTCCCGTGGACAACGAGGACATAAAGATCCTAGCCAGAGGCTCAGCAATCTCTTCCCTTGCCTCCTGGAGCAGCCTGGGGAATATTCCATCAGGCCCGGGGACTTATCTGTCCTAATGTATTTTAACAACTCCAACGCCTCCTCTCCCTTAATATCAACATGCTCCAGAACATCAACCTCACTCATATTGTCCTCATCGTCATCAAGTTCCCTCTCATTGGTGAATACAGAAGAGAAGTATTCATTGAGGACCTCGCTCACTTCCACAGCCTCCAGGCACATCCTCCCACCTTTATCTCTAATCGGTCCTACCTTCACTCCTATCATCCTTTTTTTCTTCACATAATTGAAGAATGCCTTGGGGTTTTCCTTTACCCTACTCGCCAAGGCCTTCTCATGCCCCCTTCTTGCTCTTCTCAGCCCCTTCTTAAGCTCCTTTCTTGCTTCCCTCTATTCCTCAATAGACCCATCTGATCCCTGCTTCCTAAACCTCATGTATGCTGCCTTCTTCCTCCTGATTAGATTTTCCACCTCACTTGTCACCCATGGCTCCTTCACCCTACCATTCTTTATCTTCCTCACCGGGACAAATTTATCCCTAACATCCTGCAAGAGATCTCTAAACATCAACCACATGTCCATAGTACATTTCCCTGCAAAAACGTCATCCCAATTCACACCCACAAGTTCTAGCCTTATAGCCTCATAATTTGCCTTTCCCCAATTAAAAATTTTCCTGTCCTCTCTGATCCTATCCTTTTCCATGACAATGCTAAAGGCCAGGAGTTCCTCCAGCATTTTGTGTGTGTTGACTTGGGTTTCAAGCATCAGCAGATCTTTGCGTGTTTTGTATAACAATTGAACCTCTTGACTATGTCTACGTGCTTTTATGCATTGAGTTGCTGCCACGTGGTTAGCTGATCAGATATTTGCATTAATGAGCAGGTGTACAAGTGTACCTAGTAAAGATGTGAGATTACTTTATGTACATAGACTGATTATATGTCCATAAAGTGACACTAGATATAGGAGTATCTGAACATAAGGTGACACTTACAGGAAATAATAAAATGGCAAAGAGACTCTTAGCAAGAGGAACTCTTCTGCACAGCATGTGAAAACACACTAGGACAGTGACTGTGCCGGTGTAGGTATGAGGTGTGGAGCCTGAAGACACACGTTCAATGATTCAGAACAGCTTCTCTCCCTCCACCATTAGATTTCTGAACGGTCCATGAACCCATGAACACCACCTTGTTGTTCCTTTCTTTTTGCACTGTTTTTTAAATTTTAGAAGTTATAGCAATTTTAGGTATTTTATAAATGTAATACCAGAGAAGACTGTGATAATAAAGCTGACTCTGATCCTGTATAACTGAATTGAAAAGGTCAGGGTGTTGGGGCCAGAGTTGAGGGATGGGCCAGTGTTCAGCTCACTGCTCAATGAGTTTTACTCACCTCTGCACTGAACTGAGGCTGTGGCCTGCAACTAACGGGCTCCTGGACCAGCTACAGTGACGACAGGCTTCCTGGCTGTGAACTCACTTTTGCAAACTTCAGTTCTAAATGTTTTTTGCTTCCTTTTTATTGTTTGCACAGTTTTTTTCTCTCACAATGGTTTTTTGACACTTTTTTAATAATGTGTTCTATTGGGTTTCTTTGTTTTGTGGCTGCCTGTAAGGAGACAAATCTCAAGGTTGTATAAGGTATACATACTTCGATAATAACTGTACTTTCAACTTTGAAATCAGAAAGTGCTGGAAACACTGAGCTGGTCTGGTGAAGGGAGAAGCATAGCTAATGTCCTCAGCTGATTCCATAGCCTGCGCACTCCCTTTCAGGGACTCTGCACTCATGTTCTCAGTATTATTTGTATGCTTTTTAATTATTTGCACAATTTGCCCTCTTTCGCACATTAGATGTTTGTTGGTCTGCCCTCCGTGACAACTACTGTTCCATTCTTACATGCATCAGGTACTGCTTGATTTCAGAATCAGAGTCAGGTTTAATAGTGATAGGCATGAATAGGCATGATATTTGCTGTTTTGCAGCAGTAGTATAGTGTAATACATTAAAACTATTATAAATTACAATAAAAACTTATATTAAAAATTAAACAAGTAATGCAAGCTTACTTACCTACTGCCTGAAAAGCCGTTGGCATTTAGAGCCGCAACAAAGTTCCTCCATCTCTGTCTGTCCATAGCCACTCAGATGTAAAAGTGTTCTTTGTTGCTGTTTCCGTAACAGTTTTGTTTTACTACTCAGGGTTGTTAGCCCTGAGCTGAACCCCCAAACCTGGAGGACCGGTGGGCCACTCTTAGTCTGTGGCTGGTGCCTGTGATAGAGCAGGCTGAGTTTGCAACTTTCTGCAGCCTTTTCCCACCCTTTACCGTGGCCCCTCCATGCCAGACGGTGATGCAACCAGTTAGAATGCTCTCCATGGTACAGCTATAGAAATTTGTTACAGTCTTTGACGACACACCAAAGACTTTCGTCTATACCACTGTAATGCTACACTGGACAGCAAAAATTTTGCTCCTGGAATAATTTTGGGTGTATCTTATGGATTTTGGGCTGCTGAACATGAAAATCACCATAAAATTTTCCTATCGCGCACCATTTTTTTTTGAAATCACATATATTTGTTATTTCGATTTATAATTGAAGTCAGAATAACTGATGCCAAGATTAAGGAAGGCATTTTTGTTGGTCCACAAGTCAGACAGGTTATCAATGACAGGCAATTCGAAGAACTTCTAGTGGGACCAGAGAAAATTGTATGGAAGGCATTCAAGGATGCTGTTGAAAATTTTCTTGGCAACTACAGAGCACCAAACTACGTGCAGCTGATTGACAACATGCTTCAAGCATACAAAACCATGAAGTACAACATGTCACTAAAGATTCATTTCCTGCATTCCCATTTAGACTTCTTCCCTGTAAATCTTGTTGTTGTCAGTGACGAGCATGGTGAAAGGTTTCACCAGGACATTGTTGTCATGGAGAAATGGTATCAGGGCAACTGGAATCCATCAATGCTGGCTGATTATTGTTGAACGTTGAAGCTTTAACTTAAGCTTACTTGAACTATTGCGAAGCATCAGCGCCATTGTGCAATTAAAAGTTAATTTCTTGTTTCTCCAAATTCCTACATAATACAAGTAGTCTGAAATTATATTTGTGTTCCGCTTCAAGTGGTCTATCATAAATAAGAACATTTCTGAGGAAGCAACACTTTTGGAAAAAAATCATTGCCCAGTGGCCTATAGACAACTCCCACAAGTGATTTATTTTTCCCTTTACTATTCCTAATCTCTACCCAGATGGACTCAACATTCTGCTCCTTAGATCTTACGTTGTCTCTCACAATCGCCCTGATCTCATCCTTAATTAAGAATGCTATCCCACCTCCCTTACCTTCCTGTCTATCCTTCATAGTTTGTCTAGGTAGACTTCATCCTGATGGCATGAACATCAATTTATCCTTCTGGTAAGTTCCCCCCCCCCTTCTTCTATACTCCACTCTGGCCTCTGACCTCTTCTCCTCACCTATCACCTCCCCTGCACCCTCCTCCTTCCCTTTCCCCTATGGTCCACAATCCTCTTTTGTCAGGTACTTTCTTCTCCAGCCCTTTACCTTTCCCACCCACCTGGCTTCACCTGACACCTTCGAGCTTGCCCTTCTCCCCCTCCCCCCACCTTTTTATTTTGGTGTCTTCCCCCTTCCTTTCCGGTCCTGAAGAAGGGTCTCGGCCTGAAACATTGACTGTTTGTTCATTTCCATAGCTGCTGCCTGACCTGCTGAGTTCCTCCGGCATTTGGTGTGTGTTGCTCTGAATTTCCAGTATCTGCAGAGTCTCTTGTGTTTATCCTTCCGTATGACCTGATGCCCTTGGATATTTAATTCCCAATCACCTCCACCCTGCAACCGTGTTTCAGTAATGATTTCCATGTTTTTCTTGTGAAGACAGTTTATCTGATTTTATGTGCCTGTGCAAAAAGGTTTTCCCACACACCTTTACAGACATGTACTGGTGTGTGTTCAAAGTCACTACTACTACCACTACTACATCAACTCAGGCCTAGGGGGTCGGCGTTGGGCATAAAGTCACGCAGGAGTGAAACATGAGCCATCAGGTCTGCACCGATCATCAAACAACTGATTACACTAATCCTACATTAATCCAATTTCCGTTCTTTATTCCCCTCATTCTTTCTAATTTCAGTCATTCAGAATATTTGATGATGTCGGGAATGAAAGGGTTAATGTATGAGGGGCATTTTATGGGTCTGGGCCTGTACTCCCTGGAGTTTAGAAGGGGGGAATCTAATTGAAACCTATCAAATGTTGAAAGGCCTAAATAGAAACAAGAGAAAATTTGCAGATGCTGGAATTCCAAGCAACACACACAATATGCTGGAGGAACTCAGCAGGCCAGGCAGCATCTATGGAAAAGATGTTTCAGTCGATGTTTCAGGCCGAAACCCAAGAGAGAAAAAAAATTCATGAGGTAGTGTCCATGGATTCATGGTCCATTCAGAACTCTGATGGCAGAGGGGAAGAAGCTGTTTCTGCATCATTGAAACCTATCAAATATTGAGTGGACATTGAGATGATGCTTATTAGAGTGGGGAGTCCAGGACCAGAGGGCACAGCCTCAGAATAGGGGGTGTCCATTTAGAACGGAGCTGAGGAGGAATTTCTTTAGCCAGAGGGTAGTGAATCTGTGGAATTCATTGCCATAGATGGCTGTGGAGGCCAAGTCTTTATATTTCAAGCAGAGGTTGATAGGTTCTTGATTATTAAGGGGGGGTCAAAGGTTACAAGGAGAAGGCTGGAGAATGGGGTTGAGGGTTTCAAAGGTTTCAAAGGTACATTTAATGTCAGAGAAATGTATACAATATACATCCTGAAATGCTTTTACTTCACAACCACCACAAAGCAGAAGGGTGCCCCAAAGAATGAATGACAGTTAAATGTTAGAACTCCAAAGTCCCCCCCAGCTCCCCCCTCCCGCGCATAAGCAGCAGCAAAGCAACAATTCCCACCCCCCCACCAACAGAAAAAGCATTGGCACCCCCCCCCCACCGAGGACTCAAGTGTGCAGCAAAGCATCAACATAGACACAGACTTGCAGTATCCCAAAGGCTACTCGTTCACCCGGTAATTTGACATACTGCAGGGGAAAAAGACATACCACAAGGGAAAAAGAGGTGTCCCCGTTTCACAGTGAGTGGGGAGCCATAACAAACAATTCGCTGATTTACGATGTTAAATGTCTGTTGCATCGCTTTTTACGAGCTCTGTGCCCAAAGAACTCGGGTCTCTGGGCACACAGCCAGCAGCCAACTCGCTGCTTACGATCTTCCATCTCCCATGACACACAGGATTCCTGCATAGTCACCAACCTTCGTTCTGCCCGTCTCTAGAGCCACGAAATCCCGGAACTCCGAAGGCGAGCTAATCTCCTAGGCCACATCCTTGGCATATCGAATAATGGCCAACCGTGAAACCCCCGAGGGCAGGTCCCATTCCCGCAAAGAACCGAAGTCATCGTGTAACTCCAGGTCAGGGTCTTCAAAAGAACCTTGAAAGGGAAAAACAGAGATATTAAGGATAGGAATAGAGCTGTTTCTGAAGATGCAAGCAAAGGGGTTGCCGTTAGGTGCTATCGCCCTCCTAAATCAGCCATGATAATCGAATGGTGGAATAGACTCGACGGGCCAAATGGCGTAATTCTGCTCCTCTGTCTTATTGGACAATAAACTTGACTTTGACTGACTTATTCCAAACCAGTAATGAGCTTCCTGTTAACTTTCAGGATGAAGGGCAGCATTCATTGGTCTTTCCTAATTACCCTGAGAACGTGACAATAAACTCAACTTCGACATCTCCTTGCTAAGAATCACTGAACTCACTGAATGCTTCTGCGCCAGCTGTAGACTCTCCAGTGGCCACCAGGGGGCAGCGTGTCATTTCCATTCCAGGCCAGGAATGAAGTGATGTTGCAGCTCTATAAAACTGGTTAGACCACACTTGGAGTATTGTGTTCAGTTCTGGTCGCCTCATTAGAGGAAAGATGCAGAAGCTTTATGGAGGGTGCACAGGAGATTTACCAGGATGCTGCCCAGATTGCAGAGTATGCCTTATGGTGAATGGTTGAGGCTTTTCGTTTTGGAGTGGAAAGACAAGAGGTGACTTGATAGAGATGATAACGAGACATAGTTCTGGTGGTCAGTCAAAGACTTTTTCCCAGGCTAATACAAGAGGGCATAATTTTAATGTGATTGGAGGAAAGTATAGTGGGGGGTGTCAGAGGTGGTTTTTTTACATAGAGAATGGTAGGTGAGTGGAACGTGCTGCCAGAGGTGGTGGCAGAGACAGATACATTAAGGACATTTAAGTTCAATGTTCAAGTAAATTTATTATCAAAGTACATATATTTCCCTAAATACTACCATGAACGTCATTTTCTTGCGGGCATTCACAGTAAATGCAAAAGAACAGAAACAACCAAAATGCATAAGGACAAACTGTGCAATTACAAAAAAATGATAGCTAAATAACTAAATAATATTGAGAACATGAGTTGTAGAGTCTTTGAAAGGGAGTCTATAGTTTTAGAGGTGAATGATGTTATCCACGGTGGTTCAGGAGCCTGATGGTTGAGGGATAAAACTGTTCCTGAACCTGGCAACACACATCAAAGTTGCTGGTGAACGCAGCAGGCCAGGCAGCATCTGTAGGAAGAGGTACAGTCGACATTTCAGGCCGAGACCCTTCCTGATGTGTGTTGCTTGAATTTGCAGCATCTGCAGAATTCGTCTTGTTTGCGTCCTGAACCTGGTGGTGTGGGACCGAAGGCTCGTGCAGCAGCAAAAGAGCCCAGCCTGGACAGTGGGAGTCCTGGATGGAGGCTGCTTTCTCGTGGCAGCACTCCTTGCAGACATGCTCAAAGGTGGGGAGGGCTTTGTCTGTGACGGACTGGGCTGCGTCCACCTCTTTTTTTTGCAGGCTTTTCTGTATCTGTGTTTCCATACCAGGCTGTGACTCTGCACTCTGCATCTATCGAAGCTTGCCAATGTTTTAAATGACGTACTGAACCTGCACGAGCTGCTAAGCAGGTAGATGTGCAGCAGTGTCCTCTTTGTAATGGCAATTATGTGCTGGTCCCAGGACAAATCCGCTGGAACACTAACTTCAGGGAATTTAAAGTTACTGACCCTCTCCACCTCCAGTTCTCTGATGAGAATATTTAAGAGGGTCTTGGATAGGCACATGGGTGAAAGTAAAATGGAGGGTTATTTGAAAGGGAAGGGTTAGAGCAGGTTAAAAGGTCAGCACAACATCATGGACTGAAGGGCCTGTACTGTGTTGTAACGTCCTGTGTTCTATTCTCATTCGACTCCGATTTACACCTCCTTCAGAGTGAGTAGCTGTTAACCCTTTACCACCTTCTCTGAGCCCTCAGCCTATGTCTTTCCCTTTCTCTTGGTCTCCACCATGTCACAGACTTTCTCTTTGTTCCGTCCTCATCTTTCCTTGGTGATTCATCTATCATCTGGGGTGTATGGGGTGTCCAGGGAGGGGTAGCACCTCTGGTGAAGGGGCTTGTCGTGTCCATTCTGGGGCAGCTCACTCACCTTTGGTCCCCACCGGACACTCTGCTCTCACCTGTGGCTCCAAGTAGCTGTCTGCACGCGACAGGGGCCACACCCCAGTACACCGCTTCGACAGGTGGGCTGAACCAGGTGAGGGTAACCGGTGGTCTCGTACCCCGGTGAGACAGGGACGTGCCTGTCCTACCGTGTGAAGTCAGCTCCCATGGACTGGGCGGATGAGATCTACAGTGAGATCCTACGGCCAGGAAGGTGGTTCTGCAACGCTCCGCAGAGAGCGAAGGGCACGACGAGGCACAGAAGATATCATGGTCATCCACTGCAACCAAGGAAGCCCCCAGTTTGTTCGTACCAGTGGATCCAGACTTCTGAGGTTGAGAGAGTGGAACTGTCCCAGTGCAACAGCTTTTTCACTTTAAAAACTCTCACACAGGTTTCCTGTTATCGTTGGACATGTCGGACAACCACCCAACAATCCAACTATATACTTTTTTTGTATTGCACTTTGCCTTTTTGCACGTTGGTTGTTTGTCAGTCTTTGTGTGTAGTTTTTCATTGAATCTATTGTATTTCTCTGTTCTGCTGTGAATGCCTGCAAGAAAATGAATCTAAAGGTGGTATTTGGTGACATATATGTTGGTACTTTGATAATAAATTTACTTTGAGCTTTCTCTGCATCTTTAAATATGTTTTCTCACTTTTCTCAGTGTATGTGAAATGACATCGGTCCGTTACTTCTTGCTGCCTGACATGCTGAACTTTTCCAGCATTCTCTGCTCTAACTTCTAAAGAAACAGATTAGACTAGACTTCAAAGTTCAAATTTCCAAGTTCAATGTAAAGGAAAGTAAGACAAATAAAACCGTAGTAGTCGGAAACTTTATCTGCGACAGGAAATGCTGGAAGGATGCAACATTTCAAGCAGCACCTGTGGAGAAAGAAGTCAAAGTTCAAGGTAAATTTAGTATCAAAGTACTGTATGTATATGTTACCATATACAATCTTGAGATTCGCTTTCTTGCAGGTGTTCGCAGGAGATACGAAGAAATAAGAGTTAAAAATACACGTGGACTAAGATGTTAACTGTCCTGTGCTATCACCAGTGGGATCATCAGTTGATCTGTCACCTGTCTTCAGGAGTTTCAGCCCGCTTATGATCAAGACTCCCTCGAGGTGGTGGGCCAGCAGTGCTAAAGCACCACCTCCCACTGGTGAGCTTAAAAACTTGGCATCTGCCTCTATCAGAGTTGTTGGTCACTTCCATCCAACAGATAGTCTACTCTTCAGTTGTCTATGCAACTACTGAAGGGTTTGCAAGATATGTATACAATGTCTGACTATCTGCCCCTCTGGACATACTTGGTCCACACCCATGCTGATCCTTTCTCTGCTGCCTCAGCTACAGCCCTGCTGGTTGACTTGATCTCTCTTCTAGTGAAGTCAAGGTCACGCAGCCACTTCTGGAGAGTGAACGCAATAAACCCACGGCAGCCTACTCCGAATGGATAGCATGAGACCTTCCACCCTCTGTCTCTGCACTCTGATCTCAACTCTGCATACTTGGTTAACTTGCGCTCATGGGCTTCATCGATGTTGTCTTCCCAGGGGACTGTGAGTTCACCAATAACCGCTTCTCTACTGGTGTCAGACCATACGATTATATCTGGACGCAATGTGGTGAAAGCTATTTGCTCCGGGAAACTGCCTTTCCCATCCAGGTCGGCCTTGACACGCCAATCATTGGTTGAAGAAAGTATGCTTGATCGTGAGCCTATGCTGTACACCCTTGACTTGGAGCCTTCTTTCACAAATGATATGCGATGTTCTGTGCAGCATGGGGCATGAGATAAGTTGTGCTGCAGTACTCTCTGCTCAGCCGCTTCTGTTACAACTTTGAGAACATTGTTATGTCTCCACGTGTACATGCCGCTGGAAAGATTGACTCTGCATGCACTCAAGGTATGTTGAAATGTTCCCTTCTCGCCACAAGCAGCACACCTGTCTGTCTTATCTTCATACCAGGTGCTGAGGTTGGCAGGTGTTGGGAGCAGATCGTACGCTGCTCTGCATAGAAAAGAAATGCGGAGCGGTTCCATCTGCCACAGAACATTCCAAGATAGGCGTCGTTGTTCAACACTTTCCCACTGGGTCCAAGCCCCTTGTTTGGCCAGGCCAGCTGTTTTAGCTAACCTCTTCTCCTCTTCTACCTCTCGTATTTCTTGTGTTACAAGCTCATGGCGCTCCTTACCTGTAGAAGATGGCCACCACTCGTGGGTTGTCCATCCAAGTCCCTGGCGGCCTAGCTGGATAGCCCCAACCGTCTCCTTGTGCTTCAATCTGGACTCTGCCTCATCAACTGCTACATGGGCTGACCACTTCCTGCCTGATCTCACATCCGGCTGGGTGTTCTTGATGACAGGGTTATTTGAGTCTCGAAGCATCAAGAATGATCTTACCTTGGCTACCTTGACCTCCTCAACAAGGGATTGCACTGGGATGGTAAGCTTTGTCTGGCTACTGTGGATTGCAACATTGGTGAGGCTGTTCGGTACTCCAAGCCACTTCTTCACATACTTGTTGATCTTCCGTTCCATTGCCTCAACGTGGGACATTGCCACTTCATAGACAGTTAGTGGCCACATTATCCGTGGCATTAGTCCGTATTGCAAGCACCACAACTTCAACTTGCCAGGCAAGCCACACTCGTCAACAGACATCAGACCTCTGCTGATCTGTTCTCCTGTCTCTTGAATCCTCTTGGTGTCTCTCAGCTCCTCTGTGTACCATCGCCCGAGGCTCTTAACTGATTAGTCCTGAATGGATGGAATCTCCTCTCCACAAAGGGTGAAATGAAAGACAACTAGCTTTCCTCTCCTAAGAACAAGGCTCCTTGACTTCTTGGTCTTGAACTTCATTTTTCCCCAATCCATTAGCTCCTCGAGTCTAGATAGTACATTTTCCACTGCCTCCATGCTGGGTCCCAAAAGGGTAAGATCATCCACGAACGCTCGTATTGGTGGAAACTCCTCTCCGCCATCAAGTGCGACACCTGGTCCCACTGATTCTGCAGCCCTCACAATAACCTCCATGGCTAACACAAAAAGGATGGGTGAAATTGCACATCCCATTGGGATTCCAACATCCAAGCTCTGCCACCTAGTTGTAAACTGCTGAGTGGAAAACCTCATCTGGAAATCGTTGTAGTACTGCATAACAAAGTTCCTCACCTTAGCAGGAATCCATAGGAATTCCATTGCAAACTCAATCAGGACATGTGGAACAGAACCATACGCATTTGCCAGATCAAGCCAAACTACAGCCAGATTTCTTCTCAACCTTTTTGACTCCCGGATGGTATGCCATATCATACTAGAATGTTCAAGGCATCCCGGGGAGCCTGGTATTCCTGCCTTCTGCACAGATGTATTTACCAATACAATAGAATATCGAAAAACTGCACACAGACACGGACAAACAACCAACGTGCAAAAGCAGACAAACCATGCAAATAGAAAAAACCCAAATAATAAAGAAATAAATAGACAGATAGATAGATAAATAAATAATACCGAGAGCCTGAGTTGCAGAGTATTTGAAAAGGAGTTCAGTGTTGAGGTGAGTGAAGTTATCCACACTAGTTCAGGAGCCTGATGGTTGCAGGGTAATAACTGTTCATGAACCTGGTTGTGTGGGACCTGAGGCTCCTGTACCTCCTTCAGTTTTCTGGTTTCCAAGTACCATCAAACCTGTGGAGAGGAAAATGACAGAAAGTGGTGGACACAGACCAGTCTATAGCAGACAAAACCAGAAAACTGAAGGAGGTACAAGAGACTTAGGTCTCACACAACCAGTTTCAGAAACAGTTGTTACCCTACAACCATCGGGCAGAACCAGACCAGTCCAAAGCCCTCCCTGCCATTGAGCACATTTACAAAGAATGCTACTACAAGAAAGCACTTGGCCATGCTCTCTGCTCGCTACTCCCATTGGGCTGGAGGTGTAGGATCCTTGGGTCCCACACCACCAGGTTCAGGAACAGTTATTACCCCTCACATTCCTGAACCAGCGTGGATAACTTCACTCATCCCAACACTGAACTGATTCCACAGCCTATGGACTCTCTTTCAGGGACTCCATCTCATGTTCTCAGGATTATTTATTTTTTTATTTGCCTAATTTGTCTTCTTTTGTACATTGGTTGTTTGACAGTCTTTGTTTATGTGTAGTTTATCATAAATTCTATGGTATTTCGTTATTTTCCTACAAATGCCTGCAAGAATGGGGGGGGGGGGGGGAATCTCATGGAAACCTATCAAATATTGAAAGGCCTCGCAAGAGTGGATGTGGAGAGGATGTTTCCTATAGTGGGGGAGTCTAGGACCAGAGGGTACAGATAGAGTGGATGTGGAGAGGATGTCTCCAACAGTGGGGGAGTCTAGGACCAGAGGACACAGATAGAGTGGATGTGGAGAGGATGTCTCCTATAGTGGGGGGAGTCTAGGACCAGAGGACACAGATAGAGTGGATGTGGAGAGGATGTTTCCTATAGTGGGGGAGTCTAGGACCAGAGCACACAGATAGAGTGGATGTGGAGAGGATGTTTCCTATAGTGGGGAGTCTAGTACCAGAGCACACAGATAGAGTGGATGTGGAGAGGATGTTTCCTATAGTGGAGGAGTCTAGGACCAGAGGACACAGATAGAATGGATGTGGAGAGGATGTTTCCTATAGTGGGGGAGTCTAGGACCAGAGGGTACGGATAGAGTGGATGTGGAGAGGATGTTTCCTGTAGTGGGGGAGTCTAGGACCAGAGGACACAGATAGAGTGGATGTGGAGAGGATGTTTCCTACAGTGGGGGAGTCTAGGACCAGAGCACACAGATAGAGTGGATGTGGAGAGGATGTTTCCTATAGTGGAGGAGTCTAGGACCAGAGGACACAGATAGAGTGGATGTGGAGAGGATGTTTCCGATGCTGGGGGAGTCTAGGACCAGAGGGTACCGATAGAGTGGATGTGGAGAGGATGTTTCCTGTAGTGCGGGAGTCTAGGACCAGAGGGCACAGATAGAGTGGATGTGGAGAGGATGTTTCCTATAGTGGGGGAGTCTAGGACCAGAGGACACAGATAGAGTGGATGTGGAGAGGATGTTTCCTATACTGGGGGAGTCTAGGACCAGAGGGTATAGATAGAGTGGATGTGGAGAGGATGTTTCCTGTAGTGCGGGAGTCTAGGACCAGAGGGCACAGATAGAGTGGATGTGGAGAGGATGTTTCCTATAGTGGGGGGGGGGGGGGGGGACCCTAGGACCAGAGGACACAGATAGAGTGGATGTGGAGAGGATGTTTCCTATAGTGGGGGGGGGGAGTCTAGGACCAGAGGACACAGATAGAGTGGATGTGGAGAGGATGTCTCCTATAGTGGGGGAGTCTGGGACCAGAGCACACAGATAGAGTTGATATGGAGAGGATGTTTCCTATAGTGGAGGAGTCTAGGACCAGAGGACACAGATAGAGTGGATGTGGAGAGGATGTTTCCTATACTGGGGGAGTCTAGGACCAGAGGGTACAGATAGAGTGGATGTGGAGAGGATGTTTCCTGTAGTGCGGGAGTCTAGGACCAGAGGGCACAGATAGAGTGGATGTGGAGAGGATGTTTCCTATAGTGGGGGGGGGGAGTCTAGGACCAGAGGACACAGATAGAGTGGATGTGGAGAGGATGTTTCCTACAGTGGGGAGTCTAGGACCAGAGGACACAGATAGAGTGGATGTGGAGAGGATGTCTCCTATAGTGGTGGACTCTAGGACAAGAGGACACAGATAGAGTGGATGTGGAGAGGATGTCTCCTATAGTGCGGGGAGTCTAGGACCAGAGGACACAGATAGAATGGATGTGGAGAGGATGTTTCCTATAGTCGGGGAGTCTAGGACCAGAGGGGTACGGATAGAGTGGATGTGGAGAGGATGTTTC